>NC_091299.1:27252721-27342941 GCF_038502225.1 Cherax quadricarinatus
GTGATTGCACCTGCAAAATAAGTCACCATGGGCCCCAAGAAAGCTTCTAGTGCCAACCCTACAGCAAAAAGGGTGAGAATTACTATGGATATGAAGAAAGAGATAATTGCTAAGTATGAAAGTGGAGTGCGTGTCTCCGAGCTGGCCAGGTTGTACACAAAACCCCAATCAACCATAGCTACTATTGTGGCCAAGAAAACGGCAATCAAGGAAGCTGTTCTTGCCAAAGGTGCAACTATGTTTTCGAAACTGAGATCGCAAGTACTCGAAGATGTTGAGAGACTGTTATTGGTGTGGATAAACGAAAAACAGATAGCAGGAGATAGCATCTCTCAAGCGATCATATGTGAAAAGGCTAGGAAGTTGCATGACGATTTAATTAAAAAAATGCCAGCAACTAGTGGTGATGCGAGTGAATTTAAGGCCAGCAAAGGTTTGTTTGAGAGATTTAAAGGGAAGGGAAGTAACCCCGGAAAAGGACTTGGCACCTCAAGTCCTAATGGAAGGGGATTCCCCTTCTAAACACTAAGACCATTAACACTCTCCCCTCCTCCCATCCCATCAATCATCACCAGATCTTCAATAAAGGTAAGTGTCATATAACTGTGCATGTCTTCTTCAGTTTGTGTGTATTAAAATTAATATTTCATGTGGTAAAAACAATTTTTTTTTCATACTTTGGGGTGTCCTACACGGATTAATTTGATTTCCATTATTTCTTATGGGGAAAATTAACTTGACTAACGATAATTTTGACTAACGATGAGCTCTCAGGAACGGATTAATAGCGTTAGTCGAGGGTCCACTGTAAATCTTTTTCCTCACATTAATGAATAATTTATATTTCTTTGATCATTTTCATATACAGTATCTATTATTTTGTATGCCCAATACTCTTAAATATCATAAAAACTACTTTCTAGTTTTTTTGTGCATTAACATTTTTCTGTTACTTCTTGGAGCACCATATTTGATTTGTCACAGTACTACTAAGCTCCATCACCTGTATGATACAAGTTGCATTCCTCTTGAGCACACCAGTCACAGGTTTTACTATTACAGTGGTACCTAGACTTATGAGTGCCCCCAACTTATGAGCTTTCCGGGTTATGAGCAGTTGCGAGCCAAAATCTGAGTTCCGAGCGAAAAAAAAAATTACTGAAAAAAAGTATTTACTGAAAATGACATTAGGCAAGAACCTGGCCTAAATAGCACAATGAAAGGTGGTACATTAGACTCTCAACCAACGGCGGCATCGACTAATGCCAAAATCGACTAACGGCACTCTTTGGCGTAAAAAAAATTGGCTCTACGAACGGCGAAAAACTCGTTTAAAGGCTTTCATCCTGAACATGTCCATGCGGCCTGAGCAGGCCCAGCCACTCCAAGACTCCATGTATAGCCAGTGTGCCAGTGTTTACAAGAATATGCCAAACAGGATCTACATTACTCAGGAGGGAAAAGCACTCCCAGGACAGAAGCCTATGAAAGACAGGCTCACACTTGTTATGCAGTAATGCTAGTGGTGATTGCAAAGTGAAACCTTTACTCGTTTATCACTCTGAAACTCCCAGAGTGTTCAGGAAAAACAATATGGTCAAGGGTAATTTGTGTGTGATGTGGAGATCAAACAGTAAGGCATGGGTCACTAGGGAAATTTTCCTGGAGTAGTTTTATGGTGTGTTTGGCCCCACTGTGAAAAATTACCTCCTGGAAAATAAATTGTCACTCAAGTGCCTCCTGGTAATGGACAACGCTCCTGCTCATCCTCACGACTTGCAAGAGCAAATTGCAGGGGAGTTTAGCTTCATGAAAGTTAAGTTTTTGCCTTCTAATACAACTTCTCTCCTCCAGCCCATGGACCAGCAGGTCATTTCAAACTTCAAAAAACTCTACACAAAAGCAGTGTTTCAAGAGTGCTTTGAAGTAACCTCAGACATCCAGTTGCATAAACCTTATAGGTAAGGCTTGGGAGGGAGTGACTTGCAGGACTTTGAACTCTGCTTGGAGGAAACTGTGGCCACAATGTGTACAAGGGATTTTGAAGGGTTTGAGGTTAACCCTCAGGAGCCTATGCCAGTTGTGGAATCAGTTGTGTTATCTAGTGCAGTTAGCCTCTCAAAAACTCCATTTTCTCTTACCAAGGACCAAAGAACACATTATAGGAAGGAGCAGTAATGATTTTATATGCACAAATAACCCACACACAGAAGAGAGGAGCTAACAACAATGTTTTGGTCCGACTTGGACCATTTACAAAGTCACACTAACAAAAAGGCATGGTATTGTGCCTGTTTTTGTTATGATTTTATATACTCGGACTGGTCCTGGACATTCGCCATATTATGGACTATTTTATTAATTCTAGAGTATACATATATCATGTTTCTGTGTTACTTATAGTGTTTATTATATCATATTAGATCAATTCTGATAGACAAATAAGCCACAGAGTTGATATTAGGTTTATATTGAAGTATTTTCTCCTGCCCCTGGGGTGTTTTCTGGAGGCTGGAGCGGATTAACGGCATTTCAATTAATTTCAATGAGAAAAATTGATTTGACATGCGAGCAAATTGAGTTACGAGCTCAGTCACAGAATGAATTAAACTCATAAGTCAAGGTACCACTGTATTATCATCATATTAAGGCTAAACCCATAGGAGTCATAGAGCACTTGGGAAATGGGAGGTAATCAGATTTGATTGAAGGAGAGTAGCTCTAATTCCTTAAATCAAGAACCCTTTACTGGCATCTCCACTGAAGAACACAACACATTCTGTTACACAGCTTTTTATAAAAACTGATCCCCTCAAACAGAACTTGTATTCAAAACTTATAACACACCAGTAATTTATGCAACAAAAATCCTGAATTGTTGAAAGTGATAATCTATGGTGGTGAAAAATACTTTTGTAATGGATCTTCCTACATTTGTTCTTTGCTTGCAAGAAAAAAATATTTCTAAAATGAAAAACAAGAAAATGCAGCTTACAAGCACTATATAAAGTGGTACAGTAAATATGAAAACCTAAACTATAAAATCAGAAGCATACTAACAGCAACTCAACAGTGATCTGTCTTCTTCACACCTTAATGGTAGTGTCAACATGAAAAATCAAAAGCACTATATACTAACTCTGCACCAATGAGGACAAAATCAACCATTTATCACAGTGGAACTTGTACATTTCAGAATCTTACTAGTATAATTTTGGTCACTCTTGTCAGGGAGATTTAAAATGGCCTTCATTTATTTTGGTATCACTACATTAGATGCTCACAGTAATAATCAAATTAAGTCTCAGCTGTGTATTCAGAAGTGATGTGAACTAGCAACAAGTGCAGGGTAAAATTTTTTTCAAGAAAACTTCAACTCTTGATTTGAGTTAATTTTCATAAACCACTGCAATTTGTACATGTGCCTGTATAAGTGGAAGTGCATGCATGAATCTGTATATATATATATATATATATATATATATATATATATATATATATATATATATATATTAAAAACTGTATGTGTATGAAAAAGGCATGTATAAAATCCAAACCACAGAATGGGTAGGGTTAGAACCCACACCGAGTGAGTCGTAGAACTCCAGGCTCCTCGCCATGGGTTCTAACCCTACCTGTACCATGGTTTGTTTGCAATCATGTTATTACGATTCCATGAGTCATAAAGGCATATATGTTTACGTGTGAAAGGCATGTGTGTGCACCACATGTAAAAGGCAAATGAAGGTCAGAGGTACATGTGTGTTTGTGCACACATATTATAACAGTTGCAGGAGCTCAGCTGGGATCATATACACTGCCACACATTATGAGGAGGAAATTCATATTTAAAAACAGTGTATTGTGCAGATATTTTTTGTTGTTCATCTATGTGAAGAAATTTTGGTATAAAATTCTGCCAAAAATATACCAAAATATTATTACAATAATAATAATTATTTTTATTCACATATTTAATCCTTGATTTTGAGGAGTCCCCATTTATCAGTTACCATTAACTGACATCACAACAAACATTAAAGGCAGAAAGTGAGGTGGGAGAAGGAAGGGGAAGATGTGAGGGAAGAAGAGGAGAGAAGAGTAGAGAGAGGGAGGAGGAAGAAGAAAGAGGGAGGGAGGAGGAGGAAGAAAGGAGGAGGAGGAAGCATAAGATGAGGTGAAGGAGAGAACAGGAAAAAGAATGAGAGAGAAGAAAAAAAAAAGAATAAGAGGGAAGATACAAAAGAAAGGAAAGGAGGAGGGAGGCAGAGGAGGAAAGGGGAAGGGGAGGGAGAGAGCAAGGAAGGTAAGGAGATGGAAATTAGGGGTGATGAGTATGGGAGGGAGTGATGAGGGCAGCAGTCAGATCCCAACACAGAACAATCGCTCAAGTATACCATTAGTACAATTAACCTAAGCTACAGTAATAAACATGGATGGTGCCGCTATTAAGGTTGTCCTCGCCTTTGCAATGCATGTATAAAATGTGCAACACGGATATAATTTGTGTAACCCCGGGAAGTGCAAACAGTGACTACACTCATCTTATTTTAACAACATTTAGGTACCTTGAGACCATTTGATGTGAATATTTGTGTACATATATAATATGCATACACACTAGTAACAACATTATTGCCTTACATCTCTAGAACATTTTATCCTCTGAACAAAAAAAGGTTATTATACTAACAACTATTAGTTTGATTACACTGGAAACCATAGAAATTGAGAGAAAATAATTTTTTTTTTTTTACCCTAGGACAACATATTTTTAAAATGGCATGATTTTGACAGGAGTACTGAAGGCCTGTGGTGACTTCAGTAGTAATAAACTATTTTCAACAAATCTGTGAATAGTTCTTTACTACTTTAACCTGCTAAGCTAGCATACTGCTTGGGCCTAGTTCCTATACCCATTTATGTGCCTTTGTAATCTTTTGACTACTCACCAAGGATAGGCATAGAAAGCTTACTATAGCAATCAAACTAACTGCAGAAACTACAGTACATACTGGAGCTTTGGCCTGATACTGGTAATACAGAGATACATATACAAATTTATTTTGGATGATATCAATATAAATAAGAACCAGGGGCAATGCCAAGGAGGCAGGAGAGGCTGAAGCTCTCAAATAATAATAATAATAATAATAATAATAAAACAATAACAATTCTGAATCAAGTCAAGCCCCTAGCTTCCTTTGCCAACCAGACTGCCACCCCTAAGCCACTCCTATACAAACCTGGCACTACCCCTGTTAAGAACTACATTATAATGGTATGAAAGTAGAAAGGTAAGTGAATATCATTGTGATAGCAAGAATACGTGTTATATCTGATGTACTAGTTTGTCACTTTACAGGAATACCAAAGTTACAATTTTAAAAATGTCAGCATATTTTATTTTTAACAAAGATGGTAATTCTGTGTGAGTGATCTGTGCAAAAACACTTTGGTACTTCCTTCCCTTATTACTTCCTTACTTTAGTTTTTCCTCCTTTGTTCTATTACTTCTTTCTTTATTAAAGTGTTTTCTTCCTTACTTTATTAATAAAAAAATATAAAAAATAAAAATGACATTTTTTTAACACAGTACAAACAAGTGAGATATGCAAGATGCATGGCAATGTATTGTGAACAAGATATTAATAATTCCCCTCTTGAGTCATCTCAGTGCAGAAGACTGAGCTCATGGTAGCACACAAGCTGCACTTACAGCACACATTAAGTACTTAACATATGGTTGAGCTAACAGTAGCACACAAGCTTCACTTACAGCACACATTAAGTACTTAACATATGGTTGAGCTAACAGTAGTATACAAGCTGCACTTATAGCACACATTAAGTACTTAACATATGGTTGAGCTAACAGTAGCACACAAGCTGCACTTACAGCACACATTAAGTACTTAACAAATGGTTGAGCTAACAGTAGTACACAAGCTGCACTTACAGCACACATTAAGTACTTAACATATGGTTGAGCTAACAGTAGCACACAAGCTGCACTTAAAGCACACATTAAGTACTTAACATATGGTTGAGCTAACAGTAGCACACAAGCTGCACTTACAGCACACATTAAGTACTTAACATATGGTTGAGCTAACAGTAGCACACAAGCTGCACTTAAAGCACACATTAAGTACTTAACATATGGTTGAGCTAACAGTAGTATACAAGCTGCACTTACAGCACACATTAAGTACTTAACATATGGTTGAGCTAACAGTAGCGCACAAGCTGCACTTCTAGCACACAATTAAGTACTTGACTTAAGTACACTATATTTTAAAGATTAAAATAATTCTTAAACAGCCTCTAAACATAATCAGAAAAGAATGTAATACTATATCAACAAAATGTAATATAGAAGCTCATAACAGTCTTGTGTTAGGGTAAAAAGGTGTCTGTAACAGATATTTATCCTTGCAGAGATTAAGATATAACACGACTGCACACAAACCACTGGCAAGGAGTTTTACATCTCACTTGCCATGGTTCAAACCCCACCTGTTCTGTGGTTTACTAGGATATATACAGTGCAAGTCTACCTTCTACCCTATTTGACTTTAAAAAATATAATGACTATAACTGCAATAAAATGCTAATCCAGCAAATAAAATACAGGTGGACCCCACTTTACATAGCTTCACTTTACAGCATTTCACTAATGCAGAGGTTTTCAATTACATATAATCATTCTTCGTTTATTCAGACTTCCTACAATATTCACCACTCACTATAAGCTGAGGATGAAAATATTTTAAGTAATGTGTGTACCGTACATACATTTTTTAGGTCTAGCTCTATTGCTCACTTAATATATGATAGTGTAAATATGTTATCAGGCTTTTATATGAATTTGAAAGTGAAAAAAAAAAAGGCTATGTTTCACTTTACAGCCACTATCACTAAATTACAGCAGTAGCCCAGAGCCTAACCTGCTAAGTGGGGCCCCCCTGTACATAAATATATTCCACCAGTTATCACTGCATCCACATACAGTATATCCCAATTTTTATTACTGGTTAGTACCTTCACAGATCTTGTAATTATTGAGCAATGCAAGAAAGTTATGTTTAACATTTTTTAATTACTTTTAAAATACAACTACAAATCTTAAGGAAAACAAATTATGAATTTATTGTTATGAACCAAAAGAATCATTTGCAAATTATTATTATTATTACAATTATAGGGAAGCACTTCATGACCCATCTGGGTCATGAAGTGCCAGGAGAATTGGAAATAATCAGGTTTGCTCCAAGGAGAGGGGTAGCTCAAATTCCTTGAATCAAGAACTCTTCACCAACATCAAGGCACTCTTCTCTTGAAGGGAGCAGTCACTACAGAAGAATTCCTGAAAATAGCCTTCACTAGTGAAGAATTCTTGAAGGGAACATTCACTCTTGAAGGGAAAATGCACTAGTGAAGAACTCTAGAAGGCAACATTCACTCTTGAAGAACTCTTGAGGGGAACATTCACTAGTGAATTATTATAATCAGAGTAAGTGCTAAACCAACAAGGGTCATACAGCATTGGAGGGCAGTATGTAATGCAGAGGTTATAATAAGCTAAGTGGAGAGGGGATCAGAGGTGAGGGAAGAAAAGGGATGGAAGGGACGCTAAGAGCGATGTGTCAAAGTTCGTATAATAAGGCAGTTGCTGACAAAAAGTAAATGAGTGCTTGGGAGTCAAAGGTGGGGTCGTCTGCAGGTAGAGAAGATAAAGTAAGAGTGGCAGGGTGGCGGCGTCATTGGTAAATCGGGCAATCGACAAGGAAGTGAAGAACTGAAATTGGGACCTGACAAGCCTCACAGAGAGGAACAGGGCATCTATCTATGAGATACCCATGGGTAAGGCGTGTATGGCCAATGGGGAGCCAGGAAAGCGCAGTATCCCGAGAACGGTAACGGTGGTAGGAAGATGGCCACAAACCTAAAAGCAGTTTAATAGAGTGCAATTTGTTATGGCATATGCCTAACTACCATTGTTGCCAATGGCAGCGGAGATGGGCAGAGATGACTGGAAAATAGTCCCCGTACGGAATACCCCTATAAGAAATCGGGAGATCATGCACCGCTGACCGCACAGCAGCATCTACCTGCTAATTGCCCTGCACACCAATGTGACCAGGGACCCAACAGAAAATGACATCTTTATTCTTGCTAGCCACATGGTGCAACCATTGTTGAATATGGGAGGACTAATGGATGAGGGGAATTAAAGTGTTTAATGGCTTTTAAAGCACTGAAGGAATCTGAAATGATCACAAACGTCGAAGAAGACATACGTATATGTAATACAAAGAAGCGCTATAAGGATGGCATACAACTCTGCAGTAAAAACACTAGCCAAGTCCAACAAGTGGCCTCGGACGTCATCAGGGAAACCTGCCACGAACCCAACACCATCAGCAGATTTAGAACCATCTGTATACACAGCAATGGCATGAGCATGTGACTGGTGTAGGTAAGAAAGCTTTGGCACATGGTAGTGGGGGGAGGGCACACACATGAACTGTTGGAACTTCTCAAGGGGGAAGGGAAAAGGCAGACACTAAATGAATGTATGAGGGGGGCAACTGAAGAGACGATCGGAGTGAGTGAATACGAAGAGAAAACGGTTGGAGTAGGCAGGGGCATCCAACAGTGGGTTCCTACTAATGTCTGAGAGTAACCGATATGTGGAAAGAACATGGAGATCACAAGCGCGGACAAAATGACAAAGAAAATGAGCATTACGACGATCAGCCTGGGATGGAACATTCGCCTATGCATAGAGGTTTTCAACAGGGAATGAACGAAAGGCACCAAGGCACAGATGGAGACCTTGGAGATGAATGGAATCTAACTTAGACAGAGTTGTGGGAGAGGCTTGCCAACGGCTGGCAAATGGAAAGTGTGGACTCCAATTCTAAGAGACTAAAAGATACGTTACATGGCTCCAATCCATCACAGGAGAAATCTAAGGGCAATTGCTCTTTGGTAGGCTTAGATGCAAGAAATGAGGGACTGAGGTGAAGCTCTCGGGAGATACGGACAAGATAATTCCCGATTTCTGTGGCAACATCTAGAGGTTCTGCGACATCAACTCCAGTAACTCGCAAAATGGGATCTGGGTCCGGAGTGTACATACCACACAATTTCCACACCTTTTTCCAAATCGTGCACATAGGGAAAGATGGGGTAATGGTAGGCACGTAGTCCCGCCAACAAGGGCATTTAGCATTGTGGATGATGCGGCAAGCAACTGCCCTTGTCCGCTAAAATCCAACAGACATTCTGTGGTACGATTATATCGATAACAGCCCCACGCAGCACATTTTAACCCTCTCAGGGTCGAGAGGCCCCTCCTAAACTTGTTCTCCGGGTCGCAAATCTTTTGAAAAAAAATAAGAATTATTTTTTCTTATGAAATGATAATCTTTTCCCAATCATAATGACACCAAAAGTATGAAATTTGATGGAAAACTTACGGACATATGCTCTCACGAAGTTAGCAGTCTCGATGATGTTCACACATTGGCGCTTTCACCAATTTTGAGATCTATTTTCGGCCAATTCCAATGTACCAGTCAACAAAAGTCACTAGAACTCCATTTGCTCTATCGAATGAGTACAAAAAACCACCCATTTACTGATTTCAATTATTCAATAAAATGCCAAAGATGCCAATTTTAAAACAGGATCCAGAATATTATTATTATAATCAAGGGGAAGCGCTAAACCCGGAGGATTATACAGCGCCTGGGGGGGGGGGGGGATGTGGAAGGCATTCAGGCTTAATTCGGGGAACTGGAGTACAGATCCAATTCCCTAAATCAAGAGCCCCTCACCAACATCAAGGAGGATCCAGAATAAACAAGAGAGATATTCCTGGCACTTAAATAACATTTTCTCTGTTCATTAGTTATGTCTCACGCCCCTCTTACATTTTTTTTGCTTTCCACTTTGAATTTTTCTCACAAAAAATAGAAGATTTACTGTTATGCAGACTACTACATTAGTGTAAAAATGGTATAAATAATATCAGCACTCTTGTGAAAGAATATTAGACCACCAGTTGATGTGTATTGAACACGTGGCATGATTTGTTTACTTTTGAACATTGGCAAAAATCAAACATTTCTGCTACTTTGAGCTCAATTTCAAGGTACTTTTCATTGTGAAACCAATCAAAGTCATCTCAATTTCTGTAATATGTCTTCCATTCTATTAAATGAGACCAAGAAAATGAGAGTTTAACCATAAATACCATACAAAAATACACTTCAAAGCTGGTGTTTTAAACCAAAAACACGGTCTGAGTTTTTTTTTCTCATTATGCACTGTGTGCTGCAGGATTTTTTTTATACTGTGCACACTGACCACATAGACCCATTCTTTCATATGTAGGCCTACCAGCTTTCTCTCAGTAGATTTGAAGGCGCTAGAATTTATGCATACTAGTATGGCACCAACCCTGGTGTGCAAGCCGTACTAGTATGACACCGATCCTGAAAGGGTTAAACGCACTGCACGGGCGCATGTAGGAGACCACCATGGTACACATGCCTGAGAATGCCTACCTGAGGTTTGGGGGATAGAATGCATCGCCGCAGTTAGGACTAAGGTCGAAAATTGCTGTGTCAGTTCATCAATAGAGGACAAAAGGGGGTCCTCTTGTAGCCCTCATTGGCAAATTGCCAACGAGGGCTATGAGACAGTCAGGTATATGTAGTAGAAGTAAGAAGGAAAGGAAAGTTATCACTATAATGTAAATCTGAAAGAAGAGACCATGCAAAATCAAGTGCAATGGGTGAGGAACAAATAGAAAGATCAATGTAGGCGAGAGACTGAGTGCAAGAGTCAAAATGGATAGGAGCACCCGTATTTAAAACATGAAGAGGATGAGAAGTGAGAAGAGTCTCCAACTGATCACCACGAGAGTCTCAGTGGAACCCTCCCCACAAGTGATGGTGAGCATTAAAATCACCCAACAAGATGGGCGGCGGTAGAGAAGAAATTAAAAACGCAATATCAGAGATACAGAATGCACGGGAGGGAGAAAGATAAAGAGAGCAAACTGTAAACCATCTGTGTAAATAAATACAAGCTGCAGTATAATGCAGCAGGGAATGAACAAAAACTTGTTGATACAGTATATCAACGCGCACAAAAAGTGCGCTTTCATTAAATGATTCGTCGGGTAAAGGATCGGAAGAACGTAACAGCACATAGCCCAAAACAGGGCGAATGACAGCAGAACAAATTTTGGGCTCTTGCAACCCAACACATACTGGGGAGAGCTGGGAGAGCAACACTTGGAGTTCTCCTCGATTGCCCCTAAGGTCACGAATATTCCATTGTAAAAAAAGACATTATGTACAGAAATAAAAATGGCAACAATAAGAAACAATAAAACCTATGGGTTTTTAGAATCAGTAAAGTCAACATGTCGGGGCAATGGTAAACATGTAAGCAAGGAAGAATTATAATGTTGCAGAGGAATATGTATACTGTTGTGTGAGTCATGAAATAGGAGGCACGTTGGTGTCCATTGGGGGGTGTCATCTCCGCAATATAGCTGGAGATAGCATCTAGTGTCTCAGTTGCTAAGGAAGTCAACGATGCCATAATGTCAAAAACAGGAGAGGCATTGCAAGTAAAGGTTGGAGTAACTATGGCAGCAACCAAAGAGGTCTGAGGGGGGGAAGGGAGTATGAACCTGGAGAGATGCATTGGCTGGGGTAGAAGAGTCCTGCAGTGTAACAGGAGAGGAAGGAGGTTGGAGGGTAACTATGGAGGAAGATGGGTAGGAAGGGGGGCTTGGGAAGAGGGGACTACACGAGGGGGGGTGAACATCCACCTTCATGTGAAAGCTGGAAAGGGGGTGAGAACTTGGCTCCGAGGCAAAAGACATTCTGTACAGGTGATGGACACGAAGCAAGTGTAGGTCTGCAAGGTCTTGTAGACAGAGAAGCAAGCGAGCGAGATGAAGAAGTAGAAGTAGGAAGTGGTGTGGAGGTAGGAGTGTCTGAGGATAAAACTGCAAAAGAATAGAAACTGGGGTAACCCCGAAAGACATGGACACAGAGGGACTGGGAGGCAGGAGGACCATCGAGGTTGGAGGTCTTTGGGCTACTCAAGCATATGGGATGCAAGGAAGTTTTCCTTGAAGGTGGAGCTGAGAGACAGCCATAGTGTAAGGCTCTCACGTTCCTTAAGATAAAGGATCTTTCGTTCATTACAATAGACCTGGCAATGGCGTGTAAAGGAAGGATGAGGTTCCTTGCAATTGAGACAAGAGGGGTAAAAACTACAAGATGTGTTGGAATGATCTTCTGCACCACAGACCGGGCATTCCACCGCAGATCTGCAGTGTTTAGTGGGGTGCCCAAAATGCCAGCAATTACGACACTGATGGGGAGTGGGAACTACTTGATGGACCTCTAGGCGATGGCCTGCAATATAGACAAAGGTCGGAAGTTCACGGCAGTTGAAGGTTAAATGAGTGATGTTACTAGGAAAGTGCCTCCACTGAAGAGCGGGCAGGATGTATGTATCTACCTTAAGAATAGGGAGGTTTTGAAGGGCTAACTATTCTAAAATATCATTGTCACAAGACAAAAAATCACTCTGTACAATGGTACTCAGTATGACCACAGTATCACTGCAAGAATTAATAGTAGTGTGCTTACGAACGGTGACTGGTATGTTATCTATGGAAGTGATGCAGGAGAGAGCATGAACTTGCTCTGAATTCTGTATTGTTATGACACACGCACCGCTTCGAAGAGCATGGAAGGATATATTTTGGCCAGCATACCGTAAAAGTGTTTTATCAATTCCATGATCACAAAGATAATCAGTTTGAGACGTCGTTTGTAAAGAAAAGAATTTTGTCCATTGCGTACTCGTTAGCCTGGTACACTAAGGTAGTGAGTGTCACGCAGGTCGTTTCTGAGCGATCATCAATGACCTGTCATCAGTAAGTTGCCTTGGACGTTTAGAAGTAGTACTATATTCGGGGAAGCCGGACACATTGTGAAAGGCGTGCTAGAAGTAGCAGCATAAACAGAAATGGGTGATGCCGCAGCACCTGAAGCAGGTGACGAAGCGTCACCGGCAGAAGGTATAGGGGTATGAGAAGAGTCGAGAGAATGGACCAAAAACGAAGCTGGCTCAGAACAAGGTTTGGGATCAGAAAGGGGTCTGGGAGGAGGAAGGGCTTCACTGGGTGAGGACTCCATAGTAAAGGACCTTCTTCTGTGATATCTCCTTTCTTGTTATTTTAAGAAGAAAAAAAGAAAGAAGGAAAGAAAAAAAAAAAAGAAGGACAGCGGAGGGACAGTGGAGGGACAGTCGCTAGGAGGCATGGAGGGGCCAAAAGCTCCTCCCATCATCCGAGAGGGCCTCGAGCCCACAGGTAGTGAAGATGCAGCATGGAACCCGTGCCATACCCTACTCTTCATCCCAGTAAACCAGCGCTTTGGGATAGCAGCCTCACATCTACTGAGGGACCTCAGCGGACAAAAGAAAGGGCAGTTGGAAACCCACCACAAAGCATACCTCCTTCGGCTGCCACCTCTCAGAACTGACAGGCAGCTTCCGGAGATACACCCATTACCCAAAGGGCACCCTGCCCATTTCCCAGAAATCCAGGAAGGGAGCAGGGCATCTTCAGACAATTCAGATTCCATGGCAAACCACACCACCCCTGAGGGACCTCACGGAGTGGGATGAACCCCCGGCACACCATCCCCAACCTAGGAACTGTAATGCTAGAGGGGAGGACCCCAGAGACTACAAGCAGGATGGGAAACAAGGGGAGGGTGGGGAGAAGGGAAGAAAGGGGAAAAAAGGTGGGTATGGGGAGGATGGGGTAGGGAGGATAGGGGGGTAATTAGGTTTGGTTGGGGGAAGAAGACCAAGAGGTCCAATTCCTCAGACCAAGAGCCTCTTCACCACTACTACAATGAGCCCTCCCCTTGAAGAGGTTTTCACTAGTGTAGAACTCTTGAAGGGAACATTCACTAGTGAAAAACTCTTGAAGGGAACATTTACTAATGAAGAACTCTTGAAGGGAACATTCACTAGTGAAGAACTCTTGAAGGAAACATTCACTAGTGAAAAACTCTTGAAGGGAACATTTACTAATGAAGAACTCTTGAAGGGAACATTCACTAGTGAAGAACTCTTGAAGGAAACATTCACTAGTGAAAAATTCTTGAAGAGAACATTCACTATTGAACTCTTGAAAAGAACATTCACTAGTGAAGAACTCTTGAAGGGAACATTTACTAATGAAGAACTCTTGAAAAGAACATTCACTAGTGAAGAACTCTTGAAGGGAACATTCACTAGTGAAGAACTCTTGAAGGGAACATTCACTAGTGAAGAACTCTTGAAGGGAACATTCACTAGTGAAGAACTCTTGAAGGGAACATTCACTAGTGAAGAACTCTTGAAAGGAACATTCACTAGTGAAGAACTCTTGAAGGGAACATTCACTAGTGAAGAACTCTTGAAGTGAACATTCACTAGTGAAGAACTCTTGAAGGGAACATTCACTATTGAAGAACTCTTGAAAGGAACATTCACTAGTGAAGAACTCTTGAAAGGAAACATTCACAGTTGAAGAACTCTTGAAAGGGAGCATTCACAGTTGAAGAACTCTTGAAAGGAAACATTCACAGTTGAAGAACTCTTGAAAGGGAACATTCACAGTTGAAGAACTCTTGAAAGGGAACATTCACAGTTGAAGAACTCTTGAAAGGGAACATTCACAGTTGAAGAACTCTTGAAAGGGAACATTCATTTGAGAAGCTTTTTAAAGTAGTAAGCTGCAAGGACCCTCCTATATAGAAGAAATAACCAAGGTGCTTCAGCTAAACATTATTGCTCAATGATAAATTCCACAGTAATTGACTGTAAATATCCATTATTTTCAATTCTACAATTATAACTTGGTTGATAAAGAATGATCATGAAGCAACACGAGCAACATGCTTACGCTTTAACCCTGTCAACTACTCCCCTTTCTTGACTTACAGCTTATGAGTCCTTCAAACACTGTTCTCTCTTTAAAACATTGCTCTACTCTTTGTTCTATTTCCATAGATCCCCAGATCTCTTGTTTTAATGAGTTCCTGGCTCTTATATCACTCAATTTTTTTTCTTCAAATATCTCCCTGCAAGAGATGGAGGGCAAAAACTTCATTACGAGTAAAGAGGACACCATTTGAGTAGGAACATATTCCTACAAGAGGTGTTTAAGGTCTTGTTTGAGGCACTTGGTCCACCCTATGAAATTGGGAAAGGAAATGACAACAGAAAAGAAGGCTTTCAAGAAGAAAAAAATTCTCAATCTATATTTCTAGTAGTAATCCATTCCCCATACTTGACAGAATAATTACTTAATAAAAACCTATTAACCCTTTGACTGTCGCAATCCCCAATCCTGAGGTGTCTCCTGGTGTCGCAAAATTTAAAAAAAAAAAAAATATTTTTTCTTATGAAATGACAGAGAATCTTTTCCTGATTGTAATGACACCAAAAAAACGAAATTTGATGGAAAACTGACGGAATTATGCTCTCGCGAAGTTAGCGACCTCGGCGCTGTTTACAAATCAGCGATTTCGCCCACTTTGAGCCCTATTTTCGGCTAATTCCGTTGTTCCAGTCGCCCGAACTCATAGCTATTTCTTTAGAACTCCATTTTTTCTATCGATTGAGTACAAGAAACTGCCCATTTACCGATTTCAACTACCTAATAATGTGGTCAGAAATTTGCAATTTGGCCAATTTCACGAAAACTAAAAAATATGACAATTTCAAAATAAGGTCCAGAATGAACAATGCAGACATTCCTGGCTCTAAAATAACATTTTCTTTGTTCATCAGTCATGTCTCCAGGCCCCTCTGATATTACTCTTGCTTTGTATTTTGAATTTTTATTCAAACAAAAAATAGAAGACTTACTATTATGCAGACTACTGCAATACTGTAATAATTGTATAAATAACATCAACCCATTCATGACTGCATATCAGAATGGCTAGTTGGACATTTATTGGACAATGGCATCATTTGTTTACTTTTGAACATTGGCAAAAATCAAACATTTCCCCTACTTTGAGCTCCATTTCTAGGTTCTTTTTATAGTAAAATCAATCAAAATCACCTCTATTTCTATAATATGTTTTCCATTCTATCAAATGAGACCAAGAAAACGAAAATACAACCATAAATACTATACGAAAATAGACCACAAAGTCGGCACTTTAATTAAAAAAAAAAACGGTCGGAGTTTTTTTTTTCTCATTATGCACTGCGTGCTCCAGGATTTTTTTTATATGGTGCACACTGACCACACAGACCCATTCTCTCACATGTGGGCCTACCAGCTTTCTCCTGCTTGATTTGAAGCCGCTAGAATTTATGAGTATATATACGTCAAACACGGTACCTCGTAAGACGTATATATACGGCTGCGACAGTCAAAGGGTTAAGAGTGATACAATATTTGTTGGCCACTGTGAATCTCTACAGGAATAATTAAATAAAAGATGAAATATCAAGTCAATTATAAAGTAAAATCATCATAACCTACTACCATTATAACAGTGCTTGTTTTTTAACACACCGGCCATCTCTCACTGAGGTTGGGTGGAAATAGGATAGTGCTATATAGATAAAATAAAAAAATGATGTGCTGTTGGAGTGTGAGCAAGGTAACATTTATGAAGGGATTCAAGGAAACTGGTTTGAGTCCTGGAGGTGGGAAGTACAGTGCCTGCACTCTTCAAGGAGGAATGGGGACACTGCAACTTGGAGGGGCGTCTGAGCTCTGGTATCGGCACATCTCTAGCAAGACAATAATGGAGTGAGTGTTTCTACTTTTTTTTCAGGTCATCAGGCCTTGATGAGAGGCAGTTGGTGTGTTAAAAATAAAAAGATTTTCTCTTAAAATTAGTACATAAAACAAATGTATTTAAAAAGTCCTAGACTTGTAATGGCAAAATTGTATATAATTATTTATCATGAAAAAAAGCCTAAGTCAAGGGAAGAAGCATTTCTTCTAATTTATCATCAGACTTAGCATTTACCACAGGTAATAATTTTAATACATGTGTGTTCATTTACTGTCTTAAAAAAATAATAGATACCTTATAAACTTACTTGGCAGGTTAACTATATTAATTATTCATGACACTGCACACATACACTGGATAATGCCTTAGTTCAAATATTATGCATAAATTCACAAATATCCCCACACTTAGACAAAAAAAATCACCTAAAGTTTTCTCTGTAAGTGTGGGTTATTGGTGCATTGTTCCAGCCACACTACTGTGACTTATTCCTCATTAAGTATAAAATTAAGATTGTAGAGTAAAAAGCTCATAGCCCAAAGTCCTGAGTATAATGCTATCGCTAGCACTGGTTAACCGTAGGGAATATTTACAATCAGAGGGAAGCACAGGTAATGGAGTAAGATATACATTGCTCTTTTGACACTAGAAACATGGCATGAGAGTCTGATGAGATAAAAGGAAGGTTACCTGATACTGGATGGTGCAGTAAAGACACTTTAGTGTATGACCAGCTTGAGAGAGTGCAAACTATTGAGTAATGTGTTAGAGGCTTCTTACACCTGCTTCATTTATTTCTGCCTTAAAATATTTTTTATGAAATCGTGATGATATTCCTGGCAAACTAAATGCATAAATTTTCAGAAAGCAATAATATACAGCACTGACTGCACTACCTAAATATTTGTGAAAAATATTTGTATGAAGACAAATGATGGAAGGCTGTCAGACAATAATTACAGACACTAATATTCTACAGTAGCCTTGGTGGCTCAAAGCTCGTTTTTTTGAAACACACTCAATTTTTTATTTCTGAATGCAGTGTTCAACACACTCCCTTTTCTCATCACAGAATTGAGCACCTACTCAGCCGTCGGAGAAGAGTAACAACTGAATTATTATTGTTAACTGTTAGGTCAAGTGACATTTTATGTGCGTTGAAAACTTAAGTAAAAATTTTGATATTTTGCTTAAGAAAACATGCTGAAGACTGACATGAGTTAAAATAAACTAGAAATATGTAGCTACTTAAAGCAAGGGTAATCCATTTTTACTTATGACTTTGCTGTGATGATTGTTATAAATAACAGTACGTATTTACAAAACAAGAACACAGGTGGCTAATATTTAGTCACACCCAGCTCTTTACGTTTATCACACTTCATGTCAGAAGATTACTGTAAACAGCAGAGAAAGCGTTAATAAGTCATTTATCAACTTACACACATGCAACACGACATCTACAAAATTTAACACACACTACTGTATTTTGATATTTCATTGTACAACTCAAACCCACTGTTAATATGAAATGATTTCCTTTATTACCATAATCACAGAAATAACTTATTTGTTTGCAACATAATCTTAAAATACAGACCCACATGCTGCATAATAATCTTTACATACACTATACAAAATGTTCAAAATATCACAAACTTCAGTTGTAAATCTTCTCTATGGAAATACTTCTGAGTTTCCAAGCAGACTCAGGCCTTCACTAAGGCTGTTTGGCTGTATTACTTCGTAAGAATAAAACATCATTACGAAGTTAATTCATCAGAGGCTCCTGAAATATAACAAATATGTCTTGAAAATACTTATACAAGTAGAAATTTGAATACAGATAACAATGGCCCTAATAATCAATGAATGTGAAAAAACAGTCAAGCTTTAATTTCATAATTCAGGGTAACCAAATCTTAAGATACAGTGGCAAATTTAAGTCTCCTATGAGCATCATAACTTGATAACATGACCCTTCTAAAATTGAGATGTCAAGCCAATGATGATACTCCTAAGGCACTTGTATTCTTCTGAATGGAATGTTACTCTACACAAACACCCTTGTCTAAAGCTGGCAAAACTGCAGATCTAGAAAATGAGCAAGAGATCACTGTCTCTTTGCACCTAATTAATCAAGCACCTAATTAGTCAGCTGTCTTGCCAGCATTGTGCAGTCATCACCCTTCAAACTTCAACACCCCTCCCCTTTCCTTCAGGGTGCAAGCTACTTCCTACCTCCAAAAATCAAGGCCAGCTAACTAGTTTTCCTGAATCCCCTCATCCATGTTATCCTGCTAACATTCCAAAAGCATGCCAAGAAACAAAAGCAACTAGTCTCCATTTATTCTGATCTAACATACTCACACAAGCCTGATGATGCTCAAGCCCCTAGCACTCAAAACCTCCTTTATCCTCCCATCCTCCAACCTTTCTTGGGATGACCCCCTCCCTTTTCCCACCCTAGATTTATAATAAAAATAAAATCCAAATAAAAATTCCCTCTTAGTTACCCCATTCTAATCCACCCCTCTAAATGCCAAAATCATCTCAACAACTTTGCTCTCTGAATTATATTTCTTATAATCCCACTCAGTTTTCTAATTTTGATGCTCTAAATTATATGCATAATAATCACACAGAATTATGCCTTCAAGAGAAAGAACCTCATGAGTTTCTGCAAAAATTCCCTGATCAGCAAGGCTTAAACCACACACTTAACCAGTCCTGGCTCTGACTCTAGTTTCTCTGTAAGACTGTTAACATAGTCTTGACCTGCTGTGTTACTTACATCACACTGTTAACCTGGTTTTGACCTGCTGTATTGCTTACATCACACTGTTAACCTGGGACTAACTTACCTGTGGTGCCTACTTTATACTCCTAACAAGGCCCTGGCAATACTTGTAACATGAAATAGGTAGATTCAAGGTAGATGAAGAGAAAGTTTTCCATAAGTCCATTACATTTTACAACTGATCTTAACAAAGAGGAGAATTGGTAGGCTTCAATTTATGAACACAAAAAGAAGGAAAGCATGAATAAATTGATTTGCACCTTAGAACTGAGCATGGTCATCATCAGAGTCTTGGAGAAGGGTTGCAGTTCGAAGAGGAAGGGATGAATTTTGTGATGACCGTAGGCGGGACTGGAGGTGTTCAACCTGAACTTCTAGGTTTTCTACGGTTTCTTGAAGCTCATCGTTAGCACGTTGTAGTTTTCTGAAATTTGATTAACATATGACGTGTGGGATTAAAATACGTGGACTCTAATACAAAATGAGAGTTGTCACAGCTGCTTTTTGCTGATAACAATGTGCTTTTTGGAAGATTCTGAAGAGAAGCTGCTAAAGTTGGTGGACAAATTTGGGAGAGTATGTAAAGGAAATTCAAACTGAACATAGGAAAGGGCAAGGTGATGAGGATAACAAATAAGTTAGGTAATAAAAAACTGGATATCAGATTGGAAGTAGGGAGTATGAAGGAAGTGATTGTGTTCAGATATTTGGGAGTGCACTTGTTGGCAGATGGGTATATGAAAGGCAAAATGAACCATAGAACTGATGAAAAGAAAAGGTGGGTGGTGCATTGAGGCATCTGTGGAGACAAAGAATGTTATCTATGGAGACAAAGAGGGGAATGTATGAGAGTACAGGTACCATCCGATTTATGACCGAGCTTGGTTCCAACCAACTTGTCATAAGTCAAAATGGACGTAAGTTGAACCTTAGAAAATTGCCAATAGGGATACTTCAAAAATTAAATCTTAATCTTATGAAGCAATCATTCTTTCATGTTTGTTGTGGAAATCACTTCAATCCATTCATTATTATTGATTGGTTTTCACAAAATAGGTGAAAAACTTACTTCTGAGATAATAGCCGAAAGCATGTGCATGCCCAAGTATGCGAGGAATATTTTTTTTTTCCTGAAAAAATCCCTTTTTTATCAGTGTTTTTGTAAGTTACGAGTGTCTATTAGTTTGCCCTTGCGCTAGATCCGTTTTCTCCCATAAGAGTGAAGAAAGAAGGGATAATAAGTTTTATGGTCGGTGGTTTCCACAAAGTCCCTTTCCTATCTGCGCAGCAGGCCTTCATATTATGGTAGATAATATTTATTCTGGTGTATTTTTTATGCTTCTATGCTAATGATATTCACCTTATATCATAATAGATCAATTGTGATAGGCAAACAAGCCTTATTGTTGATATTAGTGTAAAAATAGAACAATTTGTCAGCTGCTCTCTCTCGTTTGTGTCAGCACTTCTATTGAGAAGGTTCCTGTATATAAACATCACAGTTGTTGTAATGATTTTATTTTATTATTTTTGTATATCTTTTTTACTTTATGCTTTATGCTGTTAGTACTGTATTTTATACTGTAAGGTTTAGGAGAAACACTGTGCTCAACACAGTTGTTTACTTCGGAGAACATTTGCAGCTGGTACATGAGAAAGAAAGTTTACAAAAGCTATGGCTTGGATAGTACAGTGGACCCTCGTATTTCGTTAGACTCGAAAGTCGTAATTTTCGTAAATCATAACATTTTTTTCCTCAAAACATTGACTCGCGAATCGTCATTTGACTCGCAAATAGTCATTCGTCCCGGACGCATACTCACGGCTTCGAGCCGCCTCACACTCCCTTCCCAGCCAGTGTGCCATTGTTTACCAGTGAGTGACAGTCCCCTCACGTACTCATACGAAATATTTCATAATATTCCATTCATTTTAGTACTTGCAACTGCTAAATAAGCTACCATGGCTCCAAAGAAAGCCCCTAGTGCCATGCCTTCAGTACAGAAGGTGAGAAATATGACTGAATTCAAGAAAAGCATCATTGAAGAATATGAAAGTGGGGTACATGTAGCTGAACTGGCCAGGATGTATAAGAAACCCCAAACAACAAGAAACAATTAGCAGGAGATAGTCTTATGCAGTCGCTTATTTGTGAAAAGGCTAGACAGTTGCATGATGATCTCGTAAAGAAATTGCCTGCAACGAGTACTGATATTTGTGAATTTAAGGCCAGCAAAGGCTGGTTTGAGAGATTTAAGAACTGTAGTCACACACACAGTGTGATAAGGCATGGCGAGGTTGCCAGTTCGGACAAAATTGCAGCTACAAATTCGTAAATGAATTCAAGGAGTATGTACAGAATGAACAATTAAAACCCCAACAAGTGTTCAATTGTGACGAAACAGGCCTCTTTTGGAAGAAAGTGCCAAAGAGGACCTATATTACTCAGGAGGAAAAGGAACTGCCAGGACACAAGCCTATGAAAGATAGGCGGATGCTCATGTTTTGTAGTAATGCTAGTGGGGATTTCAAAGTGAAGCTGCTACTAATGTACCATCCTGAAAATCCCAGAGCATTCAAGAAAAACAATGTCATGAAGAGTAAATTGTGTGTGTTTTGGAGAGCTAATAATAAGGCATGGGTCATGAGGGAAATTTTTCCTCGAGTGGTTCAATGAAGTGTTTGGCCCTAGTGTGAAGAATTACCTCCTGGATAATAAAATGCCTCCTCCTAATGGACAATGCACCTGCTCATCCTCCAAACTTGGATGACCTAATTCTGGAGGAGTTTGGGTTCATCATATTAAAGTTCTTGCCCCCTAATACCACTCCTCTCCTCCAGCCCATGGACCAGAAGATAATTTCAAACTTTAAAAAACTCTACACCAAAGCAATGTTTCAAAGGTGCTTTAATGTGACCTCAGACACTCACTTGACCCTAAGAGTTTTGGAAAGATCACTTCAGTATCCTCCATTGCATAAGCCTTATAGGTAAGGCTTGGGAGGGAGTGACTGCCAGGACTTTGAACTCTGCTTGGAGAAAATTGTGGCGAGATTGTGTCCACAAGAGGGATTTTGAAGGGTTTGGGGTTGACCCTGACAAGCCTATGGCAGTTGTGGAATCTGTTGTGGCACTGGGGAGTTCCATGGGGTTGGATGTGAGTTTTGAGGATGTGGAAGAGTTGGTGGAGGACCACAACGAAGAGCTAACCACTGTGGAGCTGCAAGAGCTTCAGCTGGAACAGCAACAGACTGCAGCTCAGAATATTGCTTTAGAGGAGGAGGAAGAGAGATGGAAGAAGTTGCCTTCTTCAGAAATTAAGGAGATTTTTGAAATGTGGAGTAAGATTATTATTATTATAATCAAAAAGAAGTGCTAAGCCACAAGGGCTTTAATGTGGAGTAAGATGGAAAGATTTATGGAGAAACATCACTCTGACAAGGCTGTTGCAAGCCATATTGGCCACTTGTACAGTGACAAAGTCTTGGCCCATTTTAGGGAAGTTTTAAAGAGATGCCAGAAACAGAGATCTCTGGACACTTTTTTGAGAGACAAGACTCCAGTGACTCTCAAGTCTTGATGGAAGGGGATTCCCCTTCCAAACAGTAAATAATCCAATCTCTCTCTCCTCCTCCAGTCTTCCATACACTAAGAAGAATCACCAATAAAGGTAAGTGTTATGCTGTTAATGTTTCATTCATCATGTCTCATTGTACTGTGTATGTACATCTATATTTCATGTAAAAAAAATTTTTGTTTTAATACTTCCGGGTGTCTGGAATGGATTAATTGTATTTACATTATTTCTCATGGGGAAAATGGTTTCGCAAATCGTCAATTTCGGAAATAGTCACACTTTTTGGAAAGGATTAATTACAAAAAACGAGGGTCCACTCCTAGGTAGTAGGTTGGTAGACAGCAACCGCCCAGGGAGGTACTACCGTCCTGCCAAGTGAGTGTAAAACGAAAGCCTGTAATTGTTTTACATGATGGAAGGATTGCTGGTGTCCATTTTTCTGTCTCATAAACATGCAAGGTTTCAGGTGCATCTTGCTACTTCTACTTACACTTAGGTCACACTACACATACATGTTTTTTTTTTTTTTCAACAAGTCGACCGTCTCCCACCGAGGCAGGGTGACCCAAAAAAGAAAGAAAATCCCCAAAAAGAAAATACTTTCATCATCATTCAACACTTTCACCACACTCGCACATTATCACTGTTTTTGCAGAGGTGCTCAGAATACAACAGTCTAGAAGTATACACATATAAAGATACACAACATATCCCTCCAAACTGCCAATATCCCAAACCCCTCCTTTAAAGTGCAGGCATTGTACTTCCCATATACAAGCATATATATACACACCCCTCTGGGTTTTCTTCTATTTTCTTTCTAGTTCTTGTTCTTGTCTATTTCCTCTTATCTCCATGGGGAAGTGGAACAGAATTCTTCCTCCGTAAGGCATGCGTGTTGTAAGAGGCGACTAAAATGCCGGGAGCAAGGGGCTAGTAACCCCTTCTCCTGTATAAATTACTACACATACATGTACAAGCATATATATACACACCCCTCTGGGTTTTCTTCTATTTTCTTTCTAGTTCTTGTTCTTGTCTATTTCCTCTTATCTCCATGGGGAAGTGGAACAGAATTCTTCCTCCATAAGCCATGCGTGTTGTAAGAGGCGACTAAAATGCCGGGAGCAAGGGGCTAGTAACTCCTCCTCCTGTATAAATTACTAAATTTAAAAAGAGAAACTTTCGTTTTTCTTTTTGGGCCACCCTGCCTTGGTGGGATACGGCTGGTGTGTTAAGAGAAAAAAAAGAAAGAGGGTCCATTGTATAAAAAATAGGTTGGGCAAATGTATATGGATGAATTTGAGAAGGCATGTTTCAGTGTCTCTTCTCTATTACATAAGAACATAAAGGAGGAACACTGCAGCAGGCCTGTTGGCCCAAACTGGGCATGCCTTCTCAAATCCATCCATCCATATACATTTGCCCAACTTATTTTTTTATGCTACCCAAGCCATAAGTTTTGTAACCTTTCTTTGTCATGTACCAGCTGACTTTTCCACCACATGTACAACTACTACCACCTCTACTTGTGTGGGCAAAATGTTGTCTATAAAGGATCACATTATAAGAACATATGAATGTAGTAGGTAGTAGGTTGGTAGACAGCAACCACCCAGGGAAGTACTACCGTCCTGCCAGATGACTGTGAAACAAAAACCTGTAACTGTTTTGCATGATGGTAGGATTGCTGGTTTTCTTTTTCTGTCTCATAAACACGCTAGATAACAGGGATATCTTGCTACTCCTACTTACACTTTGGTCACGCTTCACAGACACGCACATGCATATATATATATACATACATCTAGGTTTTTCTCCTTATTCTAAATAGCTCTTGTTCTTTTTTATTTCTTCTATTGTCCATGGGGAAGTGGAAAAGAATCTTTCCTCCGTAAGCCATGCGTGTCGTATGAGGCGACTAAAATGCCGGGAGCAATGGGCTAGTAACCCCTTCTCCTGTATACATTTACTAAAAAAGAGAAGAAGAAAAACTTTATAAAACTGGGTTGTTTAAATGTGCGTGGATGTAGTGCAGATGACAAGAAACAGATGATTGCTGATGTTATGAATGAAAAGAAGTTGGATGTCCTGGCTCTAAGCGAAACAAAGCTGAAGGGGGTAGGAGAGTTTCAGTGGGGGGAAATAAATGGGATTAAATCTGGAGTATCTGAGAGAGTTAGAGCAAAGGAAGGGGTAGCAGTAATGTTAAATGATCAGTTATGGAAGGAGAAAAGAGAATATGAATGTGTAAATTCAAGAATTATGTGGATTAAAGTAAAGGTTGGATGCGAGAAGTGGGTCATAATAAGCGTGTATGCACCTGGAGAAGAGAGGAATGCAGAGGAGAGAGAGAGATTTTGGGAGATGTTAAGTGAATGTATAGGAGCCTTTGAACCAAGTGAGAGAGTAATTGTGGTAGGGGACCTGAATGCTAAAGTAGGAGAAACTTTTAGAGAGGGTGTGGTAGGTAAGTTTGGGGTGCCAGGTGTAAATGAAAATGGGAGCCCTTTGATTGAACTTTGTATAGAAAGGGGTTTAGTTATAGGTAATACATATTTTAAGAAAAAGAGGATAAATAAGTATACACGATATGATGTAGGGCGAAATGACAGTAGTTTGTTGGATTATGTATTGGTAGATAAAAGACTGTTGAGTAGACTTCAGGATGTACATGTTTATCGAGGGGCCACAGATATATCAGATCACTTTCTAGTTGTAGCTACACTGAGAGTAAAAGGTAGATGGGATACAAGGAGAATAGAAGCATCAGGGAAGAGAGAGGTGAAGGTTTATAAACTAAAAGAGGAGGCAGTTAGGGTAAGATATAAACAGCTATTGGAGGATAGATGGGCTAATGAGAGCATAGGCAATGGGGTCGAAGAGGAATGGGGTAGGTTTAAAAATGTAGTGTTAGAGTGTTCAGCAGAAGTTTGTGGTTACAGGAAAGTGGGTGCAGGAGGGAAGAGGAGCGATTGGTGGAATGATGATGTAAAGAGAGTAGTAAGGGAGAAAAAGTTAGCATATGAGAAGTTTTTACAAAGTAGAAGTGATGCAAGGAGGGAAGAGTATATGGAGAAAAAGAGAGAGGTTAAGAGAGTGGTGAAGCAATGTAAAAAGAGAGCAAATGAGAGAGTGGGTGAGCTGTTATCAACAAATTTTGTTGAAAATAAGAAAAAGTTTTGGAGTGAGATTAACAAGTTAAGGAAGCCTAGAGAACAAATGGATTTATCAGTTAAAAATAGGAGAGGAGAGTTATTAAATGGAGAGTTAGAGGTATTGGGAAGATGGAGGGAATATTTTGAGGAATTGTTAAATGTTGATGAAGATAGGGAAGCTGTGATTTCGTGTATAGGGCAAGGAGGAATAACATCTTGTAGGAGTGAGGAAGAGCCAGTTGTGAGTGTGGGGGAAGTTCGTGAGGCAGTAGGTAAAATGAAAGGGGGTAAGGCAGCCGGGATTGATGGGATAAAGATAGAAATGTTAAAAGCAGGTGGGGATATAGTTTTGGAGTGGTTGGTGCAATTATTTAATAAATGTATGGAAGAGGGTAAGGTACCTAGGGATTGGCAGAGAGCATGCATAGTTCCTTTGTATAAAGGCAAAGGGGATAAAAGAGAGTGCAAAAATTATAGGGGGATAAGTCTGTTGAGTGTACCTGGTAAAGTGTATGGTAGAGTTATAATTGAAAGAATTAAGAGTAAGACGGAGAATAGGATAGCAGATGAACAAGGAGGCTTTAGGAAAGGTAGGGGGTGTGTGGACCAGGTGTTTACAGTGAAACATATAAGTGAACAGTATTTAGATAAGGCTAAAGAGGTCTTTGTGGCATTTATGGATTTGGAAAAGGCGTATGACAGGGTGGATAGGGGGGCAATGTGGCAGATGTTGCAAGTGTATGGTGTAGGAGGTAGGTTACTGAAAGCAGTGAAGAGTTTTTACAAGGATAGTGAGGCTCAAGTTAGAGTATGTAGAAAAGAGGGAAATTTTTTCCCAGTAAAAGTAGGCCTTAGACAAGGATGTGTGATGTCACCGTGGTTGTTTAATATATTTATAGATGGGGTTGTAAGAGAAGTAAATGCGAGGGTCTTGGCAAGAGGCGTGGAGTTAAAAGATAAAGAATCACACACAGGGTGGGAGTTGTCACAGCTGCTCTTTGCTGATGACACTGTGCTCTTGGGAGATTCTGAAGAGAAGCTGCAGAGATTGGTGGATGAATTTGGTAGGGTGTGCAAAAGAAGAAAATTAAAGGTGAATACAGGAAAGAGTAAGGTTATGAGGATAACAAAAAGATTAGGTGATGAAAGATTGAATATCAGATTGGAGGGAGAGAGTATGGAGGAGGTGAACGTATTCAGATATTTGGGAGTGGACGTGTCAGCGGATGGGTCTATGAAAGATGAGGTGAATCATAGAATTGATGAGGGAAAAAGAGTGAGTGGTGCACTTAGGAGTCTGTGGAGACAGAGAACTTTGTCCTTGGAGGCAAAGAGGGGAATGTATGAGAGTATAGTTTTACCAACGCTCTTATATGGGTGTGAAGCATGGGTGATGAATGTTGCAGCGAGGAGAAGGCTGGAGGCAGTGGAGATGTCATGTCTGAGGGCAATGTGTGGTGTGAATATAATGCAGAGAATTCGTAGTTTGGAAGTTAGGAGGAGGTGCGGGATTACCAAAACTGTTGTCCAGAGGGCTGAGGAAGGGTTGTTGAGGTGGTTCGGACATGTAGAGAGAATGGAGCGAAACAGAATAACTTCAAGAGTGTATCAGTCTGTAGTGGAAGGAAGGCGGGGTAGGGGTCGGCCTAGGAAGGGTTGGAGGGAGGGGGTAAAGGAGGTTTTGTGTGCGAGGGGCTTGGACTTCCAGCAGGCATGCGTGAGCGTGTTTGATAGGAGTGAATGGAGACAAATGGTTTTTAATACTTGACGTGCTGTTGGAGTGTGAGCAAAGTAACATTTATGAAGGGATTCAGGGAAACCGGCAGGCCGGACTTGAGTCCTGGAGATGGGAAGTACAGTGCCTGCACTCTGAAGGAGGGGTGTTAATGTTGCAGTTTAAAAACTGTAGTGTAAAGCACCCTTCTGGCAAGACAGTGATGGAGTGAATGATGGTGAAAGTTTTTCTTTTTCGGGCCACCCTGCCTTGGTGGGAATCGGCCGGTGTGATAATAAATAAAAAATAAATGAGGAACACTGCGGCAGGCCTGTTGGCCCAAACTGGGCATGCCTTCTCAAATCCATCCATCCATATACATTTGCCCAACTTATTTTTTTATGCTACCCAAGCCATAAGTTTTGTAACCTTTCTTTGTCATGTACCAGCTGACTTTTCCACCACATGTACAACTACCACCACCTCTACTTGTGTGGGCAAAATGTTGTCTATAAAGGATCACATTATAAGAACATATGAATGGAGGAACATTGCAGAAGGCCTACTGGCCCATACAAGGCAGGTCCTTATCAAAACTACCCCTACCCAAAGCTAGCCAAGAATTTAGTCATGTACACACGACATCAATCAAACCCAGCCCCTCCCACTCATATATTTATCCAATCTCTTTTGAAAGCTACCCAAAGTCCTAGCCTCGATCACCCTACTCAGAAGATTGTTCCACGCATCCACAACTCTGTTAGAAAACCAGTACTTACCTATGTCCTTTCTAAATCTCAATTTATTCTACTTAAATCCATTACTTCTGGTTCTTACCTGGTTTGACAATCTCAGTACTTTATTAATATCACCTTTGTTTATGCCCATCATCCACTTATACACTGCTGCCAGACGCACGGTCATAAGTCAAGTGGTCGTATGTAGCGCAGGTCATAAGTCAGATGGTGAGTGTATAATGGTACCAACACTCTTATATGGGTGTGAAGCATGGGTTGTAAACGTTGCAGTTAGGAGGCTGGAGGCAGCGATGTCATGTCTGAGGGCAATGTGTGGTGTAATTATTATGCAGAGAATTCGTGGCTTGAAGATTCGGAGATGTGAAATTACTCAAAGTATTATCCAGAAGGCTGAGGAGGGGTCTCTGAGGTGATCTGGACATTTAAAGACAATGGAGCAAAATAGGAGGTAGGGTGACCTGAAAAAGAAACACTCTCACCATCATTCACGCTATCACTGTCTTGACAGAGGCACGTTAATACTACAGTTCAGATAACCCTCCAAACTTCAATATTTGTACCCATCCTTCAGAGCACAGGCAATATACTTCCTGCCTGCAGGACTCAAGTCTGGCTAAACTGTTTGCCTGAATTCCTTCATAAATGTCACCTTGCTTACACTCCAGCAGTATGTCAAGTCATAAAGACCAATTGCCTCCACTCCTATCTAACATGCTCACACACACCTGCTGGATGTTCAAGCTACTTACATACAAAACCTCCTTTACTTCCCCTCCCTCCAACATTTCCTGGAACAACCCATACTCTGCCTTCCCACCACAACAGATTTATAGACCCTCCAAGTTATCTTATTTTGCTCCATCCTCTCTAGCAGGATAGGATATTACCTAATATTGTTTGAAGCACCATCAACTTCATCTTCAGCAGCTGCGAGTTCCTTCTTCAGTTCATCTACCCGAGCCCTCAGCCTCTTCACTTCGCTTTCATACTGATCAGCCCGTCGAGAACAGTGCAGTAGTTCAACAGATTTGTCTGCTAGAACTTTCTTAAGCTTAGAGTGGGCATGCTTCAGCTCTGATAACTCCTGAAAGTCAAATTTTAACTTTCAGACACTACAAATATAGTATATGCAATACAGTATTAGCACGGGGTCAAATTGGAACTGTGTGTGGGGTTACACGACTCTAGAATCCATGAACAAACCTAAATTACACCCACATAATTCTGTTTCGGATCTGGACTCATTTTGTGGCTCACAGATTATATCTCAATTAAATGTCACTTTAATCTTGTTAATTCTAGCATTCACGTGAATATGAGTTCAGAAAAAAGAGGTAAGGGAGTTGGCCTTCCAATGAATATATTTTGAACAACATCCTATGGTCAGTTAAAAAAAAAAAACTGGGAATCAACACAGTTATCTGCATAAGGACCTTTGGCTGAATGATGAAAATGTGCTAATTAGGAAGCCCATAAATTTAGGAGTTCCAGTGAATTACTGTGCATCATCAATAAAGCATAATATAAAGCACTACTGGAGTACTTCATCAACCTGAATAACGTAAAACACTATTGCTGTATGTCATCAACCAGCATAATAATAAAAAAAATTATATCATGAACTTGTATAATACAAAAAATTGTATTTCAGAATGTCATCAACTAACATAATAAAATACAGTGGAATCTCAGTTGTTGACTGCATTACTTGTCAAACAAATTGGTTTTCTAATAAGGAATTCGAGAGAAAAAATGTCCTGGTTTTCGTACATTCTCTTGGTTGTTGACCGACAATGCGAATGGCTTGGCCCACATGCTCACAGAATGCGCACTGGACAATGAGTAGACAGCATGGGGGATTTGAAATTGAAACCCTTACCTATTTATCATTCTGAAAAACCACAAGTTTTTAGGAAGGACAATGGTATGAAAACAAATTGGCTGTAATGTGAAGGGCCAACACAAAAGCTTGGGTAACAATTTTTTATCAAGTGGGTTCATGAGGTCTTTGCTCCCACTGTCACAAAGTACCTCACTAAAAAACAACTGCCACTCAGGGCCCTTCTACTAGCGGATAATGCTCCTGCTTACCCTCCAAGCTTGGAAAACGAACTGCTGGAGGAGTTCAGTTTTATAACTATGAAGTTCTTGCCTCCTAACACCACTCCTCCCATCCAGCCCATGGACCAGCAGGTCATTTCTAACTTCAAGAAACTCTACACCAAAGCACTTCTTAAAAAGAAGCTTTGAAATCACTTCAAAAACAAATTTAACCCTCAGAGAATTCTGGAAGGACCATTTCAATATCCTCACCTGATTGAGGCTTATAGACAAAGCCTGGGGGAATGTCTTCCAGGACCATGCAGTCAATATGGAAGAAATTGGGGTCTGACTATGTGGCAGCCAGGGATTTTGAAGGTTTTGAAGATGAGCCTGATGTGGTAGAGGATATTGTGTCCCTGGGGAAGACCTTGGGCCTAGAGGTGACTGAAGATGATGTCGAGGAGTTGGTGGAGGAGCACAGAATTGAACTGACTGCAGAAGAACTTGTAGACCTTCAGAAGGAGCAGCAACAGACTGCTGCAGAGGAGCTGTCATCAGAGGAAGAGGTGGAAAGGGATGACGTGCCCATTGCAATTGTCAAGGAAATGTGTGCTAAATGGCGTGAAGTGCAGGAGTTTGCTGAAAAATACCACCCAGACAAAGCAGTGACCATCAGTCTCCTTAACATGTACAATGACAGTGTAATGTCTCAATTTACACAGAGAAACAATGAGCCAAAACAAGGCATTAGTGGTGAAAAGAGACAAAGAAGAGAAACAACACCAGGACAGTTAGTTGCCTGATATATTAACCCTTTTACTGTCGGTGACGTAAAGGTACAGCTTTCAAGCCAGTGTCAGTGACATATTAATACACCAAAATTCTAGTGGCTTCAAATCTAGCGGGAGAAAGCTAGTAGACCTACATGTGAGAGAATGGGTCTGTGCAGTCAGTGTGCGCAGTATAAAGAAAATCCTGCAGCATGCAGTGCATAATGAGAAAAAAAACTCTGTGTTTTTGGTTTAATCCTTTCAGGGTTTCCAGTGTACTAGTACGTTTTACGCACCAGGGTTATTGACATACTAGTACGCATAAATTCTAGTGCCTTCAAATCTAGCGAGAGAAAGCTGGTAGGCCTACATATGAAAGAATGGGTCTATGTGGTCAGTGTGCACAGTATAAAAAAAATCCTGCAGCACACAGTGCATAATGAGAAAAAAAAACTTAGACCGTGTTTTTGGTTTAAAACAGCAAATGCACTGTATTTTTGTATGGTATTTATGGTTGTATTCTAGTTTTCCTGGTCTCATTTTATAGAATGGAAGACAGACAGTAGCAGAAATGTTCGATTTTTGCCAAAGTTCAAAAGTAAACAAATCATGCTATGTGTTCAATACACGTCAACTGGTGAGTCTAATCTTTCACAAGTGCACCGATATTATTTATACCATTTCTACACTGATGCAGTACTCTGTATAACAGTAAATCTTCTATTTTTTGTGAGAATAAAAATTCAAAGTGGAAAGCAAAAGAAATGTAAGAGGGGCCTGGGGACATGACTAATGAACAGAGGAAATGTTATTTTAGTGCTAGGAATGTCCGTCTTGTTAATTCTGGACCCTATTTTGAAATTGGCAAGTTTAAAAATTTGTGTGAAATTGGAAAAATTGCCAATTTCTGACCACTTTATTGGATAGTTGAAATCAGTAAATGGGTGGTTTCTTGTACTCATTCGATAGAACAAATGGAGTTCTAGCGAAATAATTATGATTTTTGTCAACTAGTACACTGGAATTGGCTGAAAATAGGGCTCAAAGTGGGCGAAATCGCTGATGCGTAAACACCGTTGAGACCGCTAACTTCGTGAGAGCATAATTACGTAAGTTATCCATCAAATTTCATACTTTTGGTGTCATTATTATCAGGAAAAGATTCTCTATCATTTCATAAGAAAAAATAATTTTTTTTCTGAAAAATTTTCGACCCTGAGAACAAGTTCAGGAGAGGGCCTCTCGACCCTGAAAGGGTTAAAACGCTGACTTTGAGGTGTATTTTCATATATGTACAGTGGAACCCTGGATTTCAGATGAAATCCATTCCAGAAGGTAGGCCTAAATCTGAAAAGGTCAAAAACCGAAGTAATATTTCCCATTAGAATTAATGTAAATACAATTAATCAAAGGTAGTAGATTGGCAGACAGCAACCACCCAGAGAGGTACTACCGTCCTGCCAGGTGACTGTGAAACAGAAACCTGTAACTGTTTTACATGATGGTAGGATTGCTGGTGTCTTTTTTCTGTCTCATAAACATGCTGGATAACAGGTATATCTTGCTACTTCTACTTACACTTAGGTCACACTACACAGGCATGCACATGCACATACTGCATATACATACACACATCTAGGGTTTTTCTTCTTTTTCTTAACAGCTCTTGTTCTTGTTTTTCTTTCTCTATTGTCCACGGGGAAGTGGTAAAGAATCTTTCCTCTGTCAGCCATGCGTGTCGTGTGAGGCGACTAAAATGCCGGAAGCAATAGGCTAGTAACCCCTTTTCCTGTACACATTTACTAAAAATGATAAGATAGACTTTATAAAACTGAAATGCTTGAATGTGCGTGGATGTAGTGCGGATGATAAGAAAGAGATGATTGCTGATGTTATGAATGAAAAGAAGTTGGATGTACTGGCCCTAAGCGAAACAAAGCTGAAGGGGGGTAGGCGAGTTTCAGTGGGGAGAAATAAATGGGAATAAGTCATGAGTATCTGAGAGAGTTAGAGCTAAGGAAGGGGTAGCAATAATGTTGAAGGACCAGTTATGGAAGGAGAAGAGGGAATATAAATGTGTAAATTCAAGGATTATGTGGATTAAAATAAGGGTCGGATGTGAAAAGTGGGTCATCATAAGCGTGTATGAACCTGGAGAAGAGAGGAGTGTAGAGGAGAGAGATTTTGGGAGATGTTAAACAAATGTATAGCAACCTCTGAACCAAGTGTGAGAGTAATTGTGGTAGGGGACCTAAATGCTCAAGTAGGAGAAATATTTAGAGAGGGTGTGGTAGGTAAGTTTGGGATGCCAGGTGTAAATGATAATGGGAGCCCTTCGAATGAACTTTGTATAGAAAGGGGTTTAGTTATAAGTAATATGTATTTTAAGAAAAAGAGGATAAATAAGTATACAAGATATGATGTAGGACATAATGACAGTAGTTTGTTGGACAATGTATTGATAGATAAAAGACTGTTGAGTAGACTTCAGGATGTACATGTCTATAGAGGGGCCACATATATACCAGATCACTTTTTAGTTGTAGCTACAGTGAGAGTAAAAGGTAGATGGGACATAAGGAAAATAGAAGCAGCAAGTAAGAGAGAGGTGAAGGTGTTTAAACTAAAAGAGGAGGCAGTTAGGGTAAGATATAAGCAACTATTGGAGGATAGATGGGCTAGTGAGAGTATAGGCAATGGGGTCGAAAATGTATGGGGTAGGTTTAAGAATGTAGTGTTAGAGTGTTCAGCAGAAGTTTGTGGTTACAGGAAAGTGGGTGTGGGAGGGAAGAAGAGTGATTGGTGGAATGACAATGTAAAGAGAGTAGTAAAGGAGAAAAAGTTAGCATATGAGAGGTTTTTACAAAGTAGAAGTGATAGTTATTTATTTATCTATCATATCATATTTAAGAAAAATAGTATAAATAAGTAAACATGATAGAGGGCATTATGACAGTAGTTTGTTGGACTATATATTGGTAGATAAAAGACTGTTAGGTAGACTTTAGGATGTACATGTTTATAAAGGGGACACAGATATATCAGATCACTTTTTAGTTGTACCTACAGTGAGAGTAAAAGGTAGATGGGATACAAGGAAAATGGAAGCAGCAAGTAAGAGAGAGGTGAAGGTTTATAAACTAGAGGAGGAGGCAGTTAAGGTTAAGATATAAACAACTGTTGGAGGACAGATGGGCTAATGAGAGTATAGGCAATGGGGTAGAAGATGTATGGGGTAAGTTTAAGAATATAGAGTTAGAGTGTTCAGCAGAAGTTTGGGGTTACAGGAAAGTGGAGAGTGGGTGAGATGTTATCAACAAATTTTGTTGAAAATAAGAAAAAGTTTTGGAGTGAGATTAATAAGTTGAGGAAGCCTAGGGAACAAATGGACTTTATTTTTTTTTTGTTATTATCACACTGGCCGATTCCCACCAAGGCAGGGTGGCCCAAAAAAGAAAAACTTTCACCATCATTCACTCCATCACTGTCTTGCCAGAAGGGTGCTTTACACTACAGTTTTTAAACTGCAATATTAACACCCCTCCTTCAGAGTGCAGGCACTGTACTTCCCATCTCCAGGACTCAAGTCCGGCCTGCCGGTTTCCTTGAACCCCTTCATAAATGTTACTTTGCTCACACTCCAACAGCACGTCAAGTATTAAAAACCATTTGTCTCCATTCACTCCTATCAAACATGCTCACACATGCCTGTTGGAGGTCCAAGCCCCTCGCACACAAAACCTCCTTTACCCCCTCCCTCCAACCTTTCCTAGGCCGACCCCTACCCCGCCTTCCTTCCACTACAGACTGATACACTCTTGAAGTGAGAGAGAGAGAGAGAGAGAGAACAAATGGACTTGACAGTTAAAAATAGGAGAGGAGAGTTATTAAATGGAGAGTTAGAGGTATTGGGAAGATGGAGGGAATATTTTGAGGAATTGTTAAATGATGAAGAAGATAAGGAAGCTGTGATTTTGTGTACAGGGCAAGGAGGAATAACATCTTGTAGGAGTGAGGAAGAGCCAGTTGTGAGTGTGGGGAAGTTTGTGGGGAAGTTTGTGAGGCAGTGGGTAGAATGAAAAGGGGTAAGGCAGCTGGGATTGATGGGATAAAGATAGAAATGCTAAAAGCAGGTGGGGATATAGTTTTGGAGTGGTTGGTGCTATTATTTACTAAATGTATGGAAGAGGATAAGGTGCCTAGGGATTGGCAGAGAGCATGCATAGTTCCTTTGTATAAAGGCAAAGAGGATAAAAGAGAGTGCAAAAATTATAGGGGAAGAAGTCTGTTGAGTTCTAGGTAGTAGGTTGGTAGACAGCAACTACCCAGGGAGATACTACCGTCCTGCCAAGTGAGCGTAAAATGGAAGCCTGTAATTATTTTACATGATGGTAGAATTGCTGGTGTCTTTTTTCTTTCTCATAAACATGCAAGATTTCAGGTATGTCTTGCTACTTCTTCTTACACTTAGGTCACACTACACATACATGTACAAGCATATATACACACACACTCCTCTGGGTTTTCTTCTATTTTCTTTCTAGTTCTTGTTACTGTTGATTTCCTTTTATCCCCATGGGGAAGTGGAACAGAATTCTTCCTCCGTAAGCCATGCGTGTTGTAAGAGGCGACTAAAATGCCAGGAGCAAGGGGCTAGTAACCCCTTCTCCTGTATATATTACTAAATGTAAAAGGAGAAGCTTTCGTTTTTCTTTTTGGGCCACCCTGCCTCGGTGGGATACGGCTGGTGTGTCAAAAGTAGTAGTAGTCTGTCGAGTTCTAGGTAGTAGGTTGGTAGACAGCAACCACCCAGGGAGGTACTACCGTCCTGCCAAGTGAGTGTAAAACGGAAGCCTGTAATTATTTTACATGATGGTAGGATTGCTGGTGTCTTTTTTCTGTCTCATAAACATGCAAGATTTCAGGTACGTCTTGGTACTTCTTCTTACACTTAGGTCACACTACACATACATGCACAAGCATATATACACACACCCCTCTGGGTTTTCTTCTATTTTCTTTCTAGTTCTTGTTCCTGTTGATTTCCTTTTATCTCCATGGTGAAGTGGAACAGAATTCTTCCTCCGTAAGCCATGCATGTTGTAAGAGGCGACTAAAATGCCAGGAGCAAGGGGCTGGTAACTCCTTCTCCTGTATATATTACTAAATGTAAAAGGAGAAACTTTAATTTTTCCTTTTTGGGCCACCCCGCCTCGGTGGGACACGGCCGGTGTGTTGAAAGAATAAAGAAAAGGTGAAACCTTCGTTTTTCCTTTTGGGTTACCCCACCTCGGTGGGATACGGCCAGTGTGTTGCAAGAAAGAAGAAGTCTGTTGAGTATACCTGGTAAAGTGTATACCTTTGATATACCTTTGAAGAATTTCGAGAGTATATCTAACTCTGAGCCCGGCAATGGGCCAGGCACGTCTGGTGCTTGCCTGGTCAACCAGGCTGTTGCTGCTGGAGGCCTGCTGCCCCACATATCCATCACAGCCTGGTTGATCTGGCACCTGGTGAAGATACTTGTCTAGTTTCCTCTTGAAGGCTTCAACACTTGTTCCAGCAGTGTTTCTGATATCTTCTGGTAAGATGTTGAAAAGTCTGGGACCCCAGATGTTGATAGTGTTCCCTTACTGTCCTCACCGCACCCCTACTCCTCACTGGTACAGTTATTATTGAAAGAATTAAGAGTAAGATGGAGAGTAGGATAGCAGATGAACAAGGAGGCTTTAGGAAATGTAAGGGGTGTGTAGACCAAGTGTTGACAGTGAAACATACAGGTGAGCAGTATTTAGATAAGGGTAAAGAGGTTTTAGTGGTATTTATGGATTTGGAAAAGGCATATGGCAATGTGGCAGATGTTGCAGGTGTATGGTATAGGAGGTAGGTTACTGAAAGCAGTGAAGAGTTTTTACGAGGACAGTGAGGCTCAGGTTAGAGCATGTAGGAGAGAAGGAGATTATTTCCCAGTAAAAGTAGGCCTTAGACAAGGTTGTGTGATGTCACCATGATTGTTCAATATACTTATAGAGGGGGTTGTAAGAGAAGTGAATGCGAGGGTCTTGGCAAGAGGTGTGGAGTTAAAAGATAAAGAATCAAACACAAAGTGGGAGTTGTCACAGTTGCTCTTTGCTGATGACACTGTGCTTTTGGGGGATTCTGAAGAGAAGTTACATAGGTTGGTGGATGAATTTGGTAGGGTATGTAAAAGAAGAAAATTAAGAGTGGATGTGTCAGCAGATGGGTCTATGAAGGATGAGGTGAATCATAGAATTGATGAGGGGAAAAGGGCGAGTGGTGCACTTATGAGTCTTTGGAGACAAAGAACTTTGTCCGTGGAAGCAAAGAGGGGAATGTATGAGAGTATAGTTGTACCAACACTTGTATGGGTGTGAAGCATGGGTGATGAATGTTGCAATGAGAAGGCTGGAGGCAGTGGAGATGTCACGTCTGAGGGCATTGTGTGGTGTGAATATAATGCAGAGAATTCGTAGTTTGGAAATTAGGAGAAGGTGTGGGATTACCAAAACTATTATCCAGAGGGCTGAGGAGGGGTTGCTGAGGTGGTTCGGACATGCAGAGAGAATGGAACAAAACAGAATGACTTCAAGAGAGTATAAATCCGTAGTGGAGCGAAGGTGGGGTAGGGGTCAGCCTAGGAAGGGTTGGAGGGAGGGGGTAAAGGAGGTTTTGTGTGCGAGGGGCTTGGACTTCCAGCAAGCGTACGTGAGCATATTTGATGGGAGTGAATGGAGACAAATGGTTTTTAATACTTGACGTGCTGTTGGGGTGTGAGCAAAGTAACATTTATGAAGGGATTCAGGGAAACCGGCAGGCCGGACTTGAGTCCTGGAGATGGGAAGTACAGTGCCTGCACTCTGAAGGAGGGGTGTTAATGTTGCAGTTTTATAACTGTAGTGTAAAGCACCCCTCTGGAAAGACAGTGATGGAGTGAATGATGATGAAAGTTTTTTTTTCGGGCCATCCTGCCTTGGTGGGAATCAGCCGATGTGTTAATAAGAAATACAACAATTAATCTGTTCCAGACACCCAAAGATATTAACAAAAAATACATTTTTTAAAGATTAACTATAGTCTTACATACCAAAGCAATGAGAACTAAATAAAATGACTAATGAAATGGATAAATGAACATTTAACATCACATTTACCTTTATTGAAGATTCTTGTTGGCGTATGGAAGACAGGGAGGAGGAAAGAGGGAGGATTGATTATTGTTTGGAAAGGGAATCCCCCTCCATAAGGACTTCAGGTATCAAGTCCCTATCCAGGGTTACTTCCCTTCTTTGTCTTTTACTGGCACTAGGACCAGCTTGAGAGTCACTGGACCCCTGCCACACAAAAAAACTGTCCAGAGAGGTCTGTTTCTGGCATCTCTTTAAGATTTGCCTGAAGTGGAACAAGGTTTTGTCACTGAGCATGTTGCAGATATGGCTTGTTTCAGCTTGGTCAGGGTGATATTTCTCCACAAAACTTTGCACCTCCCTGGCAAGCTCGAGCAAATGTACACCACTTTCGTACTTTGCTACAACTTCGTTCTTGAATTCTATCGTGTTTATCACTTTCTTTACCAAAGGGCTAGCACTAGGAATTTTCCTTGGGCCCATGGCGGCTTATTTCATAGTCGCACTCAATAAACAACCACAAAAAACAATGGATTATAACAGAATGTTTGGATGAATGCAAGAGTAATATAAGAGGGGCCTGGAGACATAACTAATGAACAGAGAAAATGTTATTTTAGTGACAGGAATGTCTGCATTGTTTATTCTGGGCCCTATGTTAAAACTGGCATCTTTTGAAATTTGTGTGAAATTGGCCAAATTGTCAATTTCTGACCACTTTATTGGGTAGTTGGAATTGGTAAATGGGTGGTTCCTTGTACTCAATCGTTAGAACAAATGGAGTTCTAGCAAAATAGCTATGAGTTTGGTCGATTGGATGAATGGAATTGGCCGAAAATAGGGCTCAAAGTGGGGAAAATCACCGATGCGTATATACTGCCGAGACCGTTAACTTCATAAGAGCATAATTCCGTAAGTTTTCCATCAAATTTTGTACTTTTGTTGTCATTACCATCGGGAAAAGATTCTCTATCATTTTATAAGAAACAATACTTTTTTTTTTAAATTCTTCGACACTGAGAGCAAGTTTGTAAGCAGGGATCTCAACAGTGAAAGGATTAATAGAAGGTGACTCTTCTTTCAAGTAGTAACATACCCCCTCCTATTCTCCACCTCCTGCTTTCAGTGTGCCTTAGCTTTCCTCTGACAGGTAAGAGGCAGTTAAGTATCATATATTGTACAGTATTTCAGTTATTTTCTTTTAGTATTCATTTTTAGTTTTATGTAGTAGTTAGTACATTTCTAATAAATTATTATATTGTCATTCGGGGTCTGGAATGGATTTATTCTATTTACATTATTCGTTATGGGAAAAATTGCTTTGGTTGTCGTCCATTTTGGTTGTCGAATCGACATCTGGAATGAATTAAGCTAGACAACCGAGGTTCCACTGTACACTATATGTCATCAACTTGTATAATACAGAACACTGTATTTTGGAATGTCATCAACAAGTATAATATACTTTATATACTGTATGATGCACTGCACATTTTGGCCTAATATAAGAGATCCTCTTAACTGTAATAATGAACATAACTACTCATACAATGTACAATAATAAATTTCTGGCTATGTCAGCAAATGAATATGTATTATGTACCTTAAACTTGTCTGCAATCTCTTGTTTGAGTTGAGCCACGTCTGAGTCTGGTGTTGATGTTGTCATTTTGCTTCTTTTGTCAAGCCTTTCTTCTAGGTCTGAGACTTGAGCTCTCAGTTTCTTGTTTTCTCGCTCTAGCCCTAGTTTTTCACTCTCAAGTCTTTCTCTTCTACCCCATTCTGCAGCATTTTCCTCCTGCAATCTCTCCAGTTCTGCTCTCAGGTCTGCTAATCTGTAAAGTGCAATAGAACTAAAGATGGTATATAAACAGTAACCATATGTACCTACTTTTTTTTAACACACCGGTTGTCTCTCACTGAGGTAGGATGACCTGAAAAAGAAGAAGAACGAATTTAACCATCAATCATGCCATTACTGTCTTACCAGAGGAACATCAATACTACAGCTCAGATGCCCCTCCAAATTGCAATATCCCCACACCTCCAAGACTCAAGAAGACCAGCTAACCTATTTCCCTGAACCTCTTCACAAATGTTCCCTTGCCCACACTCTAACAGCACTTCAAGTCATAAAACCCACTTGCCTCCACTCACTCCCAACATGCTCACACATGCTGTTGAGTGTCTAAGCCCTTTCCATACAAACCCTTCTTCATCCCCTCCCTCCATCTTTTCTTAGGCTGACCTATACCCCTCCTTTCCTCCATTACAGTGTTAAACACCTTCAAGTCATCCTATTTTACTACAACCTCTGTCCAAACCATCTCAAAAACCCCTCTCCAACCCTCTGGATATATATATGTGCAGGTATTTATGCACAAATATATACAGATATGTATATACATGTAATATATATACAAATATGTATGTATATGTAAAGGGATATATACAGTAGGGCCCCACTCATATGGCAGGTTAGGTTCCAGGCTACTGCTGGAAAGCAGACATCGCCAGAAAGCAGAACGCCATTTTTGTCCACTTATAAATGCATATAAATGCCAGATAACAAGTTTACAATAACATATATTAAGATAGCAATAGAACTAGGCATTAACCCTTAAACTGTCCAAACGTAGATCTACGTTTTTTTTATATGCTTTCAAATGGAGAAAATCAAGGTCGGAGTGCTACGCATGCAAACATAGATCTACGTTTGGACAGTTTAAGGGTTAAAAACAATAAAAAGTAAAATACACACAGTATACTCATTGTTTACCTCAAAATATTTGTAGTCTTAATGTAGGGCAAAAGGTGAGTAGTATTTACTGTAAGAAATCAGGTGTGGTAGCCTTCCTGGCCACCCTACCCACACATAAAATACTACAACGACGCTTAAAGTTCCCTTGAGTGATAAAATGCATATACAGTACACTCATTTACTTACCTTAAAATATTTGTAGTCTTAATGGTCTTAATGTAGGGTGAGAGGTGAAAAGTATTTACACTACAGTGGAATCCCGAGTTTCAGCCGTAATCCATTCCAGGAGCTAGGCCTAAACTTGAAACGGCCTAAAGTCGAAGCAATATTTCCCATAAGAAATAATGTAAATACAATTAATCCATTCCAGACCCACAAAAATATTCACACAAAAAAAAAAATAAAATTTTAAAAGATAAATTTAGTTTAACATACATACAGTACTTAAAACATACATAAAATACTTAAATGAGTAATACAATAAATAAATAAACATTTAAAATCACATTTACATACCTTTATTGAAAAGTCTTGCTGGCATCTGGAAGACAGGGAGGAGGAGAGGAGGAGGAATCCCCTTCCATAAAGACTTCAGGAAACAAGTCCTCATCTGGGGCTACTTTCCTTCTTTGTCTTTTAATGCCACTAGGACCAGCTTGAGAGTCACTGGACCCTTGTCACACAAAATACAGTGGACCCCCGGTTAACGAACTTTTTTCATTCCAGTAGTATGTTCAGGTGCCAGTACTGACCGAATTTTTTCCCATAAGGAATATTGTGAAGTAGATTAGTCCATTTCAGACCCCCAAACATACACGTACAAACGCACTTACATAAATACACTTACATAATTGGTCGCATTTCGAGGTGATCGTTAAGCGGGGGTCCACTGTAACTTTCAAGAGTGCTCTGTTTCTGGCATCTCTTTAAGATTCGCCTAAAATGGAACATTGTTTAGTCACTGAACATGTTGCAGAGATGGCCTGTTTCAGCTTGCTCAGGGTACTATTTTTCCACAAAACTTTGCAACTTATTCCACATTCCACACATGCCCTTAATTACTAAAGAAGGCACCTCCTTCACTCCCTCTTCTTCCTCTTCTGAAGCAAGTTCCTCAGCTGTGGTCTGATGCTGTTCCAGTTGAAGCTCTTGCTTCAACTGCTGCCACTACGAAGTTTGTTTGGGCCCATGGTGGCTTATTTCAGTCACAATCAATAAACAAGCACTAAACACAATGAATTTATTGTGAAATGTTTGGATGAGCACGCAGGGTATGTTCACTCAAGGATAAACAAAGCTAGACTGGCTCACGATGCCTGCACGGGCAGGCGCAGGCAGGTGGAGAGGTCTGGTACGCTGGCCAAAACACTGGGCACAGTCCGAAACTCGGGACAAAATTTAGCCAAAAATAGTGGTCGAAACTCGAAGCGGCCGATACTCAGGGCGGCCAAAATTTGGGTTCCACTGTATTTGTAGAAAGTCGTGTGGGAGGTAGGGTAGGGAAGCCCACCTGGCCACCCCACCCACTATGTAAACAAACAAAGTGTCTGGTTATGGTTCATAAACATTCATACAAACAACTTACATTGTGTACAAGTTGTCTCCACAGTGGTACAGAATAAATAAAGACCAACACTTCCAGTCTCATGTAATTTTTGTAAGGAATGATGCTCTGACAAATTATTATTATTATTTTTTTTAACAAGTCGGCCGTCTCCCACCGAAGCAGGGTGACCCAAAAAGAAAGAAAATCCCCAAAAAGAAAATACTTTCATCATTCAACACTGACACCTCACTCACACATAATCACTGTTTTTGCAGAGGTGTTCAGAATACAACAGTTTAGAAGCATATATGTAAAAAGATACACAACATATCCCTCCAAACTGCCAATATCCCAAAACCCCTCCTTTGAAGTGCAGGCATTGTACTTCCCATTTCCAGGACTCAAGTCCGGCTATATAAAAATAACCGGTTTCCCTGAATCCCTTCACTAAATATTACCCTGTTCACACTCCAACAGCTCGTCAGGTTCCAAATACCATTCATCTCCATTCACACCTATCTAACATGCTCACACACGCTTGCTGGAAGTCCAAGCTCCTCGCCCACAAAACCTCCTTTACCCCCTCCCTCCTACCTTTTTGAGGACAACCATACCCCGCATTCCTGTCCCCTACAGATATATACTCTCCAAGTCGTTCTACTTTGTTCCATTCTTTCTAAATGACCAAACCACCTCAACAACCCCTCTTCAGCCCCCTGACTAATACTTTTAGTAACTCCATGCCTCCTCCTAATTTCCACACTCCAAATTCTCTGCATAATATTTACACCACACATTGCCCTTAGATGCGATATCTCCGCTGCTTCCAGCCGCCTCCTCGCTGCAGCATTTACAATCCAAACTTCACACTCATATAAGAATTTTGGAACCACTATACTTTCGTACATTCCCTTCTTTGCCTCCATGGATAGCATTTTTTGTCTCCACATATACCTCAATGCACCACTCGCCTTTTTTCCTTCATAAATTCTATGGTTAACCTCATCTTTCATAAACTCATCCACTGACAAATCAACTCTCAAATATCTGAAAACATTCACTTCTTCCATACTCCCTCTCTCCAATGTGATACCCATTTTTTATCTAATTTATTTTTTATTTTTTTTATTATCACACTGGCCGATTCCCACCAAGGCAGGGTGGCCCGAAAAAGAAAAACTTTCACCATCATTCACTCCATCACTGTCTTGCCAGAAGGGTGCTTTACACTACAGTTTTTAAACTGCAACATTAACACCCCTCCTTCAGAGTGCAGGCACTGTACTTCCCATCTCCAGGACTCAAGTCCGGCCTGCCGGTTTCCCTGAACCCCTTCAGAATGTTACTTTGCTCACACTCCAACAGCACGTCAAGTATTAAAAACCATTTGTCTCCATTCACTCCTATCAAACACGCTCACGCATGCCTGCTGGAAGTCCAAGCCCCTCGCACACAAAACCTCCTTTACCTCCTCTCTCCAACCTTTCCTAGGCCGACCCCTACCCCGCCTTCCTTCCACTACAGACTGATACACTCTTGAAGTCATTCTGTTTCGCTCCATTCTCTCTACATGTCCGAACCACCTCAACAACCCTTCCTCAGCCCTCTGGACAACAGTTTTGGTAATCCCGCACCTCCTCCTAACTTCCAAACTACGAATTCTCTGCATTATATTCACACCACACATTGCTCTCAGACATGACATCTCCACTGCCTCCAGCCTTCTCCTCGCTGCAACATTCATCACCCATGCTTCACACCCATATAAGAGCGTTGGTAAAACTATACTCTCATACATTCCCCTCTTTGCTTCCAAGGACAAAGTTCTTTGTCTCCACAGACTCCTAAGTGCACCACTCACTCTTTTCCCCTCATCAATTCTATGATTCACCTCATCTTTCATAGACCCATCCGCTGACACGTCCACTCCCAAATATCTGAATACATTCACCTCCTCCATACTCTCTCCCTCCAATCTGATATCCAATCTTTCATCACCTAATCTTTTTGTTATCCTCATAACCTTACTCTTTCCTGTATTCACCTTTAATTTTCTTCTTTTGCACACCCTACCAAACTCATCCACCAATCTCTGCAACTTCTCTTCAGAATCTCCCAAGAGCACAGTGTCATCAGCAAAGAGCAGCTGTGACAACTCCCACTTTGTGTGTGATTCTTTATCTTTTAACTCCACGCCTCTTGCCAAGACCCTCGCATTTACTTCTCTTACAACCCCATCTATAAATATATTAAACAACCATGGTGACATCACACATCCTTGTCTAAGGCCTACTTTTACTGGGAAATAATTTCCCTCTTTCCTACATACTCTAACTTGAGCCTCACTATCCTCGTAAAAACTCTTCACTGCTTTCAGTAACCTACCTCCTACACCATACACTTGCAACATCTGCCACATTGCCCCCCTATCCACCCTGTCATACGCCTTTTCCAAATCCATAAATGCCACAAAGACCTCTTTAGCCTTATCTAAATACTGTTCACTTATATGTTTCACTGTAAACACCTGGTCCACACACCCCCTACCTTTCCTAAACCCTCCTTGTTCATCTGCTATCCTATTCTCCGTCTTACTCTTAATTCTTTCAATAATAACTCTACCATACACTTTACCAGGTATACTCAGCAGACTTATCCCCCTATAATTTTTGCACTCTCTTTTATCCCCTTTGCCTTTATACAAAGGAACTATGCATGCTCTCTGCCAATCCCTAGGTACCTTACCCTCTTCCATCTAAATCATTTGATATCCTCATCACCTTACGCTTATCTATGTTCCTTTCAACTTTCTATTTACACACCCTCCAAAACTCATCCACTAACCTTTGCAACTTTTCTTTAGAATCTCCCAAAAGCACAGTATCATCAGCAAAAAGTAACTGTGTCAACTCCCATTTTGTATTTGATTCCCCATGGTTTATGCATGCATGTATTAACAGGCATGTATGCTTGCAACATAAAAGTACATTTGCATGCATGTATGTATGCATAGTGGTGGTCCATAGATAGTAACCAGATGAAAGGATCATTTACTCACCCTCAGAGATGACAGATTAAAAAAGAAAGCATGTCCTTTAATTACCACATGAGGGTAAGTGTTACAAATGAAAAAATGATATGTTTAAGAGCCAGTTTATCACTCCATTATGGCCATAAACTTTCTCAAAACTCCCAGAGAGCATTTACAATCATGGCCTTTCGAACTTCCAGTGAGCATTTTACAATCACAAAAGAATAAAATTCTACACAACCAAAAAATATTTCAATGTCTACTAAAATATACATTTCAATAACTAAAATATTATTTTTATTTCCTCTACCAATGTAAAGCGCAAAAAAAAAAAAAAAAAAATCACTATCATTCATTTAATTGCTGTGTGTGCTACAAAAAATAATGGTTTAATGAAAGGTGTATCACTGGTATTACTGCTGCTGCTTCCCAAAATTTCATAATTTACCTTTGAAATTCAGCATAAATTTTTGAAGTAATGTACAAAAGTAACTGACCTATTGAATGTTACTTATTAAATAAAAATCACTAATAAAAATAAAATAAAAATGACTAAAAATCTTAACATAATATAGAAAATATTTACCATTAAAAGTAGTAGTTTATAAGATCTTTGCATTTGCTGCAGTGCTTTCTACCTGCACAAGAATACAGAGTTAAGTACTGGACAATACATACAGTAGATGGGTGGACGTGGTCTCTCAACTTGGCAGATGCTGGGTTATTGACAGCAAGATGCATAACTGCCATCATATACAGTACTGTACAGTATCCTCATTTATTGTAAGTCACATACAGATTTCTCTGAAAATTTCCATGGTACATCAGAGCTATTGGGTTATTTTAAATTTAACACTTATTTTGACTGGAGATATGGAGAAATCTATTTCCTTTTAAGGTTTACTCACTTGCCTAATTTATCCCTCTCCAGCAAAATTCAGAAATAATGTTTTGCCCATTCTTTCATTTGGTCTCCTATCGGCATTTTAAACTTGTCTTCATAATTTTTTCTTGTTACCACACCAGCTGTCTCCCAACAAGGTAGGGCCTCCATACATAAACGTTCTTTGTAAGATGTCTCAACACATCACCCATCTTTTTTTTTTTCCCTCAGCTATTCTATGATTCTCCTCCTTCACAGAACCATCAGCCATCAGGACTTCGCCCAAGTATCTGAATGCATTTACTTCTTTTATACCCCCTCTTCCGATCTGATGTCCAGTATTTTATTGTTACCCTCATCACTTTATTCTTTCCTATATTCACTTTAAATTTCCTTCTTTTATATACTGTCCCAAATTTGTCCACCACCCTTTGCAATTTTTCTTCAGTTCCCCAAAAGAACTGTGTCATCAGCAAAGAGCACTTGTGACTACTTCCACTTTGTATCAAATTTATAATGCTTTAATCCCACACCTCTCCCCAACAACTTAGCATTCACTTCTCTTACAACCTCATCTATAAATATGTTTAACAACCATGTTGACATCACCCATATTTTTATGCATCAATACACTTTGGCAGTACTGTACTGTAGATGGTAGAGGTGTCATCAGACACAGGGTTACTCTACCTGCGGTCTATACATTCCCTTGATGATGCTTCATCTAACATCTCAAGCTGCAAACATTGTACTTCCTTCTGATGTTGAGTGCGTAGAGACACCAGCTCTTTTACCGCTTCCTGCCGAGAAGCTCGAACATCGTCTAATCTCGACCGTAGTTCATTGGCCTCTGACTGCCATTTTGAACACTCACGATGCAGTACAAGCTTTTCACTGTGGAAAATTAATACATACTTGATAAAAAATTTTTATGAACAATATAACTAAATTCTTGTGATTCAGAAAAGGCAAACTGCTGTTAAACAGAAAATAAAGTACTGTAGTAGCAAATCAAAATGGGTAAATCAAAATAATAAAATCAAAATTTGTATATATAAATTAGTATTGTAAATAAACTTAAATAAAAATTAGTAAATCAAAGTAAGAAATAAATTGAACTAAATGTTGCAAATTCTGTTAAGAAAACAAACAAATCTTGTTGCCTCCTCTCATCAAATTCTTGCAATTTGCTTTTCTTCATTTACTTTATACAGTGTTTTGTTACTATGCACTGCCTCTCATCGCTGGTTGGTACATAAATTTCTTAGTTGGGTTAAGCACCAGTGGATCTTGCCAGTAACTGGCTGGGCAACCTAGTGGAAGTGGCTTGATAAAACATGGGTATACTCATGTACAGTACTGTATAAGAATTGGCTAAGTTTGTTAGGTTTAGAATCTATCAACTACATGGGTCATTCAGGCTTATGTATTATATACATTAACACATGCAAAATAACTGACAAATATCAATAATCAGAACACCTGCTAGATGTGAGGTCTGCCAGTAGTAGTACAGTACGTACTTGCTTTTGCTTTCTCTATGTACAGTATGTGTTAACTATATTTAATAGTGTGGTGTTGGTAAACCGAACCATCCAAAAACAGTCAAGGTAAGCTGGTTACATATTTGCAGCTGTAGGTAGTTAGTGGTGTACTGTACCATACAAGACTTCACAATCTCTCGAGGGACACAAATCATTAAAATATAATTTATTGACCATCTTGGAATAAAAGTAGAGGTACTCTGACATCGAAAATTTTAAAGTACTGTACTATACCAGTTACAATACTATAAGAACATTTAGAAATACTCACTCTCTTTCTGCTTGTATGGTCTTGGTGGCTTCATCCAATCGTAATTTAAGCATGGTAACTTGCTGCTCTAAACTCTCCTGTTCAGGAGTAATGCCCATCTCATCCATCACTGTACCCCCACCCACACCTATGACACCATTACCACCATTGTTTGTCCTCCATGCTCTTTTAACTTCACGGCCACCGACTCCATCGTTGGAACGGACAGATTCTTCATAACCCCCTTCACTACACTCACTCCCCCCACAAAATTCACTCATAGGGTCTGAAACCGCTGATATTCTAGGATTAATATGGCACGTGTCTGGGAGAGGGTCTGACATGGCAGACATCCTGTGGGATGGGGACGGCTGGCTGCTACTATTACTACTTCCAGCACCAGCAGCTGCATTCTCTCTAAATGCATGTTCTTGCTGCTGCTGCTGCTGCTGCTGCTGCTGCTGCTGCTGCTGTTGCTGCTGCTGTTGCTGCTGCTGGGTGTGGATCATTTTTTCCTCAATGTCATTTTCTCTCTGAGGATGATGACAGTTTTCAGAAACCTCTTTAACAGCACTATCTTTAAGGTACTCATCACATATCAGATCCTTCACTTCACGGCCAGCACGACACTTCTCACTAAGGCGGGAGGCTTCACTAGGTTTGTGAGCATAAACAGAGACGTTTTCAACACCACTCTGCACTAATGTCTCATTAATATTACCTCCATTATTTCCCAGAATATCGTCACCTGTGTGACTTCCACGAGATCCGAACATTTCTTCGAGAAGGCTGAAATTTGTATTTTTAGCATCACGGATAAACTGAAGTTCATCGTTGGACAATTTTTCTGCCTCTGTCTGGGTGATGGGGCGTACTGGAGTGCTGCCATCGCGCTCTGGCGAGTCTCCTTTATGGCTACCCTTAATAATGGAAATATAAAAATATTACTACACACTACCCAGTGGTAACTAATAACACCAATCCTTTAGCTTACTTTTGACAAGTTGTCACATCAATAGATATTTGACTTTCCTGATAAGAATGGACTATAGAATTTTTTTTGTTTTTTTTACTACAATTTACCAACAATGTAGAATGATTCAAAGAAGGAAATATTCACCACCATTCATTCAATAGCTATCTTGCCTGAAATGTGCAGATATCACAATTCAAATGCCCCTGCAAACTTTAACATCTCTAACCATTTTTCAGAGTGCAGACATTGTACTTCTTCTGGGACTCAAAGTCTGACTATCCAGTTACCATGAATCCCTTCATAAATCTTATCTTTTTCACACTCCAATAGCACATCAAATCCCAAAATCCACTTGTCTCCACTCACTCCAATCTAACATGCTTATGCACACTGAAAAATATTATTATTCAATGTATTTAATTATTTAAAATATTAGGAAAAATAACTGACAATATTTGCATCACGTTTGTCATTATACAAGGAATGGCTTGTCCTGAGTGGTGGAATGATTCCTGGTGAGTGGTGAAATGAGATCTCCTGAGTGGTGGAATGGGTTGAATAAAGCACCTAACACAGTTTACCTCATCTCTGACATCTTCAGTTTTATCTGCGACACTGTCCTTTCTAGGTCTCAACTGGTAAGTCTGAGTTAACTGTGTCATCTGAGATTCTAAATCATTCTTCTCTCTTCTTAGAACGCCAGTCTCTCGTTGTGATACCTCAAGACGACCCCGCAAGATCCTCACTTCCTCCCGTGCTTTATTGCGCTCACTTCGAACCTGAAAGTTACAAGAAGTCAAATGTAATCCGTCATAATCTTGTAAAATCAATGCACCCCATATTAAGAATAGCCAAGAACACCCATTTTCATTTGAGTATCATAAACCATTTCAGTTACATGTCATAAGAAATACATAACCTGAACTCTTTGTAGGTTGATTAGGAATACGTTTTCATGAATGCTTGAGACATACTGGTGAACTGGAGAGAAAAACTTATGTGAATCCTTGATTACTAAAAATATTTTTTTTGTTATTAAAAATATTAATTACTGTATATCATTATAATCAAGATAGAGAACATGCTCTCAAACATTCGTATATTCAGCTCATTATCTCCAAAACCATGTAAGAGAATGTATTCAAAATACAAGTATGAAGACGGACTACATAAAAAGCTTCACTTCACCTTGCTCCACTTTTCTCTCCAGTTAGCTGTGCAGTCAGACCACCACCTCATAGTTTTCTCCATCTGTGTCGCTCGAGCACGAGCCTCCTCCAGTTCCCGCTGCATCATCTCCTGAGGAATAACTTTGGTCATAGACACAACCTTCCTATTTGAAGAATAGATACAAAGTAGTTTCTTAGAAATACAGTTTGGTAAGATAAATTTAGGCTAAACCATTTACATTATTTTAAAATTTTTGCTCTCCTCCGGTAAACTAAAGAAGTTCAGTCAAATGCCATCCTGTTTGTACTGAGAAATGTATACAGTGCACAAGCATAAAGGGAAATCAATGCACATACAATGATGTTAAGTACTGTATGAAGAAGGTATGTAGGTATACAGCGGAACCTCTACTTGCGAGTTTAATAAGTTCCATGACCTTGCTCACAACTGGATTTGCTCATTTGCAGAGTAAATTTTCCACATTTAAATTAATTGAAATGCAATTAATCCATTCCAGTGGAATTCTGTACTTCAATAATTTTGCTAATATCAACTCTATGGCTTATTTATCTATCTCACTTCATCTAATATGACATAATAAACAATATAAATAACATACAAACCTGATATATACTCTAAAATTAATAAAATATGTCATTCATGTAGTGGTATGGGCGGTGTTGGCGGTGGACAAGAGTTTGTCTGGAGATTGGGCAAAACACTTCATGAATAATTTAGCTAATATCATCTATACGGCTTATTTATCTATCACAGTTCATCTAATATGACATAAACAATATAAATAACATAGAAACATGATATATACTCTAGAATGAATAAAATATGTCATTATGTAACAGGTGGAGGCGGCTACAACTGCTCCCTCTTTGTTGTGGTAAACACTGCCATCTAGTGACGGCCTTTTGAAGCCGTCTATTATAATTGTTATACAGTGGTCCCCCGCTTTTCGTAGTTCCCGGCAATCGTAAAATTCGCCAATCATAGAGGTATTTTCGTATAAACATGGACTCGCTTTTCATAGGTTGACTCACGAGTCGTAGTTCGTCCGGGATGCGTACCCACGGCGTGAGCCAGGGCGGCAGCCAGTCTGACATTGTTTACCAATGAGCGAAGGTCCCCTCACGTGCTCCAGCGAAATATTTCATAATATTCCATTTATTTTAGTGCTTGCAAGTACTAAATAAGCTACCATGGCTCCAAAGAAAGCTCCTAGTGCCAAGCCTGTGGTAAAGAAGGTGAGAAATACGAATGAATTTAAGAAAACCATCATTGAACAATATGAAAGTGGTACAAGTGTGGCCGAACTGTCCAGGATGTATAAGAAACCCTACACAACCTTATGTTCCATAGTGGCCAAGAAAAATGAAATAAAGGATGCTGTTTTTGCAAAGGGAGTAACTATGCTGACAAAAATGAGATCACCAGTACTGGAAGAGGTTGAGAAGTTATTATTGGTGTGGATAAATGAGAAACAATTAGCAGGAGATACTCTTATGACTTCATTTATTTGTGAAAAGGCTAGGCAGTTGCATGAAGATTTGGTAAAGAAATTGCCTGCAAATAGTGAGTGAAGTGAGTGAATTTAAGGCCAGCAAAGGCTGGTTTGAGAGATTTAAGAACCGTACTGGCATACACAGTGTGGTAAGGCATGGTGAGGCTGCCAGTTCGGACCACAAGGCGGCTGAAAAATATGTGCATGAATTCCAGGAGTACATAGAGGCTGAAGGACTGAAACCTGAACAAGTGTTCAACTGTGACGAAACAGGCCTCTTTTGGAAGAAAATGCCAAAGAGGACCTTCATTACACAAGAGGAAAAGGCAATGCCAGGACACAAGCCTATGAAAGACAGGCTGATGCTAATGTTCTGTGCTAATGCTAGTGGGGATTTCAAAGTGAAGCCATTACTAGTGTACCATTCTGAAAATCGAAGAGTGTTCAGGAAAAACAATGTTATGAAGAGTAAATTGTGTGTGTTTTGGAAATCTAATAGTAAGGCATGGGTCACGAGGGAAATTTTCGTCGAGTGGTTCAATGAAGTGTTTGGCCCTAGTGTGAAGGAGTATCTCCTGGAAAAGAAATTGGATCTCAAGTGCCTGCTAGTAATGGACAATGCACCTGCTCATCCTCCAAACTTGGATGACCTAATTTTCGAGGAGTTTGGGTTCATCACAGTAAAGTTCTTGCCCCCGAATACCACTCCTCTCCTCCAACCCATCGACCAGCAGGTTATTGCAAACTTTAAAAAACTCTACACAAAAGCAATGTTTCACAGGTGCTTGACTGTGACCACAGACACTCACTTGACTCTAAGGGAATTTTGGAGAGAACACTTCAGCATCCTCCACTGCATAACCCTTATAGGTATGGCTTGGGAGGGAGTGACTACCAGGACTTTGAACTCTGCCTGGAGAAAATTGTGACCAGATTGTGTCAACAAGAGGGATTTTGAAGAATTTGGGACTGACCCTAATGAGCCTATGTCTGTTGTAAAATCAATTGTGGCACTGGGGAGTTCCATGGGGTTGGATGTGAGTTTGGAGGATGTGGAAGAATTGGTGGAAGACCACAATGAAGAGCTCACCACTGAGGAGCTGCAAGAGCTTCAGCAGGAAGAGCAACACATCGCAGCTCAGAATCTTGCTGCAGAGGAGGAAGAGAGATGGAAGAAGGTGCCTTCTTCAGAAATTAAAGAGATTTTTACTATGTGGGGTAAGATGGAAAGCTTTATGGAGAAACATCACCCTAACAAGGTTGTTGCAAGCCAGGTTGGCAACATGTACAGTGACAAAGTCTTGGGCCATTTTAGGGAAGTGTTAAAGAGATGCCAGAAACAGAGCTCTCTCCACAGTTATTTTGTGAGACAGGACTCCAGTGACTCTCAAGGTGGTCCTAGTGGCATTAAGAAACAGAGAAGAGAAGCAACCCCAGAAAAGCAATTGGTATCTGAGGTGTTGATGAAAGGGGATTCCCCTTCCAAACTATAAACAATCCACTCTCTCTCCTCCTCCAGTCTCCCATACACTAAGAAGAATCTCCAATAAAGGTAAGTGTTATGCTGTTAATGTTTCATTCATCATTTCCCATTGTATTGTTCATGTACTACATGCATATTTCATGTTAAAAATTTTTTTGTTTTAATACTTCTGGGTGTCAGGAACGGATTAATTGTATTTACATTATATTTCTTATGGGGAAAATTGATTCGTAAATCGTAAATTTCGTTTATAGTAACGGCTCCAGGAACGGATTAATTACGAACAACGAGGGACCACTGTATGTAGTACATTATTATATATGTATTATTATTATACATATTATATTATTATTATTATTATTATTGTATTATATTATTGTACAGGTCCTCCATCACAAATCCGGCAATCAGTTATTCGGTTCCTTCAGTAATTTGGCACTAATTTCGGCTAGCATAATTTCAAATTTCCAGGGTCGCCACACCAATCTGCTGCTACTGTTTGGTGGTGCTACTTGCTGCATAAGTCATTCCAATTTCTTTTTCTCCATTTATTGTTATAATCTGCTTACTTTTAGCCCCAGCCATGGTTCCAATGAATAAAAGAAATGCTTCTCGTTATGTAAAGCACCGACACAGTACATTATCCATTAAAGATAAGGTGGCTTTGGAGCCACTGTCAGCTGCTTTGAGCTCAGTCTCGTGATGCAGGAGAATATGCTTTATTATTACACTAATATCAACACTACAGCTTATTTGCCTACCGCAACTGATCTAATATGACATAATAAACAATATAAATAACATAAAACACATTAAATACTCCAGAATAAATAATATTTGGCATAACACCGAGCAGTTCGATGGAGGTATGAAGAGGATATGGTATACAAATACCATTCTCCTATCCCCTGTCTTGGGGGCTTATATTAGAGAAAACGGAGTGTAGCACAGGGCTAACTTCAATTCAATTCAATTCAAAGTTTATTCTCTATAAGGATTAAAATGCTGAGTTTACAGAGTTTGGTTATTGTGTGGTTTACATGTAGTAAAATAATAATTACAGAGTGTACCACTAGAACACCTAGCTTGGCTAGGCATTTCGGGCAGACTTAAATTAAATCTTAAGCTTAAAATATTACAAAATTATGAGGTAAGTTGGTATTATGGCTAAGTGACTAAATACTAGTTTGTGAGTTTAGCAATGTGAATGCTTTTGTTTTGGCACTATACATAGTTTCAGTATTGGAGTATCACAGGCCAACTTATGACTAGTTAAGATTCATTATTTTGAGATTGAGATTGATATTTCTATTTATGGTCAAATGGGTGAGTGAGTGTAAGTGTTAACCACCAGGTGGTATTCGTGAAGTTAGTTGACAGGGTGTATCAGGGAGATAAGATGTTTTCTGATGGTAGTTTTGAAGGTGATGAATGTGTCTGCAGTTTTAGAATTTTCAGGTAGGGTGTTCCAGATTTTAGGGCCTTTGACATACATTGAATTTTTGTAAAGGTTTAGTCGGACACGGGGAATGTCATAGAGATGTTTGTGTCTGGTGTTGTGCCTGTGGGTTCTGTCACAACTATCAAGAAAGCGTTTTAGGTCAAGGTTAATATTGGAATTTAAGGTCCTGTAGATGTAGATTGCACAGTAGTAAGTGTGGATGAACTGAACAGGGAGTAAGTTTAGATCTATGAAGAGTGGGGGGGTGTGTTGCCAGGGATGGGATTTAGTGATTATTCTTACTGCGGCTTTTTGTTGGGTTATTATTGGCTTTAGGTGTGTTGCTGCAGTTGAACCCCAAGCAGAGATAGCATAGGTGAGGTATGGATATATAAGTGAATGGTATAGTGTGAGAAGGGCAGTTTGCGGCACGTAGTATCGTATCTTGTACACGTACTGTACTGTATCGTATCTCGTACTGTACCATAAACCTGAAACAAAAAAGTTATTTTCTCTATATAGGTTATCACACATAGCAGCATATGTGTAGAGAACCTAGGATAACCCAAAAAAGTCAACGTGGCTTATTTCTAGTACCTGGCTTGGGTTAGCCATATACGATTTTTGGTAAATATTCAATTCCCAGCCAGGGTAGAAACACTGGGCATTTCTTTACACCTGTTGTCTATGTTTACCCATCAGTAAATGGGTACCTGGGTGTTAGCCGACTAGTGTGGGTGTTATCCTGGGAAACTGACCTAATTTTCTTGAAATACTCTGCATAACAAGTGGCTTTCTATATAGTAATATGTCACTGATGTCAGCTAGGCCTGTATACCTTGTACATGTACGTGTAGTAAATGAAGATACAGTGGACCCCCGCTTAACGATCACCTCCAAATGCGACCAATTATGTAAGTGTATTTATGTAAGTGCGTTTGTACGTGTATGTTTGGGGGTCTGAAATGGACTAATCTACTTCACAATATTCCTTATGGGAAAAAATTCGGTCAGTACTGGCACCTGAACATACTACTGGAATGAAAAAAGTTCGTTAACCAGGGGTCCACTGTATTATTATTATTATTATTATATTATTTTCTCAGTTGTTTGTTGGGTTATCTTATTGAAACTTGGGCAATGTATGATGGAAAGATACTTCTTAAAGTACACCAAAAATGAAAGAAATCAGACCATAAATAGCGGAGTTCACTTCTCAGCCATTAGCAGCCGCTTAGCGGTATATTTTTGTATGGTTTTTTTATGGTTATATTCTCACTTTTTTGGTCTCATTTGATAGAATGAAAGATATATTACAGAAATAGATGTGATTTTGAATGCTCTCATGATGAAAAGTACCTTGAAATTGCGCTCACAGTAGCAAAAATGTTCTCTTCTGTAGCGAAGCTCAAGAGTAAACAAATGACGTCACCGTCCAATACCTGTCTGCCTGCCAGTCCAAATTCCAATATGGAGTCAAGAATGGGTTGACATTATTTATACAATTATTACAATAATGAAGCAGTCTGCATAACAGTAAATCTTCTATTTTTTTGTGAATAAAAATTCCAAATGGTAAGCAAGAGTAATATAAGAGGGGCCTGTAGCCGTGACTAATGAACAGAGAAAATGTTATTTTAGTGCCAGGAATGTCTACATTGTTTATTCTGGACCCTATTTTGAAATTGGCATCTGTTGAAATTTGTGTGAAATTGGCCAAATTGCCAATTTCTGACCACTTTATTGGGTAGTTGAAATAAGTGAATTGGCGGTTTCTTGTACTCAGTTGACAGACTAGAAGTAAATAAGTTTATTCAGATATACACAAATACAGTTACATAGATTATTATACATAGCAGTGCATGTATAGAGAAACCTACAAATAAAAATGATCTCACACACTTCCATTCCAGTAAAGATACTAGGATCAAAAGAGGCATCATCATCGGATTTTTCCTGAGAGCATACCGAATTTGTAGTCCTGAGTTTCTTGATGAGGAATGTACATACATTCATCAAACCTTCACTGATTTACATTTTCCTTCCTTTTTCATCAAAGACTGCAAGAAAAGAGCTCTTCAGATCATTAATTCTCCACGCACCAACAACACTCCTAACAAAGTTATAATTCTTCCCAACAGCCAGGTTGCATTGAATGTTTCTAAAGTACTTTCACAAGCTAACACCAGAGTCGCCATTGCTTCCAGCGCTTCAATAAAGGATCTAACCAGAACAAAATCCAAGCACCACGTACCAGTCAACGCAGGGGTTTACACTATACCCTGTGGAGGCTGTGACAAGATTTATGTAGGTGAAACAGCAAGAAACCTCGACACCCGCCTCAATGAACACATTTACGCATGTAGGAACGATAACTTGAACAATGCCTGTGTACAACACCGAAATTCCACCAATCATCTCATGAAATTCAGGGATGCCCAATTAGTGATCAAAGAAACCAATTTCCACAAACGCAAGTGTCTTGAATCTTCACAAATAGCCGTTTCTAATACAATTAAACAAAACAAAGGCAGCTTCACCATCTCTGAAGTCTTAGCAAGAATCCTCCTGAAAACAGTAAACCCTGCCATCACATAGTCTCTCCTGTTAATAATACACATAGCACATTAAATTAAAACAGACCTTCTCTATCCAGCCTCCAATAGAAATGTTTGTCTAACCTATTTTTATGTTACCCAAGTTATAGCTTTTATATTCTTTTACTCTTGTGTGAGTCAATTGTTCTACATATTGTATTACTACTACTACTACAACTTATCTCTCTACTACTACTACTACAACTTATCTCACTACTACTACTACTACTACCACTAGTATTGCACCTCACTCTGAGCCTATATATATCCTCTGTGTCCATGTACTGTTTGTAACGGCTTGATAAAGCTCCTGGAGAGCGAAACGTTGCCACAATAAAAATGTCACATTAGTTGCACTTGTGTCCTTTTACTTTACATATTGTCGGTAATTCTACCAACTTTATTACAATAATTATAATAATAATAATTATTGCAATAACGATAGAGCTTCAGTTCCCTAAATTAATAATAATAATAATAATAAATTACTATAATAACAAAAGAGCTTCAGTTCCCTAAATTAATAATAATAATAATAATAATACGCAATGTACATAATACGTATGTAATAATAATTCAGACTGCTGCTGCTAGTTGGCAGTACGTACATGTTTACATTGTGGTTGAAGCAGTTCTCTTCTGCTTTGCTTACAATTTTGACAGTCATTTGGCCAAATTTTGCTTTTCTAACCATGGGTCCTAAGAAAATAAGTGCAAAGGACAGTACTGAAAAGAAAAAGGCAATGATTTCCATGGAATTAACGTATGAAATCATAGATAAACACATGCAAGGTGCATGAGTTGTGGATTTAGCCAGACAATACCAGCGCAGTACATCTACAGTAGACAGTCATTTAACCCTTTTAGGGTTTCGGCCGTACTAGTACGGCTTATGCCCCAGGGTTTTTGACGTACTAGTACGCCTAAATTCTAGCACCCTCAAATCTACTGAGAGAAAGCTGGTAGGCCTACATATGAAAGAATGGGTCTATGTGGTCAGTGTGCACAGTATAAAAAAAATCCTGAAGCACACAGTGTGTAATGAGAAAAAAAAAACTTTGACCGTGTTTTAAGATTAAAACAGTGACTTTGCACTGTATTTTTGTATGGTATTTATTGTTATATTCTAGTTTTCCTGGTCTCATTTTATAGAATGGAAGCCGTATTACAGAAATTGAGATGATTTTGACTGGTTTTACAATGAAAAGTACCTTGAAATTGAGCTCAAAGTAGCAGAAATGTTCGATTTTTACCAAAGTTCAAAAGTAAACAAATCATGCCAAGCGTCCAATACACGTCAACTGGTGAGTCTAATATTCTTTCACAAGTGTGCTGATATTATTTATACCATTTCTACACTAATGCAGTAGTCTGTATAACAGTAAATCTTCTATTTTTTGTAAGAATAAAAATTCCAAGTGGAAAGCCAAAGAAATATAAGAGGGGCGTGGGGATGTGACTAACGAACAGAGAACTTATTTTAGTGCCAGGAATGTCTTTCTTGTTTATTCTGGATCCTATTTGGAAATTGGCATCTTTTGAAATTTGTGTGAAATTGGCAAAATTGCTAAATTCTGACCACTTTTTTGGATAGTTGAAATTGGTAAATGGGTGGTTTCTTGTACTCATTCGATAGAAAAAATGGAGTTCTAGCAAAATAGCTATGATTTTTGTCAACTAGTACACTAGAATTGGCCGAAAATAGGGCTCAAAGTGGGCAAAATCGCCGATGCATAAACATCGAGACTGCTAACTTCACGAGAGCATAATTCCGTAAGTTTTCCATCAAATTTCATACTTTTGGTGTCATTATGATTGGGAAAAGATTCTCTATCTTTTCATAAATTTAGCGACCCTGTGGTCCTACTGGGCTGAGGTGGATGGTAGAGGTTCTGGTACTGAAGTTGATGGTTGTACTGGAGTGTCTAACTTTAAGTCATTCAGCCAGTCAAGTCGCTCAGTAAGTCAGTCAAGTCATTCAGTAAGTCAGTCAAGTCATTTAGTAAGTCAAGTCATTCAGTAAGTCTCAATTCATTCACTAAGTCAGTCAAGTCGTTCAGTAAGTCAGTCATTCAGTCAGTCACACAAACTTACACGTTTTCAAATGTAAAAAAACAAAAAGAAGATCTACATTTTTTATATACTTTCAAATGTTGAAAAAACATAGATCTACGTTTGAACAGTTTAAGGGTTAAATGTCTTATTTTACATTACAAAGACATTTTCATTAATCCATCTATGATATTTTCTTCAATATTATATAAGAAACACGTTACATAGCATATAAACATGGTATGTTTATATGCTATGGTGGTGTGATAGCCAGGCGGAGGGAAAACATTACGTTTTCTCTGGCCCAGCACCAGAGAAAACTTGTATGAATCTGCATTTGGCCTAGTTACTCCCCTTAACACTCCGCTTTTGTTTACAATTCTCGGCATGAATTATTCATTACTTCTCCCTTCGTTTGTGATGGCATCTAAAGGTAGTTAGAAATTATTAAATTCTGTGAACAAGGTATATCAATGGTAATAATATGGCTCTTGACTGCAGCGTAGGTAGCTGGTAGATGTAGCCTGCTTGGGCTACATCTACCAGCTACCTACAGTGACTTCCTACACATAAGTACTACTCACCTCTCACCCTACATTAAGACTACCTTAGTGTGATCGTTGTCATGATCACACTAAGGCTTGGTAACATTAGCTTTGAAGTGGTTGGCAGACAGGGAACATCTAGAATCTTCAGGTGCAGATTTTAAGTCTATTTATGTGTAGTGAATGTTTACACAGGTTGAGTCAGACATGGTGGATATCACAGAGATTTTTGTCTAGTATTATCCCTGTGAGCTCTATTGCAGCTATCAGTAAAGAGCTTTAGGAAGAATTAATATTAGAATTGACTGTCCTGTATATGTAGTATGCACAGAAGTATGAGTGACTCTTATGTACAGTATATTAAGTAAGTTTAAACTTTTTAAGATTGGGGAATATGTTGCCTGGCACTAGACTGCAAGATCATTCATACTGGCCTTAGATTTGCTGTTGAGTATTCCCAGGCACAAATAGCATAGGTGAGGTAGGGATAGATTAGAGAGTAGTATAATGTAAGTAGTGCTGGTTGAGGTACATGGAATGAATACTAGCCCAGTTGGGAATTGTTACAGTTTCTTCTTTTCTAGTGCTTTAAATATAGACTTGTATCCTTGTACCACCAGGAAGAAGACTGGATTACTGCTTGAGTTGAAATATTACTGAATTTATATAGAGTAAAAAAAATGAAGAAACATAAAGGCACTCACCTGTTTATCATGCCAGTGATATGGAAGTGGCACAGGGTCATGTGAGTGAGGGGCAGGAGGGTGAGGGTGGGCCCCTGGAAGAGGGGCCTGAGCCCCACGACGGCTTGCACTGCCACCTGATTGTGCCATCATCACAACCGTCTGAGAATTACAACACTGTCTTTTAGACTAGCAAAACAGCAAAACCATACAGTATATCCAATGCACAAGTACATACTATGAAAAAAGTAGCATAAGAACATTGAAAACAATATGCCACAGTTTAATATATCTACAAGCACCATAATGATAAATATTAATATGACATGAAACACATACAGGCACTCCTCACTTAACAACAGAATTCCATTCCGTACTTCTTCCATTCTTTCCTCTCCTTCCTCTTCCAAGTGCTGCTGCACTTCCAACTCTATTAGACCATCGTTTGTTAGCTCACCCTCGACATATTCCACTAATTCTTCAATATCTTACACTTCAACCGACTGGTTGAGAGCTGGTCATAAGTCTACATGGTTGTTAGTGGGATGAAATGTTGTTAGTGGGATGAATTGTAAAGGACCTGCCTAGTATGGGCCAACAGGCCTGCTGCAGTGTTCCTCCTTTCTTATGTTCTTATGTTCTTGTTAAACAAGTATATTGTTAAGTGAGGAGTATCTGTATTGACCTACAAAGACTGGCAGATCAACAGAAATATAAAATCACACATCTTCCCATTCTTCCTTGCCTTGCAATCACCTGCTCACTTAAGCCCATTTGATTACCCTAAGTTTATTTTGTCAAAGTTTTTAGCTCCATTTTTTTTCTCTTGCCAAGGCTACAGACTTGATCACTGCCAAGCATCTTCCCAAGTACTTTGCAATGAATGCATCACCTGATATCAAATATGACCTATACTATTATAATATTCATGGAGAAGTGGTAAACCCATAGGGATCATCGAGTTCCTGGACATGATCCGTAACATGCTATATAACATTTTTTGGGTAAACAGCCAACTAGCCAAACAAGTGGAGAGATATAAAATACTGACATGATGGAAAAATTAGGCACATAAATGCAGCATAATGCGATTCTTTATTGATGATGCTTTAACCACACAGCAGGTCTTGTTGTCACAGAACCTTCAGAGCGACCAAGCCAACAAAAACTGTTACTTCTCTCTTGTCTTCCAGCCTGGTCCTAATCATATTTCTCTCTCTCTTTCTTTTGCCCTCTCCCTTTCCCTCCTTTCCTCTTTCTTTCCTCCTGCCTTCTCTCTTCTGCTGAACAGAGTGAAGGGAAGAGATAAGGGAGACTCCTTATCCTCCTGCCCTCTTTCCCTCTGCCATTTCTTTTTGTCCACTCCATTTCCTTCCCCCATTGCACTTCTTTTCCCCTCCTACCCTCTCCCTTACCTTTACCTCTTCTACCCTCTCCATTCACTTACCCTGTCTTCTGCCCTCTCATACAATGAAAGGTTAACTATTTTTGGGTCTGTGAGTCAACTGCAAAAACAACTTTATTTCTATAAAGTGGCATACTGTAAATTATAAAATTATGGTAACTGACATGAATAAACTATGTACCTTGTAGAATGCCCCTTGTTATGCAGTCATTAGAAATAATCTAAATATAAAAGTAAGACAAACCAAGTGTTGCCCTTAAACTATCATCTATAAAAATTACTAATTTTATTAATAACCTATTAAAAACCCATCAGGTTTACTGGAAATTAAAAAAAAATTAAACATCATTACAGTGGACCCCGGCATACCATTGGCATCACATAACGTTAAATCCGCATACCGATACATTTTATCGCTAAGATTTTGCCTCGCATACCACTAAAAAACCCGCTCAACGCTATTCGTCCGAGACGCGTCTAATGTGCGGCCTGAGCCAGCCTCACATGTTCCGCCGGTGGCATTGTTTACCAGCCAGCCTCTGCGGTAACATCCAAGCATACAATCGGAACATTTCGTATTATTACAGTGTTTTTGGTGATTTTATCTGCAAAATAAGTGACCATGGGCCCCAAGAAAGCTTCTAGTGCCAACCCTACAGGAATAAGGGTGAGAATTACTATAGAGATGAAGAAAGAGATCATTGCTAAGTATGAAAGTGGAGTGCGTGTCTCCGAGCTGGCCAGGTTGTATAGTAAACCCCAATCAACCATCGCTACTATTGTGTCCAAGAAAACGGCAATCAAGGAAGCTGTTCTTGCCAAAGGTTCAACTGTGTTTTCGAAACAGAGATCACAAGTGATAGAAGATGTTGAGAGACTCTTATTGGTGTGGATAAATGAAAAACAGATAGCAGGAGATAGCATCTCTCAAGTGATCATAAGTGAAAAGGCTAGGAAGTTGCATGAGGATTTAATTAAAAAAATGCCTGCAACTAGTGATGATGTGAGTGAATTTAAGGCCAGCAAAGGTTGGGTTGAGAGATTTAAGAAGCGTAGTGGCATACATAGTGAGGCATGGTGAGGCTGCCAGTTCGGACCACAAAGCAGCTGAATAATATGTGCAGGAATTCAAGGAGTACATAGAGAGTGAAGGACTGAAACCTGAACAAGTGTTTAATTGTGATGAAACAGGCCTGTTTTGGAAGAAAATGCCAAGCAGGACCTACATTACTCAGGAGGAAAAGGCACTCCCAGGACATAAGCCTATGAAAGACAGGCTTACTCTTCTCATGTGTTCCAATGCTAGTGGTGATTGCAAAGTGAAGCCTTTATTAGTGTATCACTCTGAAACTCCCAGAGCGTTCAGGCAAAAGAATATCATCAAGGCTAATTTGTGTGTGCTGTGGAGGGCAAACAGTAAGGCATGGGTCACTAGGGACTTTTTCTATGACTGGTTACACCAAGCATTTGCCCCCATTGTGAAAAATTACTTAACTGAAAAGAAATTAGACCTTAAGTGCCTCCTGGTGTTAGACAATGCTCCTGGTCATCCTACAGACTTGGCAGAGCGACTTTGTGGGGACATGAGCTTCATTAAGGTGAAGTTTTTGCCTCCTAATACCACTCCTCTCCTGCAGCCCATGGACCAGCAGGTTATTGCAAACTTCAAAAAACTGTACACAAAAGCTCTGTTTGAAAGGTGCTTTGTAGTGACCTCAGAAACTCAATTGACTCTAAGAGAGTTTTGGAGAGAGCACTTTAATATCCTCAATTGTGTAAACCTTATAGGTAAGGCTTGGGAGGGAGTGACTAAGAGGACCTTGAACTCTGCTTGGAAGAAACTGTGGCCAGAATGTGTAGACCAAAGGGATTTTGAAGGGTTTGAGGCTAACCCTGGGAATCCTATGCCAGTTGAGGAATCCATTGTGGCATTGGGAAAGTCCTTGGGGTTGGAGGTTAGTGGGGATGATGTGGAAGAGTTGGTGGAGGAGGACAATGAATTCAAATTCAAATTCAAAGTTTATTCTCTATAAGGATTACAATGCTGAGTTTACAGAAATTTGGTTATTGTTTGGTTTAACATGTAGTAAAATTGAGATTACAGAGTGTACCACTAGAACGCTTAGCATGGCTAGGCATTTCGGGCATACTTAGTTTTATTCTTAAATGTAAAATATTACAAATTATGAGGTAAGTTGGTATTATGGCTAAGTGACTAAATACTATTTTGTGAGTTTAGCAGTGTGAATGCTTTTGTTTTGGCACAGTATATAGTTTCAGTATTGGAGTATCACAGGATTCATTATATTAAGACTGAAATTAATATTTCTGTTTATGGTCAAATGAGTGTGCGAGTGTAAGTGTGAACCACCAGGTGGTATTCGTGAAGTTAGTTGACGGGGTGTATCAGGGAGATAAGATGTTTTCTAATGGTAGTTTTGAAGGTGATGAATGTGTCTGCATTTCTAGAGTTCTCAGGTAGGGTATTCCAGATTTTAGGGCCTTTGACATACATTGAATTTTTGTAAAGGTTTAGTCGGACACGGGGAATGTCGTAGAGATGTTTGTTTCTGGTGTTATGCCTGTGGGTTCTGTCACAACTATCAAGAAAGCGTTTAAGGTCAAGGTTGATATTAGAGTTTAAGGCCCTGTAGATATAGATTGCACAGTAGTAAGTGTGGATGTACTGAACTGGGAGTAAGTTTAGATCTTTGAAGAGTGGGGGGGTGTGCTGCCAGGGATGGGATTTAGTGATTATTCTTACTGCAGCTTTTTGTTGGGTTATTATTGGCTTTAGGTGTGTTGCTGCTGTTGATCCCCAAGCACAAATAGCATAGGTGAGGTATGGATAAATAAGTGAGTGGTATAGTGTGAGAAGGGCATTTTGCGGCACGTAGTATCGTATCTTGGAGAGGATCCCAACCGTTTTGGATACTTTTTTGGCTATATGCTGGATATGGGTGCTGAAATTCAGGTTATTGTCAAGGTATAAGCCTAAGAATTTTCCCCCATTATTTCTGGTAATTAGAGTGTTGTCAATCTTAATGTTAATTTGTGCATCTCCTGCTCTGCTACCAAACATAATATAGTAAGTTTTGTCAGTGTTAAGCGTAAGTTTGTTGGCTGTCATCCAAGTCGATATTTTTAATCAGCTCCTCATTCACAATGGTGTTAAGGGTGGCAAGATTAGGGTGAGAGATGACATAAGTCGTGTCATCAGCAAAGAGAATGGGTTTTAGGTGTTGGGATACGTTTGGTAGGTCATTGATGTATATGAGGAAGAGCAGGGGACCAAGGACACTTCCCTGCGGAACTCCAGTATCAAGTGGCCGTGTTGCTGATGCTGTGTCTTTAATGGTGACGTACTGATACCTATTAGTAATGTAAGATTTGAAATAAGCAAGCGCATGGCCTCTTATACCGTAGTGGTCAAGTTTGTGGAGTAGGATTTCGTGGTTTACTGTGTCAAAAGCTTTTCTTAGGTCAATAAAAATTCCTAGTGGATATTCCTTATTTTCCAGTGCTGTGTAAAGCAGATCAAGCATTTTTATGATTGCATCATTAGTGCTTTTATTTTTCCTGAATCCAAACTGGCAGGGGTTGAGTATGTTTTGAGCCGTTATAAATGAATACAGTCTCCTGTGCACAAGTTTCTCAAAGATTTTGGATAGCAATGGTAAGTTAGATATTGGCCTATAGTTGTTTAAGTCTGTAGGGTCACCACCTTTATGTATTGGTGTAACCCTTGCCATCTTGAGTAGTTTCGGGAAGGTGCTAGTCTCTATTGACTTGTTAAAAAGTAATGAAATAGCATGCGAAAGGACATGGGCCGCTCGCTTGTACAGTAATGGTGGGACATGAGACAGATTCCCCGAGTTATTTTTAAGTGACTTTATGATCTCAATGACTTCCGTGGGCTCAGTTGGTGCAAGATAGAAGGAATTAGGGAAATTTCCATCTAGGTAGTCCCCGGCATGGGCATTGGTATGTGGGATTTTACTGGCGAGATTAGATCCTATGTTTGAGAAGAAGTCGTTTATCTTGTTAGCTGTGTCAGTGGGATGTAGTGGTGTTTCATTAGGTTTAGTTAGGACAATATTCTTGGTTTTTCTCAGTTTGTGGGTCCCTAGAATCTGAGAGAGTGTTTTCCAGGTCTTTTTTATATCTCCTCTAGTGTCTGTGAATCTACTGGAGTAGTATAGTTGTTTGGCTTTTTTTATTACTTTGGTGAGAGCTGATGAATAGTGTTTAAGAATATCTTTGTGTATTAAGCCCTGTCTATATTGCTTTTCATATTGGTGTTTCTTGTCAATGGATTTCAGAATGGTGCTGGTTAGCCATGGGCAACCAAGCCGTTTGTTTGTGATCTGTTTTGTTTTTATAGGACAATGTTTGTTGTATAGTCTAAGTAATTTGTTAAGAAAGATGTCTGTCCAGTCATCAATACCATTGGCCTTGGAGAATTCTGTAGGCCAATCAACAGTCTCTAGGTCAGCTGTGAACTTCCTTACTGAGGCCTCGTCATGGAGTCTAAATGAGACTTTGTTGTATTCAAGTGGTGGTTTACTAATGTTTGTCAGGAGGAAGGTAGGGTAGTGGTCTGTAGTGCTATCTGTGATTATCCCTGATTTAAGGGGGGCTAGTATATTGGTCCATATGTGGTCTATTATGGTTGCACTTGTCTCAGTGAGCCTGGTTGGTTTAGTTATTGTTGGTATGAGAAGTGTGTTGTTCATATTGTTGATGAAATCAGTTACAGGCTGATCATCTAGTAAGCCAAGATTGATGTTGAAGTCTCCAGCTAAGAGAAGGTGGTGCTTATTCATTTGTCTGTTTGTTATTAGTGACTTTAAAGAACTAACCACTGATGAGCTGCTAGATCATCTTCATCAGCATGAGGCCACACCTGAGGAAACTGCTTCGGAGAAGGGGAGAGAGAAATTGAAGAAGTTGCCTACTTCAAAGATTAAGGAAATGTGTGCAATGTGGCTTAAAGTGCAAACCTTTTTTGATGACAACCACCCTAACACAGCTATTGCAAGCCGTGCTGGTGACTATTACACTGACAATGTTGTGAACCACTTTAGGAAAGTCATAAAGGAACGGGAGGTACAGGCCTCTATGGACAGATATGTTGTGCGACAGAAGTCCAGTGACTCTCAAGCTGGTCCTAGTGGCATTAAAAGAAGAAGGGAAGTAACCCCGGAAAAGGACTTGACACCTCAAGTCTTAATGGAAGGGGATTCCCCTTCTAAACACTAAGTCTCTCTCCTCCTCCCATCCCATCAATCATCACCAGATCTTCAATAAAGGTAAGTGTCACGTAACTGTGCATGTCTTTTTCAGTTTGTGTGTATTAAAATTAATATTTCATGTGGTAAAATTTTTTTTTTTTATACTTTGGGGTGTCTTGCACGGATTAATTTGATTTCCATTATTTCTTATGGGGAAAATTCATCTGCATAACGATAATTTCGCATAACAATGAGCTCTCAGGAACAGATTAATATCGTTATGCGGGGGTCCACTGTACTGGCCAAAATACATCACTTATAAAAGTACATCATCACCTAATTAACACTGACATGTGATAATTATTATTAGTATAATGAAGATAAGTACTAAACCTGAAAGGGTCATACAGTGCTGAGGTGCCAGATAAATTATGGCTCAGTTGGCAATGCACTTGCCTCAGATACTGAGTGTCCAGGTTCAGTCCCCAACAAGGGTGAAAATGTTTAACATGTTTCCTTATACCTGCACTCACTGTTCATCTAGCAGTAAGTAGGTACCTGGGTGTTAGTTGGTTGGTGTGGGTTGCATCCTGGAGGACAAGACTGAAGGACCACAATGGAAATATGACTGATAGTCCTCGATGACCCATAATTTTCTTGGGTTATCCTGGGTGACTAACCCACCTTACCCTGGGTTATCCTGGGTGACTAACCCTCCCTACCCTTGGTTATCCTGGGTGGCTAACCCTCCCTACCCTGGGTTATCCTGGGTGGCTAACTCTCTCTACCCTGGGTTATCTTGGGTGGCTAACCCACCCTACCCTTGGATATCCTGGGTGGCTAACCCTCCCTACCCTGAGTTATCCTTGGTGGCTAACCCTCCCTACCCTGGGTTATCCTGGGTGGCTAACCCTCCCTACCCTGGGTTATTCAGGGTGGCTAACCATCCCTACCCTGGGTTATCCTGGGTGGCTAGCTCTCCCTACCCTGGGTGACTAACCCTCCCTACCCTGGGTTATCCTGGGTGGCTAACCCTCCCTACCCTGGGTTATTCAGGGTGGCTAACCATCCCTACCCTGGGTTATCCTGGGTGGCTAACCCTCTCTACCCTGGGTTATCCTGAGTGACTAACCCTCCCTACCCTTGATTATCCTGGGTGTCTAACCCTCCCTACCCTTGGTTATCCTGGGTGGCTAACCCTCCCTCCCCTTGGTTATCATGGGTGGCTAACCCTCCCTACCCTGGGTTATCCTGGGTGACTAACCCTCACTACCCTTGTTTATCCTGGGTGGCTAACCATCCCTACCCTGGGTTATCCTGGGTGACTAACCCTCCCTACCCCTGGTTACCCTGGGTGGCTAACCCTCCCTACCCTGAGTTATCCCGGGTGGCTAACCCTCCCTATCCTGGGTTATCCTGGGTGGCTAACCCTCCCTACCCTTGGTTATCCTGGGTGGCTAACCCTCCCTACCCTTGGTTATCCTGGGTGGCTAACCCTCTCTACCCTTGGTTATCCTGGGTGACCAAACCTCCCTACCCTTGGTTATCCTGGGTGACCAAACCTCCCTACCCTTGGTTATCCTGGGTGGCTAATCCTCTCTACCCTTGGTTATCCTGGGTGGGTAACCCTCCCTACCCTTGGTTATCCTGGGTGGCTAACCCTCTCTACCCTTGGTTATCCTGGGTGGCTAACCCTCCCTACCCTGGGTTATCCCGGGTGACTAACCCTCCCTACCTTTGGTTATCATGGGTGGCTAACCCTCCCTACCCTTGGTTATTCTGGGTGGCTAACCCTCTCTACCCTGGGTTATCCTGGGTGGCTAACCCTCTCTACCCTGAGTTATCCTTGGTGACTAACCCTCCGCATCTTAGGCTAAAAATTCCAACAAATCTTAACATATGTATTATGGGAGAGCTAAAGCCGTAAGGATTATAAAGCGCCTGTGGGGAGGGGGGAAGGATGGATGGTAAGTTTATTCAGGTATTCACAAATAGTTACATAATTACTGGAAGTGCCATCATGGGCTTGGCAACTAGGGATACCAAGCCCATGATGACACTCTTCAGGTCACTTGTTCTATCTAGGCTGGAATATTGCTGCACACTAACAGCACCTTTCAAGGCAGGTGAAATTGCTGACCTAGAAAATGTACAGAGAACCTTCACGGCGCGCATAACGGAGATAAAACACCTCAATTACTGGGAGCGCTTGAGGTTCCTGAACCTGTATTCCCTGGAACGCAGGCGGGAGAGATACATGATTATATACACCTGGAAAATCCTAGAGGGACTAGTACCGAACTTGCACATGAAAATCACTCACTGCAAAAGCAAAAAAACTTGGCAGACGATGCAACATCCCCCCAATGAAAAGCAGGGGTGTCACTAGCACGTTAAGAGACCATACAATAAGTGTCAGGGGCCCGAGACTGTTCAACTACCTCCCAGCATACATAAGGGGGATTACCAACAGACCCCTGGCAGTCTTCAAGCTGGCACTGGACAAGCACCTAAAGTCGGTTCCTGACCAGCCGGGCTGTGGCTCGTACGTTGGTTTGCATGCAGCCAGCAGCAGCAGCCTGGTTGATCAGGCTCTGATCCACCAGGAGGCCTGGTCACAGACCGGGCCGCGGGGGCGTTGACCCCCGGAACTCTCTCCAGGTAAACTCCAGGTATAGCAGCATGTGTACAGAATCTAGGTGACTTAACATTGGTACTCAGGCTCAGTTCTGGGAACTGGAGCACAGATCCAATTCCCCAGACCAAGAGCCCCTCACCAGCACCAAGGAACCTCCCTGGAGAGGTCATCTTAACACACACCGAGGTCATCAATGGTTAATATGATCATTGACCTCCTGTGACTGGTGACGTATATTACTTCAATGTGACCTATCACTCTGGTCACTAGGTATCAACAGCTAGCCACATCCCCACATTACACGTATATATGCCCATATATGCGTAAATCAGTGGTATATACGGCGTATTGAGAGCTGTGGTGATGCATTCTGAGGTGGGAGACCTCTGAGTGATCTCGTTTATCCTCATATATAGCCTTAGCACAACATATATACATGGCTATATGGGTGGTAGGAGATCTGCTGTGGTATCCCTGAGGTGGGATACCTGCAGTGAGGTGTGAGACAAGGCGGAGAGATGGTAACTCACAAGGTATGTGGTCCTTCATCACATCTTGCAGAGTGATGTTGACAACACATGTTATAGTGGAGCCATCTAGCGGCGACCAGGCCAGGCCACCCCTCCACCTCCCTCCATCCCTCCACCTCACTCCATCCCTCAACCTCACTCCACCCCTCCACCTCCCTCCCTCCCTCCACCTCACTCCCTCCCTCCACCTCACTCCATCCCTCCACCTCACTCCATCCCTCAACCTCACTCCACCCCTCCACCTCCCTCCATCCCTCCACCTCCCTCCATCCCTCCACCTCACTCCATCCCTCAACCTCCCTCCATCCCTCCACCTCCCTCCATCCCTCCACCTCACTCCATTCCTCCACCTCCCTCCATATCTCCATCTTCCTCCACCTCCCTCCATCCCTCCACCTCACTCCACTCCTCCACCTCACTCCATCCCTCAACCTCACTCCATCCCTCCACCTCACTCCACCTCCCTCCATTCCTCCACCTCACTCCACCCCTCCACCTCCCTCCATCCCTCCACCTCACTCCATTCCTCCACCTCCCTCCATCTCTCCATCTTCCTCCACCTCCCTCCATCCCTCCACCTCCCTCCACCTCCCTCCACCTCCCTCCATCCCTCCACCTCCCTCCATCCCTCCCGACCTCCCTCCATCCCTCCACCTTACTCCATTCTTCCACCTCCCTCCATCCCTCCATCCCTCCAACTCACTCCATTCCTCCACCTCCCTCCATCTCTCCATCTTCCTCCACCTCCCTCCATCCCTCCACCCCTCCACCTCCCTCCACCTCCCTCCATCCCTCCACCTCCCTCCATTCCTCGACCTCCCTCCATCCCTCCACCTCCCTCCATCCCTCCATTCCTCCATCTCCCTCCATCCCTCCATCTTCCTCCATCTCCCTCCATCCTTCCACCTCCCTCCATTCCTCTACCTCCCTCCATTCCTCCACCTCCCTCCACCTCCCTCCATCTCTCCACTTCCCTCCATCCCTTCACCTACCTCCATTCTTCCACCTTCCTCCATCCCTCCACCTTGAATCATACTTCTACCCTCTGCTTCCCTCCATCCCACCACCCCCCTCCACTTCACCTCCCTCTAAAACTACATCCATCTACTTCATTTACCTCTATTCCAACTACCTCCATTCTACGTCCCTTCATCCTTCCATTCCACTACTCTCCATTCCTTCTCAGTCCACTTCCATCAATCCACTTCCTCATGCTCCCAGTATTAGATCACCAACACCCAGCCACTGGAGACCCACCCAGTGGGCGGGTCTGGAATAGAAATCTGCCCACTTTCCATTCCCTCTGTACGAGTGGGAACAACGTATCACACAAGAAAGCAGCACAGTAAGAAAAGGATCAGAGTCTGGCATACTGAGACAGATGGTATACTAAAAAAAATATTTCATTTTTATATAATTTCTTATCTGCCACATTTGATTTTTTTATATTAATGAAATATTATTGATAAGGTAACAAAAGGATCCCGGTGGAAATAAGTCACTTCGACTTTTTTGTAGCCTGAGTAGATCTATAACCCACTATGATAACATGAACATAGGTAAGTAAGTTTATGGAGCAGCTTGCAATGTGAACACTGACTGATGTTGTAGTGGCCAGACTTAGGCTTGGTTACAAGTACTGACTGATGTTGTAGTGGCCAGACTTAGGCTTGGTTACAAGTACTGACTGATGTTGTAGTGGCCAGACTTAGGCTTGGTTACAAGTACTGACTGATGTTGTAGTGGCCAGACTTAGGCTTGGTTACAAGTACTGACTGATGTTGTAGTGGCCAGACTTAGGCTTGGTTACAAGTACTGACTGATGTTGTAGTGGCCAGACTTAGGCTTGGTTACAAGTACTGACTGATGTTGTAGTGGCCAGACTTAGGCTTGGTTACAAGTACTGACTGATGTTGTAGTGGCCAGACTTAGGCTTGGTTACAAGTACTGACTGATGTTGTAGTGGCCAGACTTAGGCTTGGTTACAAGTACTGACTGATGTTGTAGTGGCCAGACTTAGGCTTGGTTACAAGTATGATGTTGTAGTGGCCAGGCTTAGGCTTACCTGGAGTTTACCTGGAGAGAGTTCCGGGGGTCAACGACCCCGCGGCCCGGTCTGTGACCAGACCTCCTGGTGGATCAGAGCCTGATCGACCAGGCTGTTACTGCTGGCTGCACGCAAATCAACGTACGAGCCACAGCCCGGCTGACTGATGCTGTAGTGGCCAGGCTTAGGCTTGGTTGCAAGTACTGACTGATGTTGTAGTAGCCAGGCTTAGGCTTGGTTACAAGTACTTCTGGCAGTTTGGGAGACACACAGATGATGATCAAACTAAATGTAAATTATGTGATCAGGCATATGGTCACTGCCTTGAACACTATGTGCTTAATTGTCCACTTGTTGAGAAATACAGAGATAGACAGTATAATAACCTATGTAACATTTCAAGATATCATATTAATGAAAATAAGATACCAGATATATTAAGCAAATTTCCTGAATTTGCTTGTAACAGATAAGTGAATTAAAGATATATAGATATAAATCCAAATGTAATCCTGTTAATCCTTTTGGGGCCTAGTTCCCGGCCTTTTGTGTATCCATAAGCTCTTGCGCTACCGTTCACAGGATGGATATGGGGTGCACAATAAACTAGCCATTTCGGTGGCAAAATCTAATCTGTACACATATGCTGTTATGTATGATATCTATGTAACGCTGTGTATCTGAACAAACTTACTAATGTTACCACCACAATACCAAATACTAATGAATAAAGAAACGGAGCCAGAGAAGTGGCATTACTGATAAGGAACAAGCAGAATTACGGGGAAATGAGAAAGATGCTTAACAATGATGACACTGATCACATTGCTGGTATCATCATAATTAAAGGACTGAGTGTAGTTGTGGTGTTATTCAGTAATTCCCCACATAGCAGCAGAAGACCAAGTGGGAGCGGCATATGAAGTCATGTACATGTTAGCATGTCAGAGACACAGCAAGAGAGAGAGGGAGGGAGGGATGCGTGGATTGCAAATTTTTGGACTATAAGAAGGCATTTGACACTATTCCCCGTAGTGACTATTTCACGAACTAGAAGAACAGGTAAGGATAACTGGAAATAAACTTTACCGGATTAATGAATACCTGAGCACGAGACAGAGCGAAGGTCGGGATGATCAAGTGATATTATCCCACAAAGTTCCCTAGTGGAACTGGTACAAGGACCCCATTGGAAATGAGTTATTTTGATTTTTTTAGGGTTTCCTAGGTAATTTACACTATGTATGATAATTGTACTTAAGTGTACCTGTGCCTAAATAAATTTACTTACTGTCCATGATATGCATAAACGGCATGGCTCAAGAGACTTCATTTTATGTATCCCTGTTTGCAGACGACCTAAAGCTGACGAGAATGAATACCGGAGAAGTAAGAAAAATGCTGCAAGAAAAATGCTGGAGATAAAGCAAGAATGACCAGGCAAGTGTCCCCCAACAGGTGCAAGGCTATGAAAATCAGGGTGAGAGAGAGAGAGAGAGAGAGAGAGAGAGAGAGAGAGAGAGAGAGAGAGAGAGAGAGAGAGAGAGAGAGAGAGAGAGAGAGAGAGAGAGAGAGAGAGAGAGAGAGAGAGAGAGAGAGAGAGAGAGAGAGAGAAAACAAATATGGATTACAGACTGAGGGAAGGGCAACACCTGAGGGGTAGTATAATTTCGGAGGCGCACATTAACCAAATAACCCCATGATGTCAGACTGCTTTTTCAGGCAGATTATGTTAGGAAGCAGAAAGATCATGCTAAGGAAATTGTGGAGGTGGATCCTTATACACAATTTTAGGAGCAGGCATGATAGGGTACATTAGGCCAGGAATTGATTGCAAGTATTGGGAGTATTTTAAAATCTGCCAAGCCAAATAAATGCTTTGATTGTGATATAATAGCCATTGTCTTTGACAAATGAATGAATTGAATGAAGACAAACAGGGAGTGGTAAAACATTTTCTTTAATACAAAGACACACATGATAAGACTTGTCTTAACAACAGCAAAACCTTGAAGTTAAGCACCTAGCAGTAAAATAGGTACCTGGGTGTTAACTGACTGACGTGGGTCGCAACCTGGGGTCAAAATTAACTCTTGCCCGAAATGCTCTGCAAAACCAGGGGCTTTTTATATAGTATGTCATTGATGTCAGCTGTGGTTTGTATAAGCTGTATCATGTATTTGTAGAAATAATAATAATAATAATAATAATAATAATAATTATTATTATTATTATTATTATTATTATTATTATTATTATTATTATTATTATTATTATTATTATTATTATTATTATTATTATTATTATTATTATTATTATAGCTTAAGCAACACCAAGACCTTATGAATGCCAAGGCCTTGAAATCGACTACATTCCAAGACTGGTTTTAACAACACCAAGACATTACCTAGAAGTCAAACACATGATGAGACCGGTCTTGCGAACACCAAGACATTACCTTGAAATATTCAAACTATGAGATAATTGGTGCACAAGTTTTTATCCTGAGTCAGTCAGTACCTGAGAGGTTGAACTGGGCAGGAGGTTGGAGCAAGCCTTGCCCGACCACCACTCCGGGCCACTCCTAGCTAACCTCCTCACTTCACATTCATGGAAGCCACTGTCACAGGAAGGCAGCCTGGGAACTCAAAACATATGAGAAGGTAGACGCCGCTCTGGACCTGTGTTGCGAGGTTCTTAATGTTTCCATCAGTGATCATGACAGAGGTCAGCGTGAGTGTGTTTGCGCATGGGAGCATGTTGCGGTGTGAGAGCATGTTGCGGTGTGAGAGCATGTTGCGGTGTGAGAGCTTGTTGCGGTGTGAGAGCTTGTTGCGGTGTGAGAGGATGTTGCGGTGTGAGAGCTTGTTGCGGTGTGAGAGGATGTTGCGGTGTGAGAGCTTGTTGCGGTGTGAGAGCATGTTGCGGTGTGAGAGCATGCTGGGGTGTGAGAGCATGTTGCGGTGTGAGAGCATGTTGCGGTGTGAGAGCTTGTTGCGGTGTGAGAGCTTGTTGCGGTGTGAGAGCTTGTTGCGGTGTGAGAGCATGTTGCGGTGTGAGAGCATGTTGCGGTGTGAGAGCTTGTTGCGGTGTGAGAGCATGTTGCGGTGTGAGAGCATGTTGCGGTGTGAGAGCATGTTGTGGTGTGAGAGCATGTTGCGGTGTGAGAGCATGTTGCGGTGTGAGAGCATGTTGCGGTGTGAGAGCATGTTGTGGTGTGAGAGCTTGTTGCGGTGTGAGAGCATGTTGCGGTGTGAGAGCATGTTGCGGTGTGAGAGCATGTTGTGGTGTGAGAGCTTGTTGCGGTGTGAGAGCATGTTGCGGTGTGAGAGCATGTTGCGGTGTGAGAGCATGTTGCGGTGTGAGAGCTTGTTGCGGTGTGAGAGCTTGTTGCGGTGTGAGAGCTTGTTGCGGTGTGAGAGCATGTTGCGGTGTGAGAGCATGTTGCGGTGTGAGAGCTTGTTGCGGTGTGAGAGCATGTTGCGGTGTGAGAGCATGTTGCGGTGTGAGAGCATGTTGTGGTGTGAGAGCATGTTGCGGTGTGAGAGCATGTTGCAGTGTGAGAGCATGTTGCGGTGTGAGAGCATGTTGTGGTGTGAGAGCTTGTTGCGGTGTGAGAGCTTGTTGCGGTGTGAGAGCTTGTTGCGGTGTGAGAGCATGTTGCGGTGTGAGAGCATGTTGCGGTGTGAGAGCATGTTGCGGTGTGAGAGCTTGTTGCGGTGTGAGAGCATGTTGCGGTGTGAGAGCATGTTGCGGTGTGAGAGCTTGTTGCGGTGTGAGAGCTTGTTGCGGTGTGAGAGCTTGTTGCGGTGTGAGAGCTTGTTGCGGTGTGAGAGCATGTTGCGGTGTGAGAGCATGTTGCGGTGTGAGAGCATGTTGCGGTGTGAGAGCATGTTGCGGTGTGAGAGCTTGTTGCGGTGTGAGAGCTTGTTGCGGTGTGAGAGCTTGTTGCGGTGTGAGAGCTTGTTGCGGTGTGAGAGCTTGTTGCGGTGTGAGAGCTTGTTGCGATGTGAGAGCTTGTTGCGGTGTGAGAGCTTGTTGCGGTGTGAGAGCATGTTGCGGTGTGAGAGCTTGTTGCGGTGTGAGAGCTTGTTGCGGTGTGAGAGCTTGTTGCGGTGTGAGAGCTTGTTGCGGTGTGAGAGCTTGTTGCGGTGTGAGAGCTTGTTGCGGTGTGAGAGCTTGTTGCACGCACTACAGATCGTGATGACTGGAGGCACTCCCATTAGGCATGCTAACGTTATCACTGTAGCAACTACTTGTACAGCCATGTGAGTGTTATCAGAGTAATGCTGTCGCTGAAGTAATTTGTTATTGACTACAGGAAGGTGTCTTGATGACGCCGAGGTCTCTTGATACAAAGAACTGCAACGACTTTCCCTTCTCGCATCAAAGGTGATTACACTGCACCAACACAACTTTGCCATAAAGACATACAGCAAATGATCTTTATTAGCACTAATAAAACTAATATATGTCTTTTTGGCTGTATATGTCTATTTGCCCCGTGGCTTGGTGGTTAAAACTCTCGCTTCACACGGCGAGTGTCTGGGTTCGATTCCCAGCTAGGGTAGAAACATTGGGCGTGTTTCTTTACACTGGTTGTCTATGTTCCCCATCAGTAAAATGGGTACCTGGGAGTTAGTCGACTGGTGTGGGTCGCATCCTGGGTCAAACCTGACCTAATTTGCCCGAAATGCTCTGAGGGCATAACAAGCGGCTTTCTATGTAGTAGTATGTTATTACCTGGAGTTTACCTGGAGAGAGTTCCGGGGGTCAACGCCCCCGCGGCCCGGTCTGTGATCAGGCCTCCTGGTGGATCAGAGCCTGATCAACCAGGCTGTTGCTGCTGGCTGCACGCAAACCAACGTACGAGCCACAGCCCGGCTGATCAGGAACTGACTTTAGGTGCTTGTCCAGTGCCAGCTTGAAGACTGCCAGGGGTCTGTTGGTAATCCCCCTTATGTGTGCTGGGAGGCAGTTGAACAGTCTCGGGCCCCTGACACTTATTGTATGGTCTCTTAACGTGCTAGTGACACCCCTGCTTTTCATTGGGGGGATGGTGCATCGTCTGCCAAGTCTTTTGCTTTCGTAGTGAGTGATTTTCGTGTATTGATGTCAACTAGGTCACCAGGTCCTAATTGATATAAACTGGGAAGATAGCCTAAGAACCACGGATCCAAACCTATGTCTAGAACAAATTAACTCTGTGGCACTCGAGGAAAAGGAGATGTAAACTAGAAAGAGAAAGATGCTCCCTATACAGGCGAAGGCAAAGAATAGGAGCGGCTAAAAGAGGCCAATATATTTGTAATACGTAGGGAGACATTTGTCAGAGAAATAGAAAGCATCGAACTAAAGCTAATGGAATCTTACAGGAGTCAAGAAACGCGAAAACTAAAAGCCATCAATGAAACTGAAACCCAAAATATTTCTTTTCTTATGCCAAATCAAAGTCGAGAACAACATCCAGTATTGGGCCCCTACTTAGACGAGATGGGTCTTACACAGATGACAGCAAGGAAATGAGTGAGCTACTCAAGTCCCAATATGACTCGGTTTTCAGCGAGCCGCTAACCAGGCTGAGAGTCGAAGATCTTAATTAATTTTTTTATGAGAGACAGAATTTGGCAGACTCGAACCTATCTGCTATTACCATGACGCCAAGTGACTTTGAAAAGGCGATAAATGACATGCCTATGCACTCTGCCCCAGGATCAGACTTATGTAACTCCGTATTCATCAAGAACTGCAAGAAGCCCCTATAATGTGCTTTTAACATCCTATGGAGAGGAAGCATGGACACAGGGGTCGTCTCACAGCTGCTAAAAATAACAGACATAGCCCCACTTCACAAAGGGGGCACTAAAGCAATATTAAAGAACTACAGACCGATTGCGCAAACGTCCCATATCATATGGGTTTAGAGCAGGTCGCTCCTGTCTGTCCCAACTACTGGATCACTACGACAAGGTCCTGGATGCTCAAGAAGACAAACAAAATGCAGATGTAGTATACACAGATTTTGCAAAAGCCTTTGACAAGTGTGACCATGGTGTAATAGCGCACAAAATGCGTGCTAAAGGAATAGCAGGAAAAGTTGGTAGGTGTATCTATAATTTCCTAACAAATAGAACACAAAGAGTAGCAGTAAACAGAGTAAAGTCTGAGGCAGCCACGGTGTAAAGCTTTGTTCCACAAGGCACAGTACTCTCCCATCCTGTTCCTCATCCTCATATCTTAGAGAGACAGGGATGTAAACCACAGCGCCGTGTCTTCCTTTGCAGACAACACCCAAATTTGCATGACAGTGTCCTCCAATGAAGACACTGCAAGACTCCAGGCTGACATCAACCGAATCTTTATATGGGCAGCAGAAAACAATATGAAGTTCGATGATGAGAAATTTCAATTACTCCGATATGGAAAACGTGAGGAAATTAAAACTATATTGGAGTATAAAACAAATTCCAACTACACAGTAGAGCGAAAAACTGATGTATAAGACCTGGGAGTGATCATGTCAGAGGATTGACACATTGTGTCAATCGCATCTGCTAGAAAAATGACAGGATGGATAATGAGAACCTTCAAAACTAGGGATGCCAAGCCCATGATGACACTCTTCAGGTCACTTGTTCTATCTAGGCTGGAATATTGCTGCACGCTAACAGCACCTTTCAAGGCAGGTGAAAATGCTGACCTAGAAAGTGTACAGAGATCCTTCACGGTACACATAACTGCGATAAAACACCTCAGTTACTGGGAACGCTTGAAGTTCCTGAACCTGTACTCCCTGGAACGCAGGCGGGAGAGATACATGATTATATACACTTGAAAAATCCTAGAGGGATTAGTACCAAACTTGCACACCAAAATCAGTCCCCATGAAAGCAAAAGATTCGGCAGACGATGCAACATCCCCCCAATGAAAAGCAGAAGTGCCACTAGCACGATAAATAAGTGTCAGGGGCCCAAGACTGTTCAATTGCCTCCCAACATACATAAGGGGGGATTACCAACAGACCCCTGGCTGTCTGCAAGAAGGCACTGGACAGGCACCTAACGTCAGTACCTGACCAGCCGGGCTGTGGTTCGTACGTCGGGTTGCGTGCGGCCAACAGTAACAGCCTGGTTGATCAGGCCCTTATCCACCATGAGGCCTGGCCACAGACCGATCCGCGGGGGCGTTGACTCCAGAAACCCTTTCCAGGTTTACTGCAGGTAGGCCTGTATACCTTGTACATGTACTTGTAGAAATAAAGATATTATTATATAATAATAATAATAATAATAATAATATTATTATTATTATTATTATTATTATTATTATTATTAGTTACCACTCGTCGTCTGGTGGGGTGGTTAATGGGGCTTAAAGTGTGTCTGCACACGAGGGTCATTAAGGCCGTATGTCACCACCAGTCAAGAATATTTTAATACCTAATGTGGACTTAGTGGGATGAATGTAAACAATCAGTGTATATTTATATACTGAGATATACTCGTATATTCCTCCGGTTGTACCAAGTATAAGAGTACTGGAGTTTACCTGGAGTGAGTTCCGGGGGTCAACGCCCCCGCGGCCCGGTCTGTGACCAGGCCTCCTGGTGGATCAGAGCCTGATCAACCAGGCTGTTACTGCTGGCTGCACGCAAACCAACGTACGAGCCACAGCCCGGCTGGTCAGGAACCGACTTTAGGTGCTTGTCCAGTGCCAGCTTGAAGACTGCCAGGGGTCTGTTGGTAATCCCCCTTATGTATGCTGGGAGGCAGTTGAACAGTCTCGGGCCCCTGACACTTATTGTATGGTCTCTTAACGTGCTAGTGACACCCCTGCTTTTCATTGGGGGGATGTTGCATCGTCTGCCAAGTCTTTTGCTTTCGTAGTGAGTGATTTTCATGTGCAAGTTCGGTACTAGTCCCTCTAGGATTTTCCAGGTGTATATAATCATGTATCTCTCCCGCCTGCATTCCAGGGAATACAGGTTTAGGAACCTCAAGCGCTCCCAGTAATTGAGGTGTTTTATCTCCGTTATGCGCGCCGTGAAGGTTCTCTGTACATTTTCTAGGTCAGCAATTTCACCTGCCTTGAAAGGTGCTGTTAGTGTGCAGCAATATTCCAGCCTAGATAGAACAAGTGACCTGAAGAGTGTCATCATGGGCTTGGCCTCCCTAGTTTTGAAGGTTCTCATTATCCATCCTGTCATTTTTCTAGCAGATGCGATTGATACAATGTTATGGTCCTTGAAGGTGAGATCCTCCGACATGATCACTCCCAGGTCTTTGACGTTGGTGTTTCGCTCTATTTTGTGGCCAGAATTTGTTTTGTACTCTGATGAAGATTTAATTTCCTCGTGTTTACCATATCTGAATAATTGAAATTTCTCATCGTTGAACTTCATATTGTTTTCTGCAGCCCACTGAAAGATTTGGTTGATGTCCGCCTGGAGCCTTGCAGTGTCTGCAATGGAAGACACTGTCATGCAGATTCGGGTGTCGTCTGCAAAGGAAGACACGGTGCTGTGGCTGACATCCTTGTCTATGTCGGATATGAGGATGAGGAACAATATGGGAGCGAGTACTGTGCCTTGTGGAACAGAGCTTTTCACCGTAGCTGCCTCGGACTTTACTCTGTTGACTACTACTCTCTGTGTTCTGTTAGTGAGGAAATTATAGATACATCGACCGACTTTTCCTGTTATTCCTTTAGCACGCATTTTGTGCGCTATTACGCCATGGTCACACTTGTCAAAGGCTTTTGCAAAGTCTGTATATATTACATCTGCATTCTTTTTGTCTTCTAGTGCATCTAGGACCTTGTCGTAGTGATCCAATAGTTGAGACAGACAGGAGCGACCTGTTCTAAACCCATGTTGGCCTGGGTTGTGTAACTGATGGGTTTCTAGATGGGTGGTGATCTTGCTTCTTAGGACCCTTTCAAAGATTTTTACGATATGGGATGTTAGTGCTAACGGTCTGTAGTTCTTTGCTGTTGCTTTACTGCCCCCTTTGTGGAGTGGGGCTATGTCTGTTGTTTTTAGTAACTGTGGGACGACCCCCGTGTCCATGCTCCCTCTCCATAGGATGGTAAAGGCTCGTAAGACTAAGGACCCCAATGGAAATAAGTCACTCTGTCTGACTTTTTTGGGTTATCCCAGGTTCTCTACACATATGCTGCTATGTATGATAATCTATGTAACTGTATTTGTGTATACCTGAATAAACTTACTTACTTGTGGTTTTTAAGAGGTGGACCGGTAAGCCACTGGAAGTCCTCGGTCAGATGACCAAAAGCTCCAGCTGTTGGTCATCATATGACTAAGACCCGCATCAGGAAACACTTGTACTGTTTCCTGACAAACATTATACCTATCCTCCAGGTGTACTTACACCGTAGGTTTCAGTGTACACACAACAAGAGATACAGAATATACACAGCAGGAGGTCTAGCTAGGCCCTACTTCCCAGACACAAATTTGCTACTGAGGTACTAACGTGGTATAAACCTTGGTAACTGATACCGACAAATTGGTTTAAAAAGACACGTGAGCAAACACTAGGACATATTTATTGTCAGGAAACAAGACAAGTGTTCCATGACGCGGGTCTTTGTCATATGATGACCCACAACTGGAGCTCTTGGTCATCTGACCGAGGCCTTCCGCTGGCTTACCCCTCCACCGCTTTAAAAATCATGGCTATGATTATAACGATTAGAATAACACATAGATTAATGACAGTCTACGTAGGCGGAGACGGGGAGTGACACATAATGACATGAAACACCAGCAGGAGAGACGACATAAGATACTCCTGTGTCCTCCACAGGGAGTCCACGGGACACACGATGAATTGAAATGAGGCACAGCTCGTCCTCACCGAGCAAGATCTTAGACGTCGACAATGTCTGGAAGCCTCACTAATCACCGTCAGAGACACCATACAACATAATACAGGAAGCTACAAAAGAAAAAAAAAAAGAACTCAGCATACATGGTAGTCAACCAGGCAAGGCACCACCTACCTAACAACACAGGAATCAAATGACCTCGTTGTCTACCTGTCCTCATCCCAAATATGACATTCTTCAGGTCACCTTGTGTCACTCACACCTCGCTTTCCACCTGTATATACTGACATTTCAACCTGTATGTTAGAAGTGATCAAGGTCTCAGGACCGAAACGTGTTCTAATAAATATATTCTAGTGTTTACTCACGTGTGTCTAAACTATGTATTAACGTGTAGTAAAATAATTCAAACGTTCTGATTCCGAATCCAAAACCAAAATTAACTCGATACGTGAGGGTTTTGACCTACAGTTAAGAAGTAAATATATATTTCACTCCGGTTATAAGTACTGAGCTGACGACACTTAACCGGTGTGCAGTTGTATCAATTATGCGAAGTGATTATTTTTATTAATAAATAATACCCACCTAAAATTTTCTCTAAGTCTCTCAGTTTTTGGGTCAGTTCGAAATTTAAAATAAATTTATTAGTCTCTTTGTTGTTATATTCTGGGAAGAGTGCTAAACACGTAAGAGTTACAGTGCTTGGGGTGCGGGAGTCAAGAGTTTGATATGAAGAAAGGGAAGGTAGCTCAAATTCTTCGGATCAAGAGCCCATCGAAAGTATGTTCAGGGGATGTTTACAACCCTGACCTTAGTTGTTGACAACCATGACCTTAGTTGCTGACAACCATGACCTTAGTTGTTGACAACCATGACCTTAGTTGTTTACAACCATGACCTTAGTTGTTTACAACCATGACCTTAGTTGTTGACAACCATGACCTTAGTTGTTGACAACCATGACCTTAGTTGTTGACAACCATGACCTTAGTTGTTTACAACCATGACCTTAGTTGTTGACAACCATGACCTTAGTTGTTTACAACCATGACCTTAGTTGTTTACAACCATGACCTTAGTTGTTTACAACCATGACCTTAGTTGTTGACAACCATGACCTTAGTTGTTTAAAACCATGACCTTAGTTGTTTACAACCATGACCTTAGTTGTTTACAACCATGACCTTAGTTATTGACAACCATGACCTTAGTTATTGACAACCATGACCTTAGTTGTTTACAACCATGACCTTAGTTGTTGACAACCATGACCTTAGTTGTTGACAACCATGACCTTAGTTGTTTACAACCGTGACCTTAGTTGTTGACAACCATGACCTTAGTTATTGACAACCATGACCTTAGTTGTTTACAACCATGACCTTAGTTGTTGACAACCATGACCTTAGTTATTGACAACCATGACCTTAGTTGTTGACAACCATGACCTTAGTTATTGACAACCATGACCTTAGTTGTTTACAACCATGACCTTAGTTGTTTACAACCATGACCTTAGTTGTTGACAACCATGACCTTAGTTGTTTACAACCATGACCTTAGTTGTTAGTTAGTTATTGACAACCATGACCTTAGTTGTTTACAACCATGACCTTATTGACAACCATGACCTTACAACCATGGCCTTAGTTATTGACAACCATGACCTTAGTTATTGACAACCATGACCTTAGTTGTTTACAACCCTGACCTTAGTTGTTGACAACCATGACCTTAGTTGTTGACAACCATGATCTTAGTTGTTAACAACCATGACCTTAGTTGTTGACAACCATGACCTTAGTTGTTTACAACCATGACCTTAGTTGTTTACAACCATGACCTTAGTTGTTGACAACCATGACCTTAGTTGTTTACAACCATGACCTTAGTTGTTTACAACCATGACCTTAGTTGTTTACAACCATGACCTTAGTTATTGACAACCATGACCTTAGTTGTTGACAACCATGACCTTAGTTGTTGACAACCATGACCTTAGTTGTTTACAACCATGACCTTAGTTGTTGACAACCATGACCTTAGTTATTGACAACCATGACCTTAGTTGTTGACAACCATGACCTTAGTTGTTTACAACCATGACCTTAGTTGTTGACAACCATGGCCTTAGTTATTGACAACCATGACCTTAGTTGTTTACAACCATGACCTTAGTTGTTGACAACCATGACCTTAGTTGTTGACAACCATGGCCTTAGTTATTGACAACCATGACCTTAGTTGTTTACAACCATGACCTTAGTTGTTGACAACCATGGCCTTAGTTATTGACAACCATGACCTTACTTGTTGACAACCATGACCTTAGTTATTGACAACCATGACCTTAGTTGTTTACGACCATGACCTTAGTTATTGACAACCATAACAACACGTGTCCGTCTGGTGATGAGAAAGTTCGATACGCGTAGAATATAATAAGAAAAGTGAGATACACCGCCGTGTCTGCCACTCATCTTTGCCAGGTTCAGCAAGGCACTTTTCAAGAAACCACTTGTAGACTTGGTCTATTTGGCAGGGGTCGTCTCTGGTATACATCTGTACACATCTCGAGGAGAGTCCACGTGAGTACACAGAGGCCGATGGGGAGGAGCAAAACAGGTATACGAGGGCAAAGCTGATAGAAACATAGATAAAACACACAAGATCATTGTTCCTACATTCAACACACAAGATCACTGCTCCTACACTCAACACACAAGATCACTGTTCTTACACTCAACACACAAGATCACTGTTCTTACACTCAACACGCAAGATCACTGTTCCTACACTCAACACACAAGATCACTGTTCTTACACTCAACACACAAGATCACTGTTCTTACACTCAACACACAAGATCACTGTTCCTACACTCAACACACAAGATCACTGTTCTTACACTCAACACGCAAGATCACTGTTCCTACACTCAACATACAAGCTAACTGCTCCTACACTCAGCACACAAGGTCACTGTTCCTACACTCAACACACAAGATCACTGTTCTTACACTCAACACACAAGATCACTGTTCCTACACTCCACACACAAGATCACTGTTCCTATACTCAACAAACAAAATCACTGTTCCTACACTCAACACACAAGATCACTGTTCTTACAATCAACACGCAAGATCACTGTCACTACACTCAACACACAAGACACTCAACACACAAGACACTCAACACACTCAACACACAAGATCACTGTTCCTACACTCAACACACAAAATCACTGCTCCTACACTCAACACACAAGATCACTGTTCCTACACTCCACACACAAGATCACTGTTCCTACACTCAACACACAAGATCACTGTTCCTACACTCCACACACAAGATCACTGTATTCAACATACAAGATACTACACTCAACACGCAAGATCACTGTCACTACACTCAACACACAAGACACTCAACACACTCAACACACAAGATCACTGTTCCTACACTCAACACACAAAATCACTGTTCCTACACTCAACACACAAGATCACTGTTCCTACACTCAACACACAAAATCACTGCTCCTACACTCAACACACAAGATCACTGTTCCTACACTCCACACACAAGATCACTGTTCCTACACTCAACACACAAGATTACTGTTCCTACACTCAACACACAAGATCACTGTTCTTACACTCAGCACTCAAGATCACTGTCACTACACTCAACACACAAGACACTCAACACACTCAACACACAAGATCACTGTTCCTACACTCAACACACAAGATCACTGTTCCTACACTCAACACACAAGATCACTGTTCCAACACTCAACACACAAGATCACTGTCACTACACTCAACACACAAGATCACTGTCACTACACTCAACACACAAAATCACTGTCCCTACACTCAACACACAAGATCACTGTTCCTACACTCAACACACAAGATCACTGTTCTTACACTCAACACAGAAGATCACTGTTCCTACATTCAACACACAAGATCACTGTTCTTACACTCAACACACAAGATCACTGTTCTTACACTCAACACGCAAGATCACTATCACTACACTAAACACACAAGACACTCAACACACAAGACACTCAACACACTCAGACCGGGCCGCGGGGGCGTTGACCCCCGAAATTCTCTCCAGGTAAACTCCAGGTAAACAAGATTACTGTTCTTACACTCAACACACAAGATCAATGTTCCTACACTCCACACACAAGATCACTGTTCCTACACTCAACACACAAGATCACTGTTCTTACACTCAACACGCAAGATCACTGTCACTACACTCAACACACAAGACACTCAACACACAAGACACTCAACACACTCAACACACAAGATCACTGTTCCTACACTCAACACACAAGATCACTGTTCTTACACTCAACACGCAAGATCACTGTCACTACACTCAACACACAAGACACTCAACACACAAGATCACTGTTCCTACACTCAACACACAAAATCACTGTTCCTACACTCATCACACAAGATCACTGTTCCTACACTCAACACACAAAATCACTGTTCCTACACTCAACACACAAAATCACTGTTCCTACACTCAAAACACAAAATCACTGTTCCTACACTCAACACACAAGATCATTGTTCCTACACTCAACACACAAAATCACTGCTCCTACACTCAACACACAAGATCACTGTTCCTACACTCAACACACAAAATCGCTGCTCCTACACTCAACACACAAGATCACTGTTCCTACACTCAACACACAAAATCACTGTTCCTACACTCAACATACAAGATCACTATTCCTACACTCAGCACACAAGATCACTGTCACTACACTCAACACACAAGACACTCAACACACTCAACATACAAGATCACTGTTCCTACACTCAACACACAAGATCACTGTTCTTACACTCAACACACAAGATCACTGTTCCTACACTCAACACACAAGATCACTGTTCCTACACCCAACACACAAGCTCACTGTTCTTACACTCAACACTCAAGATCACTGTCACTACACTCAACACACAAGACACTCAACACACTCAACACACAAGATCACTGTTTCTACACTCAACACACAAAATCACTGTTCCTACACTCAACACACAAGATCACTGTTCCTACACTCAACACACAAGATCACTGTTCCAACATTCAACACACAAGATCACTGTCACTACACTCAACACACAAGATCACTGTCACTACACTCAACACACAAGATCACTGTCACTACACTCAACACACAAGATCACTGTTCCTACACTCAACACACAAGATCACTGTCACTACACTCAACACACAAGATCACTGTTCCTACACTCAACACACAATATCACTGTTCTTACACTCAACACACAAGATCACTGCTCCTACACTCAACACACAAGATCACTGTTCCTACACTCAACACACAAGATCACTGTTCTTACACTCAACACACAAGATCACTGTTCCTACACTCAACACACAAGATCACTGTTCCTACACTCAACACACAAGATCACTGTTCTTACACTCAACACGCCAGATCACTGTCACTACACTCAACACACAAGACACTCAACACACAAGACACTCAACACACAAGACCACTGTTCCTACACTCAACACACAAAATCACTGTTCCTACACTCAACACACAAGATCACTGTTCCTACACTCAACACACAAGATCACTGTTCCAACACTCAACACACAAGATCACTGTCACTACACTCAACACACAAGATCACTGTCACTACACTCAACACACAAAATCACTGTTCCTACACTCAACACACAAGATCACTGTTCCTACACTCAACACACAAGATCACTGTTCTAACACTCAACACACAAGATCACTGTCACTACACTCAACACACAAGATCACTGTCACTACACTCAACACACAAGATCACTGCTCCTACACTCCACACACAAGATCACTGTTCTTACACTCAACACACAAGATCACTGTCACTACACTCAACACACAAGATCACTGTCACTACACTCAACACACAAGACCACTGTTCCTACACTCAACACACAAGATCACTGTTCTTACACTCAACACACAAGATCACTGCTCCTACACTCAACACACAAGATCACTGTTCCTACACTCAACACACAAGATCACTGTCACTACACTCAACACACAAGATCACTGTTCCTACACTCAACACACAAGATCACTGTCACTACACTCAACACACAAGATCACTGTCACTACACTCAACACACAAGATCACTGTCACTACACTCAACACACAAGATCACTGTCACTACACTCAACACACAAGATCACTGTTCCCGCACTCAACACACAAGATCACTGCCCATGAAAAATCAGGTCGAGGGGTGCCACAGACGACCTCATTAATAAGTCATGTTATGGTGGCATTAGTGCCACCAGAGCGACGTGTGGCACTAGGGTGAGTCCTCTCCCCTTCCCCTTCCCCTCACTGCTTTATTTCCCCTCACCCTCTCCTTCCCCTGAAATAACCCCCCTCCCCTCCTGTAACCAGCACACTGATGACTTCATAGCGTCAATAATTGATGCCATCAGAGGTAAGATATGAATCAATCGAACCTCACACTGGAGGTAACTGTAATGTAGTCCTTCCACATCCACCTCCCTAATGCCTACCCCCTCTCTTCTGCCTCCACCTCTCTGATGCCTCCACCTCTGCTGCCTCCATCTCTCTACTGCCTCCACTTCTCTCCTGCCACTATCTCTCTGCTGTCTCCACCTCCCTGCTGCCTCCACCTCTCCTGCCACCTCCACTTCTCCTGCCACCTCTACCTTCCATGCAACCTCCACCTCTCCCGCCATCTCCATCTCTCTTCCACCTCCACCTCTCCTGCCACCTCCACCTCTTCCACCTCCACCTCTCCTGCCAACTCCACCTCTGCCACCTCCACCTCTCCTGCCACCTCCAGCTCTGCCTCCTCCACCTCTCCTGCCACCTCCACCTCTTCCACCTCCACCTCTCCTGCCACCTAAACCTCTGCCACCTCCACGTCTCCTGCCACCTCCACCTCTTCCACCTCCACCTCTCCTGCCACCTAAACCTCTGCCACCTCCACCTTCCCTGCCACCTCCACCTTCCCTGCCACCTCCACCTTCCCTGCCACCTCCACCTTCCCTGCCACCTCCACCTTCCCTGCCACCTCCACCTTCCCTGCCCCCTCGACATTTCTGCACCTCCAGATCTCCTGCC
>NC_091299.1:27343041-27421791 GCF_038502225.1 Cherax quadricarinatus
GAGCTGGAAAGGAAGATGGAAGAGAGGTTAGCAGCAGAATGCAGAAGGTGGAAGCAACAGGCACACAGCAGCAGAAATCAAGATAGAGAGATTAGAAGAGGAGCTGAGACATCTGAAACAGCACAGAGACAAAGATATTACAGAAGTAGTATCGGTAATGGCTACATCAAACACAGACAACAGGTCTGAAGGAAGCATGGAAACTAAACTGTATGCAGAGGTCCTCTCAAACCCACATGGGGCCAAAACAAAGACAGGGAGCACACTAGGACAGAACGAGAGGTTGGAAGACATTGAAGGAACTAGGAGATGTGCAGGGACCTTACCAGATACCTGTGGGGGCCAGGAGCAGGTGAGCAGGAAGGACAAACCAAGAAGCATAGGGGCCATAACTAGGGAAGGGACTGAAGGAAGAAACACTCCACGGGAAGGAACTATAACACATCAGAGGATGCAATGGGAGTCACAGTGGGAGGTGGAAAGGGAGAGATCCGTGTTTGTCTATGGGCTAGACGAAGCTAAAGGGGAAACTTATGATGAAAGAAAGCAGGAGGAGAGAAAAGCGATTGAAGATAACATGAAAGTGATAGGCAAGGGGGACATGACCCAGGTGGCAAATTTTCGGAGAATCGGGTGGTTCACAAAGAAAAGGAATCGGCCTCTCAAAGTAATATTCAAGGCAGAATCAAACCGAACCATGATCCTGCAGGAGAAAGCACGGCTGAGAGGCAAGCAGGAGTTCAGGAGTGTGTACCTCGATCGAGACAGAACACAGGACGAAAGGAAGACAATGAAAGAGAGAGTTCAAAAACGAAAGGAGAAATGGGAGGAAATGAAAAAGGAGAGCAGAATAACCCAGGATCAAATGGAAGGACAAGCGCACCCCCCAGAAACACCTGCAGAAGGACTCCAGCCACGACACCCCCAAGGCAACTGAACAATCCAAACCAACCATCACACACCAATCCCTCTGTTTCCACCCCCCGCACCACAGTTAAGACTGGGGAAGGAGACTAGATGAGCTGGAAAGGAAGATGGAAGAGAGGTTAGCAGCAGAATGCAGAAGGTGGAAGCAACAGGCCACAGCAGCAGAAATCAAGATAGAGAGATTAGAAGAGGAGCTGAGACATCTGAAACAGCACAGAGACAAAGATAGTACAGAAGTAGCATCGGCAATGGCTACATCAAACACAGACAACAGGTCTGAAGGAAGCATGGAAACTAAACTGTATGCAGAGGTCCTGTCAAACCCACATGGGGCCAAAACAAAGACAGGGAGCACACTAGGACAGAATGAGAGGTTGGAAGACATTGAAGGAACTAGGACATGTGCAAGGACCTTACCAGATACCTGTGGGGGCCAGGAGCAGGTGAGCAGGAAGGATAAACCAAGAAGCATAGGGGCAATAACTAGGGAAGGGACTGAAGGAAGGAACACTCCACGGGAAGGAACTAAAACACATCAGAGGATGCAATGGGAGTCACAGTGGGAGGTGGAAAGGGAAAGATCCGTGTTTGTCTATGGGCTAGACGAAGCTAAAGGGGAAACTTATGATGAAAGAAAGCAGGAGGAGAAAAAAGCGATTGAAGATATCATGAAGGTGATAGGCGAGGGGGACATGACCCAGGTGGCAAATTTTCGGAGAATTGGATGGTTCACAAAGAAAAGGAATCGGTCTCTAAGCAATTTTCAAGGCAGAATCAACCCGAACCATGATCCTGCAGGAGAAAGCACGGCTGAGAGGCAAGCAGGAGTTCCGGAGTGTGTACCTCGATCGAGACAGAACACAGGACGAAAGGAAGACAATGAAAGAGAGAGTTCAAAAACGAAAGGAGAAATGGGAGGAAATGAAAAAGGAGAGCAGAATAATCCAGGATCAAATGGAAGGACAAGCGCACCCCCCAGAAACACCTACAGAAGGACTCCAGCCACGACACCCCCAAAGCAACTGAACAATCCAAACCAACCATCACACACCGATCCCTCTGTTTCCACCCCCCGCACCACAGTTACAGTATTAGAACAGAAGTTGAAGGTTTGGTACACAAATGCAGATGGATTAACGAATAAACATGAGGAATGGCAAGAAAGAATCAATGAGAAGTCCCCAGACATCATAGCAGTTACAGAAACAAAACTCATGGTAGCAATAACAGATGCAATCTTCCCACCAGGATACCAGATCATGAGGAAAGATAGAAGTGGCAGGGGGGGAGGTGGGGTTGCTCTGCTCGTAAAAAACAGATGGAAATTCGAGAAAATGGAAGGAATAGATGAGACGGGAGAAAGAGACTACATAGCAGGTACACTTCAGTCTGGGGAACACAAAGTGGTCATTGCAGTGATGTATAATCCACCACAGAACTGCAGGAGGCCAAGAGAGGAATATGAAGAGAGCAACAGAGCAATGGTGGACACACTTGCTGAGGTGGCAAGAAGAGCTCACTCCAGCAGAGCAAAGTTGCTGGTTATGGGGGATTTCAACCACAGGGAGATTGACTGGGAAAACCTGGAGCCACATGGGGGTCCCGAAACATGGAGAGCCAGGATGTTGGACGTGGTGCTGGAAAACCTCATGCACCAACATGTTAAGGACACTACCAGAGTGAGAGGGGAGGATGAACCAGCAAGATTGGACTTTGTGTTCACCCTGGGCAGCTCAGATATTGAGGACATCAAGTATGAGAGTCCCCTAGGAGCTAGCGACTACGTGGTTCTGTGCTTTGAATACATAGTAGAGCAGCAAGTGGACAGAATAACAGGAGTTGAATGGGAAAAGCCTGACTATAAAAGAGGGGACTACATAGGGTTGAAGAACTTCCTGCGGGAGGTCCAGTGGGACAGAGAACTGGCAGGAAAGCCAGTAAATGAAATGATGGAATATGTAACAACAAAATGCCAGAAGGCAGTGGAAAGGTTTATTCCCAAGGGCAACAGTAACAACGGGAAGACCAGAACGAGCCCCTGGTTTACCCGACGATGTAAGGAGGCAAAAACAAAATGCAATAGAGAATGGAAAAAGTACAGAAGGCAGAGAACACACGAAAATAGGGAGATCAGTCGCAGAGCCAGGAATAAGTACGCACAGGTAAGGAGGGAGGCCCAGCGACAGTATGAAAATGACATAGCATCGAGAATCAAGACTGACCCGAAACTGTTGTATAGCCACATCAGGAGGAAGACAACAGTCAAAGACCAGGTGATCAGATTAAGGACAGAAGGTGGAGAACTCACAAGAAATGATCAGGAGGTATGTGAGGAACTGAACAGGAGATTTAAGGAAGTTTTTACAGTAGAGACAGGAAGGGCTGTGGGAAGACAGCACAGAAGGGAACATCAAGAGGGAATATACCAACAAGTGTTGGATGACATACGAACAACTGAGGAGGAGGTGAAGAAGCTCTTAAGTGACCTTGACACCTCAAAGGCGATGGGACCGGACAACATCTCCCCATGGGTCCTTAGAGAAGGAGCAGAGATGCTGTGCGTGCCTCTAACCACAATCTTCAACACATCCCTTGAAACTGGGCAACTACCTGAGAAATGGAAGACAGCTAATGTAGTCCCCATATTTAAGAAAGGAAACAGAAACGAGGCACTAAACTACAGACCTGTGTCTCTGACATGTATTGTGTGCAAAGTCATGGAGAAGATTATCAGGAGGAGAGTGGTCGAACACCTGGAAAGGAACAAAATTATAAATGAAAACCAGCATGGGTTCATGGAAGGCAAATCTTGTATCACAAACCTCCTGGAGTTTTATGACAAGGTAACAGAAGTAAGACACGAGAGAGAGGGGTGGGTAGATTGCGTTTTCCTAGACTGCAGGAAGGCCTTTGACACAGTTCCCCACAAGAGATTAGTGCAGAAGCTGGAGGATCAGGCGCATATAACAGGGAGGGTACTGCAATGGATCAGGGAGTACCTGACAGAGAGGCAACAACGAGTCATGGTACTTGAAGAGGTATCACAGTGGGCGCCTGTGACGAGCGGGGTCCCACAGGGGTCAGTTCTAGGACCAGTGCTATTTTTGATATATGCGAACGACATGATGGAAGGAATAGACTCTGAAGTGTCCCTATTCGCAGATGATGTGAAGCTGATGAGAAGAATTAAATCGGATGAGGATGAGGCAGGACTGCAAAGAGACCTGGACAGGCTGGACATGTGGTCCAGAAACTGGCTTCTCGAATTCATCCCTGCCAAATGAAAGTCATGAAGATTGGGGAGGGGCAAAGAAGACCCCAGACAGAGTATAGGCTAGGTGGACAAAGACTACAGACCTCACTCAGGGAGAAAGACCTTGGGGTGACCATAACACCGAGCACGTCACCGGAGGCACACATCAACCAAACAACTGCTGCAGCATACGGGCGCCTGGCAAACCTGAGAATAGCGTTCCGATACCTTAATAAGAAATCGTTCAAGACACTGTACACTGTGTATGTTAGGCCCATACTGGAGTATGCAGCACCAGTCTGGAACCCACACCTGGTCAAGCACGTCAAGAAGTTAGAGAAAGTACAAAGGTTTGCAACAAGGCTAGTCCCAGAGCTCAGGGAAATGTCGTACGAGGAAAGGTTGAGGGAAATCGGACTGATGACACTGGAGGACAGAAGAGTCAGGAGAGACATGATAATGACATACAAGATACTGCGGGGAATAGACAAGGTGGACAGAGATAGGATGTTCCAGAGAGGGGACACAGAAACAAGGGGTCACAACTGGAAGTTGAAGACTCAGACGAATCACAGGGACGTTAGGAAGTATTTATTCAGTCATAGAGTCGTCAGGAAGTGGAACAGCCTAGCAAGTGAAGTAGTGGAGGCAGGAACCATACACAGTTTTAAGAAGAGGTATGACAAAGCTCAGGAAGCAAAGAGGGAGAGGACCTAGTAGCGATCAGTGAAGAGGCGGGGCCAGGAGCTGAGTCTCGACCCCTGCAACCACAATTAGGTGAGTACAATTAGGTGAGTACATACACACACACACACACACAGACACACACACACACACACACACACACACACACACACACACACACACACACACACACACACACACACACACACACACACACACACACACACACACACACACACACACACACACACACACACACACACACACACACACACATGAGCTACGTGACTGTTCAGTAGAGCAATAGCGATTTTATATTGAGCATTTGACGAGCAAGTATGTGGCCTCCCTGTGCTGTGTTCACTGCAGTATGTTATGTTGTTCACTGCAGTGCTGTGTTGTTCACTGCAGTGCTGTGTTGTTCACTGCAGTGCTGTGTTGTACACTGCAGTGCTGTGTTGTACACTGCAGTGCTGTGTTGTTCACTGCAGTGCTGTGTTGTTCACTGCAGTGCTGTGTTGTACACTGCAGTGCTGTGTTGTACACTGCAGTGCTGTGTTGTTCACTGCAGTGCTGTGTTGTTCACTGCAGTGCTGTATTGTTCACTGCAGTGCTGTGTTGCACACTGCAGTGCTGTGTTGTTCACTGCAGTGCTGTGTTGTACACTGCAGTGCTGTGTTGTTCAATGCTCTGTGCTGTGTTGTACACTGCAGTGTTGTGTTGTTCACTGCTCTGTGCTGTGTTGTACACTGCAGTGTTGTGTTGTTCACTGCTCTGTGCTGTGTTGTACACTGCAGTGTTGTGTTGTTCACTGCTCTGTGCTGTGTTGTACACTGCAGTGTTGTGTTGTTCACTGCAGTTGTGTTGTTCACTGCTCTGTGCTGTGTAGTACACTGCAGTGCTGTGTTGTTCACTGCAGTTGTTTTGTTCACTGCAGTGTGCTGTGTAGTACACTGCAGTGCTGTGTTGTTCACTGCAGTTGTGTTGTTCACTGAAGTGTGCTGTGTAGTACACTGCAGTGCTGTGTTGTTCACTGCAGTTGTTTTATTCACTGCAGTGTGCTGTGTAGTGCACTGCAGTGCTGTGTTCTTCACTGCAGTGCTGTGTTGCACACCGCAGTGCTGTGTTGTACACTGCAGTGCTGTGTTGCACACCGCAGTGCTGTGTTGTACACTGCAGTGCTGTGTTGCACACTGCAGTGCTGTGTTGCACACTGCAGTGCTGTGTTGTACACTGCAGTGCTGTGTTGTACACTGCAGTGCTGTGTTGCACACTGCAGTGCTGTGTTGTTCACTGCTCTGTGCTGTGTTGCACACCGCAGTGCTGTGTTGTACACTGCAGTGCTGTGTTGTTCACTGCAGTGCTGTGTTGCACACTGCAGTGCCGTGTTGTACACTGCAGTGCTGTGTTGTACACTGCAGTGCTGTGTTGCACACTGCAGTGCTGTGTTGCACACTGCAGTGCCGTGTTGTACACTGCAGTGCTGTGTTGCACACTGCAGTGCCGTGTTGTACACTGCAGTGCTGTGTTGCACACTGCAGTGCTGTGTTGCACACTGCAGTGCCGTGTTGTACACTGCAGTGCTGTGTTGCACACTGCAGTGCCGTGTTGTACACTGCAGTGCTGTGTTGCACACTGCAGTGCTGTGTTGCACACTGCAGTGCCGTGTTGTACACTGCAGTGCTGTGTTGTACACTGCAGTGCTGTGTTGCACACTGCAGTGCTGTGTTGTACACTGCAGTGCTGTGTTGTACACTGCTCTGTGCTGTGTTGCACACCGCAGTGCTGTGTTCACTGCTCTGTGCTGTGTTGCACACCGCAGTGCTGTGTTCACTGCTCTGTGCTGTGTTGCACACCGCAGTGCTGTGTTGTTCACTGCTCTGTGCTGTGTTGCACACCGCAGTGCTGTGTTCACTGCTCTGTGCTGTGTTGCACACCGCAGTGCTGTGTTCACTGCTCTGTGCTGTGTTGCACACCGCAGTGCTGTGTTCACTGCTCTGTGCTGTGTTGCACGCCGCAGTGCTGTGTTGTTCACTACAACTGTGCATTAATTTTCACCTCTACCATCATATATACACACAGCCGCGTCACACAAACATTAACAGACGTGCTCTTCATCCAGCCCGGTGGAATGTTATACTCGATATACCTCCTATTCAGGTATGTTAAGTACAGTAATATACCAACAACGGCAGGTATGTCACGTACAGCAACATACCTACCTAGGCAGGTATATCACGTACAGTAATATACCCACCTAGGCAGGTATATCACGTACAGTAACATACCTACCTAGGCAGGCATATCACGTACAGTAACATACCTACCTAGGCAGGTAAATCACGTACAGTAACATACCTACCTAGGCAGGTATATCACGTACAGTAACATACCTACCTAGGCAGGTATATCACGTATAGTAACATACCTACCTAAGCAGGTATATCACGTACAGTAACATACCTCCCTAGGAAGGTATATCACGTAGAGTAACATACCTACTTAGGTAGGTATATCACGTACAGTAACATACCTACCTAGGCAGTTATCGCGTACAGTAACATACCTACCTAGGCAGGTATATCACGTACAGTAACATACCTACCTAGGCAGGTATATCACGTATAGTAACATACCTACCTAAGCAGGTATATCACGTGCAGTAACATACCTCCCTAGGCAGGTATATCACGTACAGTAACATACCTACTTAGGCAGGTATATCACGTACAGTAACATACCTAACTAGGCAGGTATATCACGTACAGTAACATACCTACCTAGGCAGGTATATCACGTACAGTAACATACCTACCTAGGCAGGTATATCACGTACAGTAACATACCTACCTAGGCAGGTATATCACGTACAGTAACATACCTTCAAGGGCAGGTATATCACGTACAGTAACATACCTACCTAGGCAGGTATATCACGTACAGTAACATACCTGCCTAGGCAGGTATATCACGTACAGTAACATACCTAGCTAGTCAGGTATATCACGTACAGTAACATACCTTCAAGGGCAGGTATATCACGTATAGTAACATACCTACCTAGGCAGGTACATCACGTACAGCAACATACCTGCCTAGGCAGGTATATAACGTACAGCAACATACCTACCTAGGCAGGTATATCATGTACAGCAACATACCTACCTAGGCAGGTATATCACGTACAGTAACATACCTACCTAAGCAGGTATATCACGTACAGTAATATACCTACCTAGGCAGGTATATCACGTATAGTAACATACCTACCTAGGCAGGTACATCACGTACAGTAACATACCTCCCTAGGAAGGTATATCACGTACAGTAACATACCTACTTAGGCAGGTATATCACGTACAGTAAGATACCTACCTAGGCAGGTATATCACGTACAGTAACATACCTACCTAGGCAGGTATATCATGTACAGTAACATACCTACCTAGGTAGGTACATCACGTATAATAACATACCTACCTAGGCAGGTATATCACGTACAGTAACATACCTCCCTAGGCAGGTATATCACGTACAGTAACATACGTACTTAGGCAGGTATATCACGTACAGTAACATACCTACCTAGGCAGGTATATCACGTACAGTAACATACCTACCTAGGCAGGTATATCACGTACAGTAACATACCTACCTTGGCAGGTATATCACGTACAGTAACATACCTACCTAGGCAGGTATATCACGTACAGTAACATACCTTCAAGGGCAGGTATATCACGTACAGTAACATACCTACCTAGGCAGGTATATCACGTACAGTAACATACCTTCAAGGGCAGGTATAATACGCACAGTAACATACCTACCTAGGCAGGTATATCACGTACAGTAACATACCTACCTAAGGAGGTATATCACGTACAGCAACATACCTACCTAGGCAGGTATATCACGTACAGCAACATACCTACCTAGGCAGGTATATCACGTACAGTAACATACCTTCAAGGGCAGGTATATTACGTACAGTAACATACCTACCTAGGCAGGTATATCACGTACAGCAACATACCTGCCTAGGCAGGTATATCACGTACAGAAACATACCTTCAAGGGCAGGTATATCACGTACAGTAATGTACCTTCAAGGGCAGGCATATCACGTACAGTAACATACCTACGAAGGCAGGTATATCACGTACAGTAACATACCTACAAAGGCAGGTATATCACATACAGTAACATACCTACGAAGGGAGGTATATCACGTACAGTAACATACCTACCTAGGCAGGTATATCACGTACAGTAACATACCTTCAAGGGCAGGTATATTACGTACAGTAACATACCTACCTAGGCAGGTATATCACGTACAGCAACATACCTGCCTAGGCAGGTATATCACGTACAGTAACATACCTTCAAGGGCAGGTATATCACGTACAGTAACATACCTTCAAGGGCAGATATATCATGTACAGTAACATACCTTCAAGGGCAGGTATATCACGTACAGTAACATACCTACGAAGGCAGGTATATCACGTACAGTAACATACCTACGAAGGCAGGTATATCACGTACAGTAACATACCTACGAAGGCAGGTATATCACGTACAGTAACATACCTACGAAGGCAGGTATATCACGTACAGTAACATACCTACGAAGGCAGGTATATCACGTACAGTAACATACCTTCAAGGGCAGGTATATTACGTACAGTAACATACCTACCTAGGCAGGTATATCACGTACAGTAACATACCTTCAAGGGCAGGTATATCACGTACAGTAACATACCTTCAAGGGCAGGTATATCACGTACAGTAACATACCTTCAAGGGCAGGTATATCACGTACAGTAACATACCTTCAAGGGCAGGTATATCACGTACAGTAACATACCTACGAAGGCAGGTATATCACGTACAGTAACATACCTACGAAGGCAGGTATATCACGTACAGTAACATACCTACCTAGGCAGGTATATCACGTACAGCAACATACCTGCCTAGGCAGGTATATCACGTACAGTAACATACCTTCAAGGGCAGGTATATCACGTACAGTAACATACCTTCAAGGGCAGGTATATCACGTACAGTAACATACCTTCAAGAGCAGGTATATCACGTACAGTAACATACCTACGAAGGCAGGTAGGTATATCACGTACAGTAACATACCTACGAAGGCAGGTGTATCACGTACAGTAACATACCTACGAAGGCAGGTATGTCACGTACTGTAACATACCTACCTAGGCAGGTATATCACGTACAGTAACATACCTGCCTAGGCAGGTATATCACGTACAGTAACATACCTTCAAGGGCAGGTATATCACGTACAGTAACATACCTTCAAGGGCAGGTATATCACGTACAGTAACATACCTTCAAGGGCAGGTATATCACGTACAGTAACATACCTTCGAAGGCAGGTATATCACGTACAGTAACATACCTACGAAGGCACGTATATCACGTACAGTAACATACCTACGAAGGCAGGTATATCACGTACAGTAACATACCTACCTAGGCAGGTATGTCACGTACAGTAACATACCTACGAAGGCAGGTATATCACGTACAGTAACATACCTCCCTAGGCAGGTATATCACGTACAGCAACATACCTGCCTAGGCAGGTATATCACGTACAGTAACATACCTACGAAGGCAGGTATATCACGTACAGTAACATACCTTCAAGGGCAGGTATATTACGTACAGTAACATACCTACCTAGGCAGGTATATCACGTATAGCAACATACCTACGAAGGCAGGTATATCACGTACAGTAACATACCTTCAAGGGCAGGTATATCACGTACAGTAACATACCTTCAAGGGCAGGTATATCACGTACAGTAACATGCCTTCAAGGGCAGGTATATCACGTACAGTAACATACCTACGAAGGCAGGTATATCACGTACAGTAACATACCTACGAAGGCAGGTATATCACGAACAGTAACATACCTACGAAGGCAGGTATATCACGTACAGTAACATATCTACCTAGGCAGGTATGTCACGTACAGTAACATACCTACGAAGGCAGGTATATCACGTACAGTAACATCCCTACGAAGGCAGGTATATCACGTACTGTAACATACCTACTTAGGCAGGTATATCACGTACAGTAACATACCTACGAAGGCAGGTATATCACGTACAGTAACATACCTACGTAGGCAGGTATATCACGTACAGTAACATACCTACGAAGGCAGGTATATTCTGACCACAAACGCTTGTCTTTACAAGCGAATCAGATGTTCAACACATCTACCACTTGTTCAACACATCTACCACTTGTTCAACACAACTACAACTTGTTCAACACATCTACCACTTGTTCAACACATCTACCACTTGTTCAACACATCTACCACTTGTTCAACACATCTACCACTTGTTCAACACATCTACCACTTGTTCAACACATCTACCACTTGTTCAACACATCTACCACTTGTTCAACACATCTACAACTTGTTCAACACAACTACAACTTGTTCAACACATCTACCACTTGTTCAACACATCTACCACTTGTTCAACACATCTACCACTTGTTCAACACATCTACCACTTGTTCAACACAACTACAACTTGTTCAACACATCTACCACTTGTTCAACACATCTACCACTTGTTCAACACATCTACCACTTGTTCAACACATCTACAACTTGTTCAACACAACTACAACTTGTTCAACACATCTACCACTTGTTCAACACAACTACAACTTGTTCAACACATCTACCACTTGTTCAACACATCTACCACTTGTTCAACACAACTACAACTTGTTCAACACATCTACCACTTGTTCAACACATCTACCACTTGTTCAACACAACTACAACTTGTTCAACACATCTACCACTTGTTCAACACATCTACCACTTGTTCAACACATCTACAACTTGTTCAACACAACTACAACTTGTTCAACACATCTACCACTTGTTCAACACATCTACCACTTGTTCAACACATCTACAACTTGTTCAACACAACTACAACTTGTTCAACACATCTACCACTTGTTCAACACAACTACAACTTGTTCAACACATCTACCACTTGTTCAACACATCTACCACTTGTTCAACACAACTAGAACTTGTTCAACACATCTACCACTTGTTCAACACATCTACCACTTGTTCAACACAACTACAACTTGTTCAACACATCTACCACTTGTTCAACACATCTACCACTTGTTCAACACATCTACCACTTGTTCAACACATCTACAACTTGTTCAACACATCTACCACTTGTTCAACACATCTACAACTTGTTCAACACAGCTACAACTTGTTCAACACAACTACAACTTGTTCAACACATCTACCACTTGTTCAACACAACTACAACTTGTTCAACACATCTACCACTTGTTCAACACATCTACCACTTGTTCAACACAACTACAACTTGTTCAACACATCTACCACTTGTTCAACACATCTACCACTTGTAGCATTAGGTCGTGTTTCTTTAAGACACCTGCTGTCCATGTTCACCTAACAGTAAAATAGGTACCTGGGTGTTAGTGGACTGGTGTGGGTCGCATCCTGGGACAAAACTGACCTAATTCGCGGGAAATGCTCAGCATAACAAGGGACTTTCTATATAGTAGTATGTTACTGATGTCAGCTATGATCTGTATACCTTGTACATGTACTGGTAGAAATAAAGATTGTTATTATTATTATTATTATTATTATTATTATTATTATTATTATTATTATTATTATTATTATTTTTATTATTATTATTATTATTATTAATTATTTTTATTAATTATTATTATTATTATTATTATTATTATTATTATTATTAATTATTTTTATTAATTATTATTATTATTATTATTATTATTATTATTATTAATTATTATTATTAATTATTATTATTATTATTATAATAATTATTATTATTATTATTATTATTAATTATTATTAATTAATAATAATAATAATAATAATATTATTATTATTATTAATTATTATTGTTTATTATTATTAATTATTATTAATTATTATTATTAATTATTATTATTATAATTATTAATTATTATTATTATTATTATTATTATTATTATTATTATTAATTATTATTAATAATAATAATATTATTATTATTATTATTATTATTATTAATTATTATTAATTATTATTATTAATTATTATTATTATAATTATTAATTATTATTATTATTATTATTATTAATTATTATTATTATTATTATTATTATTATTATTATTTATTTTTATTATTATTATTATTAATGAATAAAAATGGCACAATACACAAATACTGGGGACACAGGAGAGAAATGTTGTATGTTGTTCATAACTGTCTTGTATGTTGTATGTTGTTCACAACTGTCTTGTATGTTGTATGTTGTTCACAACTGTCTTGTATGTAGTATGTTGTACATAACTGTCTTGTATGTAGTATGTTGTTCATAACTGTCTTGTATGTAGTATGTTGTTCATAACTGTCTTGTATGTAGTATGTTGTTCATAACTGTCTTGTATGTTGTATGTTGTTCATAACTGTCTTGTATGTAGTATGTTGTTCATAACTGTCTTGTATGTAGTATGTTGTTCACAACTGTCTTGTATGTAGTATGTTGTTCATAACTGTCTTGTATGTAGTATGTTGTTCATAACTGTCTTGTATGTAGTATGTTGTTCATAACTGTCTTGTATGTTGTATGTTGTTCATAACTGTCTTGTATGTAGTATGTTGTTCATAACTGTCTTGTATGTAGTATGTTGTTCATAACTGTCTTGTATGTAGTATGTTGTTCATAACTGTCTTGTATGTAGTATGTTGTTCATAACTGTCTTGTATGTTGTATGTTGTTCATAACTGTCTTGTATGTTTACCTGGAGTTTACCTGGAGAGAGTTTCGGGGGTCAACGCCCCCGCGGCCCGGTCTGTGACCAGGCCTCCTGGTGGATCAGCGCCTGATCAACCAGGCTGTTGCTGCTGGCTGCACGCAAACCAACGTACGAGCCACAGCCCGGCTGATCAGGAACTGACTTTAGGTGCTTGTCCAGTGCCAGCTTGAAGACTGCCAGGGGTCTATTGGTAATCCCCCTTATGTGTGCTGGGAGGCAGTTGAACAGTCTCGGGCCCCTGACACTTATTGTATGGTCTCTTAACGTGCTAGTGACACCCCTGCTTTTCATTGGGGGGATGGTGCATCGTCTGCCAAGTCTTTTGCCTTCGTAGTGAGTGATTTTCGTGTGCAAGTTCGGTACTAGTCCCTCTAGGATTTTCCAGGTGTATATAATCATGTATCTCTCCCTCCTGCGTTCCAGGGAATACAGGTTTAGAAACCTCAAGCGCTCCCAGTAATTGAGGTGTTTTATCTCCATTATGCGCGCCGTGAAAGTTCTCTGTACATTTTCTAGGTCGGCAATTTCACCTGCCTTGAAAGGTGCTGTTAGAGTGCAGCAATATTCCAGCCTAGATAGAACAAGTGACCTGAAGAGTGTCATCATGGGCTTGGCCTCCCTAGTTTTGAAGGTTCTCATTATCCATCCTGTCATTTTTCTAGCAGATGCGATTGATACAATGTTATGGTCCTTGAAGGTGAGATCCTCCGACATAATCACTCCCAGGTCTTTGACGCTGGTGTTTCGCTCTATTTCGTGGCCAGAATTTGTTTTGTACTCTGATGAAGATTTAATTTCCTCATGTTTACCATATCTGAGTAATTGAAATTTCTCATCGTTGAACTTCATATTGTTTTCTGCAGCCCACTGAAAGATTTGGTTGATGTCCGCCTGGAGCCTTGCAGTGTCTGCAATGGAAGACACTGTCATGCAGATTCGGGTGTCATCTGCAAAGGAAGACACGGTGCTGTGGCTGACATCCTTGTCTATGTCGGATATGAGGATGAGGAACAAGATGGGAGCTAGTACTGTGCCTTGTGGAACAGAGCTTTTCACCGTAGCTGCCTCGGACTTTACTCTGTTGACGACTACTCTCTGTGTTCTGTTAGTGAGGAAATTATAGATCCATCGACCGACTTTTCCTGTTATTCATTTAGCGCGCATTTTGTGCGCTATTACGCCATGGTCACACTTGTCGAAGGCTTTTGCAAAGTCTGTATATATTACATCTGCATTCTTTTTGTCTTCTAGTGCATTTAGGACCTTGTCGTAGTGATCCAGTAGCTGAGACAGACAGGAGCGACCTGTTCTAAACCCATGTTGCCCTGGGTTGTGTAACTGATGGGTTTCTAGATGGGTGGTGATCTTGCTTCTTAGGACCCTTTCAAAGATTTTTATGATATGGGATGTTAGTGCTATTGGTCTGTAGTTCTTTGCTGTTGCTTTACTGCCCCCTTTGTGGAGTGGGGCTATGTCTGTTGTTTTTAGTAACTGAGGGACGACCCCCGTGTCCATGCTCCCTCTCCATAGGATGGAAAAGGCTCGTGATAGGGGCTTCTTGCAGTTCTTGATGAACACAGAGTTCCATGAGTCTGGCCCTGGGGCAGAGTGCATGGGCATGTCATTTATCGCCTGTTCGAAGTCATTTGGCGTCAGGATAACATCGGATAGGCTTGTGTTAATCAAATTTTGTGGCTCTCTCATAAAAAATTCATTTTGATCTTCGACTCTCAGTCTGGTTAGCGGCTTGCTAAAAACTGAGTCATATTGGGACTTGAGTAGCTCACTCATTTCCTTGCTGTCATCTGTGTAGGACCCATCTTGTTTAAGTAGGGGCCCAATACTGGGCGTTGTTCTCGATTTTGATTTGGCATAGGAGAAGAAATACTTTGGGTTTCTTTCGATTTCATTTATAGCTTTTAGTTCTTCCCGCGATTCCTGACTCCTAAAGGATTCTTTTAGCTTAAGTTCGATGCTTGCTATTTCTCTGACCAGTGTCTCCCTGCGCATTTCAGATATATTGACCTCTTTTAGCCGCTCTGTTATTCTTTTCCGTCGCCTGTAAAGGGAGCGCCTGTCTCTTTCTATTTTACATCTACTCCTCCTTTTTCTTAGAGGAATAAGCCTTGTGCATACATCGAGTGCCACCGAGTTAATCTGTTCTAGGCATAAGTTTGGGTCTGTGTTGCTTAGTATATCTTCCCAGCTTATATCGGTTAGGACTTGGTTTACTTGGTCCCACTTTATGTTTATGTTATTGAAGTTGAATTTGGTGAATGCTCCCTCGTGACTAGTCTCATTTTGTCGGTCTGGGGCTCCTCGCATACATGTCTGAACCTCAATTATGTTGTGATCTGAGTATATTGTTTTTGATATGGTGACATTTCTTATCAGATCATCATTGTTAGTGAAGATGAGGTCTAGTGTATTCTCCAGTCTAGTAGGCTCTATTATTTGCTGGTTTAAATTGAATTTTGTGCAGAGATTTAAAAGCTCGTGTGAGTGTGAGTTTTCATCAGAGCTGCCTCCTGGTGTTATTACTGCAACAATATTATTTGCTATATTCCTCCATTTTAGGTGCCTTAAGTTGAAATCCCCCAGGAGCAAGATGTTGGGTGCAGGAGCTGGAAGATTTTCCAGACAGTGGTCAATTTTTAACAGCTGTTCCTGGAATTGCTGGGATGTTGCATCCGGAGGCTTGTAGATAACTATCTTGTATGTAGTATGTTGTTCACAACTGTCTTGTATGTAGTATGTTGTTCATAACTGTCTTGTATGTAGTATGTTGTTCACAACTGTCTTGTATGTAGTATGTTGTTCATAACTGTCTTGTATGTAGTATGTTGTTCATAACTGTCTTGTATGTAGTATGTTGTTCACAACTGTCTTGTATGTAGTATGTTGTTCATAACTGTCTTGTATGTAGTATGTTGTTCACAACTGTCTTGTATGTTGTATGTTGTTCATAACTGTCTTGTATGTTGTATGTTGTTCATAACTGTCTTGTATGTAGTATGTTGTTCACAACTGTCTTGTATGTAGTATGTTGTTCATAACTGTCTTGTATGTAGTATGTTGTTCACAACTGTCTTGTATGTAGTATGTTGTTCATAACTGTCTTGTATGTAGTATGTTGTTCACAACTGTCTTGTATGTAGTATGTTGTTCATAACTGTCTTGTATGTAGTATGTTGTTCATAACTGTCTTGTATGTAGTATGTTGTTCACAACTGTCTTGTATGTTGTATGTTGTTCATAACTGTCTTGTATGTTGTATGTTGTTCATAACTGTCTTGTATGTAGTATGTTGTTCATAACTGTCTTGTATGTAGTATGTTGTTCATAACCGTCTTGTATGTAGTATGTTGTTCATAACTGTCTTGTATGTTGTATGTTGTTCATGACTGTCTTGTATGTTGTATGTTGTTCATAACTGTCTTGTATGTAGTATGTTGTTCATAACTGTCTTGTATGTAGTATGTTGTTCATAACTGTCCTGTATGTAGTATGTTGTTCATAACTGTCTTGTATGTTGTATGTTGTTCATAACTGTCTTGTATGTAGTATGTTGTTCATAACTGTCTTGTATGTTGTATGTTGTTCATAACTGTCTTGTATGTTGTATGTTGTTCATAACTGTCTTGTATGTTGTATGTTGTTCATAACTGTCTTGTATGTTGTATGTTGTTCACAACTGTCTTGTATGTTGTATGTTGTTCATAACTGTCTTGCATGTTGTATGTTGTTCATAACTGTCTTGTATGTAGTATGTTGTTCATAACTGTCTTGTATGTAGTATGTTGTTCATAACTGTCTTGTATGTAGTATGTTGTTCATAACTGTCTTGTATGTTGTATGTTGTTCACAACTGTCTTGTATGTAGTATGTTGTTCATAACTGTCTTGTAAGTAGTATGTTGTTCATAACTGTCTTGTATGTTGCATGTTGTTCATAACTGTCTTGTATGTTGTATGATGTTCATAACTGTCTTGTATGTAGTATATTGTTCATAACTGTCTTGTATGTAGTATGTTGTTCATAACTGTCTTGTATGTAGTATGTTGTTCATAACTGTCTTGTATGTAGTATGTTGTTCACAACTGTCTTGTATGTAGTATGTTGTTCATAACTGTCTTGTATGTAGTATGTTGTTCACAACTGTCTTGTATGTTGTTCATAACTGTCTTGTATGTTGTATGTTGTTCATAACTGTCTTGTATGTAATATGTTGTTCATAACTGTCTTGTATGTAGTATGTTGTTCATAACTGTCTTGTATGTAGTATGTTGTTCATAACTGTCTTGTATGTTGTATGTTGTTCATAACTGTCTTGTATGTAGTATGTTGTTCATAACTGTCTTGTATGTAGTATGTTGTTCATAACTGTCTTGTATGTAGTATGTAGTTCATAACTGTCTTGTATGTAGTATGTTGTTCATAACTGTCTTGTATGTAGTATGTTGTTCATAACTGTCTTGTATGTAGTATGTTGTTCACAACTGTCTTGTATGTATTATGTTGTTCATAACTGTCTTGTATGTAGTATGTTGTTCATAACTGTCTTGTATGTTGTATGTTGTTCATAACTGTCTTGTATGTTGTATGTTGTTCATAACTGTCTTGTATGTAGTATGTTGTTCATAACTGTCTTGTATGTAGTATGTTGTTCATAACTGTCTTGTATGTAGTATGTTGTTCATAACTGTCTTGTATGTAGTATGTTGTTCATAACTGTCTTGTATGTAGTATGTTGTTCATAACTGTCTTGTATGTAGTATGTTGTTCACAACTGTATTCTGCCTGAATACTTCCCTCATATTCACCTTCATATTCTCTTTCATATTCTCTCTCATTGTCTCCCTCATATTCTCCTTCATATTCTCTCTCATATTCTCTCTCGTTGTCTCCCTCATATTCTCCTTCATATTCTCTCGCATATTCTCTCTCATGGCCACCCTCATATTCTCCTTCATATTCTCTCTCATATTCTCTCTCGTTGTCTCCCTCATATTGTCCCTCATATTCTCTCTCATATTCTCTCTCATGGCCACCCTCATATTCTCCTTCATATTCTCTCTCATATTCTCTCTCATGGCCACCCTCATATTCTCCCTCATATTCCATCATGTCTCTCTCTGTGCTGTTCATCTTCGTAAGACACACATCTGATACATTGGGTTAACGTGGTCATGTTTGTCTCCGGGTTCCTCGGGTCTCCAGGTCGCTGACTAGGTGCGGAGACCAGAAGTGCGCCGAGTGATCTACATGAGGCCTCACCACTGATGTAGTGGATAGTATTGTAACCTTGCCACTTCGGTTATTTTTAGCTCTGCTAATAAAAATAACCAATTATTTAACTAATCGCAACACCTGAAACTTTTTCGCATATACTAGAAAATAAAAAAAAAAAATATGATAAAGAGTAATTTATATATATATATATATATATATATATATATGTGTGTGTGTGTGTGTGTGTGTGTGTGTGTGTGTGTGTGTGTGTGTGTGTGTGTGTGTGTGTGTGTGTGTGTGTGTGAGAGTGGGTGTGTGTGTGTGTGAGTGTGTGTGTGTGTACTCACCTCACCTAGTTGTACTCACCTAGTTGAGGTTGCAGGGGTCGAGTCCGAGCTCCTGGCCCCGCCTCTTCACTGATCGCTACTAGGTCACTCTCCCTGAGCCGTGAGCTTTATCATACCTCTGCTTAAAGCTATGTATGGATCCTGCCTCCGCTACATCGCTTCCCAAACTATTCCACTTACTGACTACTCTGTGGCTGAAGAAATACTTCCTAACATCCCTGTGATTCATCTGTGTCTTCAGCTTCCAACTGTGTCCCCTTGTTACTGTGTCCAATCTCTGGAACATCCTGTCTTTGTCCACCTTGTCAATTCCTCTCAGTATTTTGTATGTCGTTATCATGTCCCCCCTATCTCTCCTGTCCTCCAGTGTCGTCAGGTTGATTTCCCTTAACCTCTCTTCGTAGGACATACCTCTTAGCTCTGGGACTAGTCTTGTTGCAAACCTTTGCACTTTCTCTAGTTTCTTCACGTGCTTGGCTAGGTGTGGGTTCCAAACTGGTGCCGCATACTCCAATATGGGCCTAACATACACGGTGTACAGGGTCCTGAATGATTCCTTATTAAGATGTCGGAATGCTGTTCTGAGGTTTGCTAGGCGCCCATATGCTGCAGCAGTTATTTGGTTGATGTGCGCTTCAGGAGATGTGCCTGGTGTTATACTCACCCCAAGATCTTTTTCCTTGAGTGAGGTTTGTAGTCTCTGACCCCCTAGACTGTACTCCGTCTGCGGCCTTCTTTGCCCTTCCCCAATCTTCATGACTTTGTACTTGGTGGGATTGAACTCCAGGAGCCAATTGCTGGACCAGGTCTGCAGCCTGTCCAGATCCCTTTGTAGTTCTGCCTGGTCTTCGATCGAGTGAATTCTTCTCATCAACTTCACGTCATCTGCAAACAGGGACACCTCAGAGTCTATTCCTTCCGTCATGTCGTTCACAAATACCAGAAACAGCACTGGTCCTAGGACTGACCCCTGCGGGACCCCGCTGGTCACAGGTGCCCACTCTGACACCTCGCCACGTACCATGACTCGCTGCTGTCTTCCTGACAAGTATTCCCTGATCCATTGTAGTGCCTTCCCTGTTATCCCTGCTTGGTCCTCCAGTTTTTGCACCAATCTCTTGTGTGGAACTGTGTCAAACGCCTTCTTGCAGTCCAAGAAAATGCAATCCACCCACCCCTCTCTCTCTTGTCTTACTGCTGTCACCATGTCATAGAACTCCAGTAGGTTTGTGACACAGGATTTCCCGTCCCTGAAACCATGTTGGCTGCTGTTGATGAGATCATTCCTTTCTAGGTGTTCCACCACTCTTCTCCTGATAATCTTCTCCATGATTTTGCATACTATACATGTCAAAATCATGGAGAAGATTATCAGGAGAAGAGTGGTGGAACACCTAGAAAGGAATGATCTCATCAACAGCAGCCAACATGGTTTCAGGGACGGGAAATCCTGTGTCACAAACCTACTGGAGTTCTATGACATGGTGACAGCAGTAAGACAAGAGAGAGAGGAGTGGGTGGAAGGACGGAGGGGTGGGTGGACGGAAGGAATAGACTCTGAGGTGTCCCTGTTTGCAGATGACGTGAAGTTGATGAGAAGAATTCACTCGATCGAAGACCAGGCAGAACTACAAAGGGATCTGGACAGGCTGCAGACCTGGTCCAGCAATTGGCTCCTGGAGTTCAATCCCACCAAGTACAAAGTCATGAAGATTGGGGAAGGGCAAAGAAGGCCGCAGACGGAGTACAGTCTAGGGGGTCAGAGACTACAAACTTCACTCAAGGAAAAAGATCTTGGGGTGAGTATAACACCAGGCACATCTCCTGAAGCGCACATCAACCAAATAACTGCTGTGTGTGTGTGTGTGTGTGTGTGTGTGTGTGTGTGTGTGTGTGTGTGTGTGTGTGTGTGTGTGTGTGTGTGTGTGTGTGTGTGTGTGTGTGTTTTTGTGTGTGTGAGTGTGTGTGTGTGTGTGTGTGTGTGTGCACGCGTGCGTGTGTGTGTGTGTGTGTGCGTGTGTATGTGTGTGTGTGTGTGTGTGTGTGTGTGTGTGTGTGTGTGTGTGTGTGTGTGTGTGTACTCACCTAATTCTGGTTGCAGGGGTCGAGATTCAGCTCCTGGCCCCGCCTCTTCACTGATCGCTACTATGTCCTCTCCCTCTCTGCTTCCTGAGCATTCCTTTCTAGATGTTCCACCATTCTTCTCCTGATAATCTTCTCCATGATTTTGCATACTATACATGTCAGTGACACTGGTCTGTAGTTTAATGCTTCATGTCTGTCTCCTTTTTTAAAGATTGGGACTACATTTGCTGTCTTCCATGCCTCAGGCAATCTCCCTGTTTCGATAGATGTATTGAATATTGTTGTTAGGGGTACACATAGCGCCTCTGCTCCCTCTCTCAGGACCCATGGAGAGATATTATCTGGCCCCATTGCCTTTGAGGTATCTAGCTCACTCAGAAGCCTCTTCACTTCTTCCTCGGTTGTGTGCACTGTGTCCAGCACATGGTGGTGTACCCCACCTCTCCGTCTTTCTGGAGCCCCTTCTGTCTCCTCTGTGAACACTTCTTTGAATCTCTTGTTGAGTTCCTCACATACTTCACGGTCATTTCTTGTTGTCTCTCCTCCTTCCTTCCTTAGCCTGATGACCTGGTCCTTGACGGTTGTTTTCTTCCTGATGTGACTGTATAACAGCTTCGGGTCAGATTTGGCTTTTGCTGCTATGTCGTTTTCATATTGTCGTTGGGCCTCCTTTCTTATCTGTGCATATTCGTTTCTGGCTCTACGACTGCTCTCCTTATTCTCTTGGGTCCTTTGCCTTCTATATTTCTTCCATTCCCTATCACACTTGGTTTTTGCCTTCTTGCATCTTTGGGTGAACCATGGGCTCATCCTGGCTTTTCCATTATTCCTGTTACCCTTGGGTACAAACCTCTCCTCAGCCTCCTTGCACATTGTTGCTACATATTCCATCATCTCATTAACTGGCTTCCCTGCCAGTTCTCTGTCCCACTGAACCTCATTCAGGAAGTTCCTCATTCCTGTGTAGTCCCCTTTCCTGTAGTTTGGTTTCATTTGTCCTGGCCTTCCTGCTTCCCCCTCCACTTGTAGCTCTACTGTGTATTCGAAGCTCAAAACCACATGATCGCTGGCCCCAAGGGGTCTTTCATATGTGATGTCCTCAATATCTGCACTACTCAAGGTGAATACTAAGTCCAGTCTTGCTGGTTCATCCTCTCCTCTCTCTCTTGTAGTGTCCCTTACGTGTTGGTACATGAAGTTTTCCAGTACCACCTCCATCATTTTAGCCCTCCATGTATCTTGGCCCCCATGTGGCTCGAAGTTCTCCCATTCGATCTCCTTGTGGTTAAAGTCGCCCATGATCAGGAGCTTTGCCCTGCATGCATGAGCTCTTCTCGCCACTGCAGCCAGTGTGTCAACCACCGTTCTATTGCTCTCGTCATACTCTTGCCTTGGCCTCCTGCTGTTCTGCAATTATCACCTTGGGACCACCAGAGTGAAGTGTTCCCGCTATGTAATCACTTTCTTCTCTGCTGTCTCCTCTCTCCAGCTCATCAAAATTCCATCGGTGTTTGATCAGCAATGCCACTCCTCCACCCCCCCTGTTCCTTCTGTCTTTTCTCAGGATCTGGTATCCCGCTGGAAAGATGGCATCTGTTATCATACCTGTAAGCTTGGTTTCTGTGATCTCTATGATGTCTGGTGATGCCTCTTTGACTCTTTCGTGCCACTCCTCCCACTTGTTTGTTATTCCATCAGCGATTGTGTACCATACCTTCAGTTTCCTTTCCAACACTGTGGTTTGGGGGGCCTGTGGGGGTGGGAGACCTGGTAGCATACTGTGGGATTCTATGGTTGGGGGTTGGGTGGAAGCTGTGGGTATGGATTGTATTGTGTGTTGGGATGGTGTGATAGGTTGTGGGGTTCTGAGGATAGTTGTGTGTGTGCTTGCCCTTGATGCTCTGTTCTGCTCTGACTGACCTCTGCTGGTTCCATCCTTGTCTCCTTTCCTAGCTCCTTTCGCTTTTTTGTCCTCTCCCTCAGCTGCCGTCTCTCTGTTTGTGTTCTGTCTCTGTCTAGGAACACCTTCTTGTACTCTTCTGAGCTTTTCAACCGTGGTTTCTCTTGGAGAATCCTGTTCTGCACTGTTTCTGTCCTGAGAATCAGCTTGATCGGTCGGTTTCTCCCCTTCAAGTACCCCCCTATTCTCTGAAAATTTACAATCTCATCCATGTCTTCTCCCCCTATTTCCGTGATGATTTTCTCAATCTCCTTTCTTTCTTCCTGCCGTCTTTCAGTGTGTGTCCTTTCCTCTCTCTCCCGAAGCCCATGGATAATCACTGATTTTGCCCTTTCCTTCTCCCATTGCCTCTCCCTCTGTGACTCTGGTTCTTGTCTGTATGTGGTCATTTTCTCCCTTGATTTTTCCAGTGGCTCTTGGTAGCATGGTTGTGCCTCAGCATTCGACCTATCTCCCTCTCCATCTGCACCCATCTGCTCTTCCCTTCCACTCCCTGGCCCTTCTTTGCAGGCTGATCTGACCTTAGCATAACTCATATCTCCTTCCTTCCTGTTCAGCCTCTCATCTTCATATGGTGTGTCTTCTCTGGTCACTACCCCTGAGACTTGCTTCAGCCTGTTTACCTCAAATTCTAGGACCTTTACCCTGGCTACTGCAGTTTCGACTTGTGCCTCCCAATTCTTCGTCTCCTTCTCCAACCTCTTTTCCCATTTCACAGAGAGCTCTTTCTCCATTTTTTCAGAAAGTTCTCCTAATTTTCTCTCCCATTCTTGCTCTATCCTTTTCCACTGTGCCTCCATCCATTCCTCCCTACCAGTACCATTGTCATCTGATCCCTGATTCCTGTGAGTCTCAACCAATTTTTTTTTTTTTAGTGAAAGAGAGAGAAAAAGAGAAAAAGAAAAAGGGGGAGAGAGTGAGAGATAGGGAGAGAGAGAAGGGGAGCCTAGAAGGAGGGGAAAAGAAGGGAAAAAGGGGGAGAAAGTGAGAGAGAGGGAAAAGGTAAGAGAGAGGGGGGAGTGACAAGGGAAGAGAAAGAGAGATAAAAGAAGAGGAAGAGAGAGAGTAAGAGAGGAAGAGAGAGAGGGAGAGGGAGAGAGAGAGGGGGAGAGAGAGGGAGAGAGAGAGAAAGAGAGAGAGAGAGAGAGAGAGAGAGAGAGAGAGAGAGAGAGAGGAAGAGAGAGGAGAGGAGAGGGAGAGAGATGGGGGGGAAAGGAAGGGTTATAGGGTCACTTCACAGGAAGGTGTAAAATCCTGTATATGTGTGTGTGTGTGTCTGTATGTGTGTGTGTGTGTGTGTGTGTGTGTGTGTGTGTGTGTGTGTGTGTGTGTGTGTGTGTGTGTGTGTGTGTGTGTGTGTGTGTGTGTGTGTGTGTTTGTGTGTGTGTGTGTGAGGTATTTAAAGATAGAAAGTTGAAAGTGATCATAGATAAGAGTAAGGTAATGAGGGTATCCAACTATTTAGATAAAGAAAAATTGGATATCACATTGGAGAGAGGGAGTATGGAAGAAGTGAATGTTATCAGATATTTGAGAGTTAACTTGTCAGTGGATGGATTTATGAAAGATGACGTTAACCATAGAATTGATGAAGGAAATAAGGTGAGTGGTGCATTGAGGTATATGTGGAGACAAAAAACGTTATCTATGGAGGTAAAGAAGGGAATGTACGAGAGTATAGTAGTACCAACACTCTTATATGGGTGTGAAGTTTGGGTTGTGAATGCTGCAGCGAGGAGGCGGTTGGAGGCAGTGGAGATGTCCTGTCTAAGGGCAATGTGTGGTGTAAATATTTTGCAGAAAATTCGGAATGTGGAAATTAGGAGAAGGTGTGGAGTTAATAAAAGTACTAGTCAGAGGGCAGAAGAGGGTTTGTTGAGGTGGTTTAGTCATTTAGAGAGAATGGATCAAAGTAGAATGACATGGAGATTGTAAATTCGTAGTGGAGGGTAGAGGGGGGTAGGGGTCATCCTAGAAAAGGATGGAGGGAGGGGGTAAAAGAGGTTTTGTGGGGGAGGGGCATGAACATACAGCAGGCATGTGTGAGCCTAGTAGATAGGAATGAATGGAGACGAATGGTTTTTGAGACCTGACGAGCTGTTGAAGTAAGAGTAAGGTAATATTTTTTGAAGGGATTCAGAAAACAGGCTAGTCGGACTTGAGTCCTGGAGGTCTAAAGCACAATACCTGCACCTTAAAGGCGGGGTTTCTTTTTCGGGTGTGCGTGTATATATATATATATATATATATATATATATATATATATATATATATATATATATATATATATATATATATATATATATATATATATATACAGTGGCCCCTCGTTTTTCGTAATTAATCCGTTCCTGGAGGAGCTACTGTAAACGAAATTTACGATTTGCGAATCAATTTTCCCCATAAGAAATAATGTAAATACAATTAATCCGTTTCTGACACTCAGAAGTATTAAAACAAAAAAAAATTTTACATGAAATATACATGTAGTACATAAACAATACAATGGGAAATGATGAATGAAACATCAACAGCATAACACTTACCTTTATTGGAGATTCTTCTTAGTGTATGGGAGACTGGAGGAGGAGAGAGAGTGGATTGTTTATAGTTTGGAAGGGGAATCCCCTTCCATCAACACCTCAGGTACCATTTGCTTTTCTGGGGTTGCTTCTCTTCTCTGTTTCTTAATGCCACTAGGACCACCTTGAGAGTCACTCTAGTCCTGTCTCGCAAAGTAACTGTGGAGAGAGCTCTGTTTCTGGCGTCTCTTTAACACTTCCCTAAAATGGTACAAGACTTTGTCACTGTACATATTTCTCAACTTCTTTACTACAGGCTTGTCACTAGGAGCTTTCTTTGGAGCCATGGTAGCTTATTTAGTACTTGCAAGCACTAAAATGAGTGAAATATTATGAAATATTTCGTAGGAGCACTTGAGAGGACCTTCACTCACTGTTAAACAATGCCAGACTGGCTGGGTAGGGAGGCCTCCCCGGCTCACACTGTGCGTAAGCGTCCTGGACGAACTACTAATCGCGAGTCAACCTATGAAAAGCGAGTCCATGTTTATACGAAAATACCCCTATGATTGGCGAAATTTACGATTGCCGAGAACTACGAAAAGCGAGGGACCACTGTATATGTATATATATATATATATATATATATATATATATATATATATATATATATATATATATATATATATATATATATATATATATATATATATATATATATATATATATATATATATATATATATATATATACGCATATGTTTAAAATATTTTTGAGTGGAGATGTACAGGTCAGGCGTGGCCTTGATGACCCTCGTGTAGTGGACAGATCTTCAACATTTAAGGTAAACATCCTGCAAGATATGAGTGGGGAGCTTTCCTTTCTTCGTGGCAAAAAAATAGGTTATCTAACTCCCAGCAATAAATTTAAAGAGGAACTGAGAAAGAGAGCAAATCACGCTTCATTAACATGCAAGCTGAGGAAATCGTTCATTAGAATTTAAAGTTTACATATAGTTATACATTCAGGTGTTTAAATAAGGATTGGTTATAATAATCATAATATTTGAAAGGGTGGACTGATACACCAGTGGAAGGCCTCGGTCAGAGGACCAAAAGCTCCAGCTGTGGGTCATCAATATGACTAAGACCCGCGTCAGGAAACACTTGTCCTGTTTCTTGACAAACCTTTACCTGACCTTGTTCATGGTGGATAAAGTCTACTCACACAGGTCATCGGAATGAAGAAGATCCGTATTATTCACGAAACACTTAGTACTGTTTTCTTAACGAATAAAACAACAGGACTTCAATAACGACAAGTGTTTAACCCTCGGTTTACGTTCACTGACGTTACTCGAGGGGGGCGACGCAGGTCTACGAGTCATAAAAAAATTGAAATTGAAAAATTATGGAGAAATATGTTTTCTTACCAAAAAATAGCGCATAATTCTGGCAACATGTTGATGCATCAGCCTGTTTCTATCATATTTCTAAGTATGTTTTTCCAAAAATGTTATTTTTTTTTTTGTTCTTGCTGTCGTCAAGACGACATGTTGGTAATTAGTGGTTTTTATACTACAAAAATGACGATTTTTATGATTGTTTCATTCTAAATACTGTCAACACTGTCAACACTGTCAACACTGTCAACACTGTCAACACTGTCAACACTGTCAACACTGTCAACACTGTCAACACTGTCAACAAGGATGGGGTTTGCAACACTGTCAACAAGGATGGGGTGTGCAACACTGTCAACAAGGATGGGGTGTGCAACACTGTCAACAAGGATGGGGTGTGTGTCAACACTGTCAACAAGGATGGGGTGTGCAACACTGTCAACAAGGATGGGGTGTGCAACACTGTCAACAAGGATGGGGGTGTGCAACACTGTCAACAAGGATGGGGTGTGCAACACTGTCAACAAGGATGGGGTGTGCAACACTGTCAACAAGGATGGGGTGTGCAACACTGTCAACAAGGATGGGGTGTGCAACACTGTCAACAAGGATGGGGTGTGCAACACTGTCAACACTGTCAACAAGGATGGGGTGTGCAACACTGTCAACAAGGATGGGGTGTGCAACACTGTCAACAAGGATGGGGTGTGCAACACTGTCAACAAGGATGGGGTGTGCAACACTGTCAACAAGGATGGGGGTGTGCAACACTGTCAACAAGGATGGGGTGTGCAACACTGTCAACAAGGATGGGGGTGTGCAACACTGTCAACAAGGATGGGGTGTGCAACACTGTCAACAAGGATGGGGTGTGCAACACTGTCAACAAGGATGGGGGTGTGCAACACTGTCAACAAGGATGGGGGTGTGCAACACTGTCAACAAGGATGGGGGTGTGCAACACTGTCAACAAGGATGGGGGTGTGCAACACTGTCAACAAGGATGGGGGTGTGCAACACTGTCAACAAGGATGGGGGTGTGCAACACTGTCAACACTGTCAACACTGTCAACACTGTCCACAAGGATTGGGGTGTGCATCACTGTCAACAAGGATGGGGGTGTGCAACACTGTCAACAAGGATGGGGGTGTGCAACACTGTCAACAAGGATGGGGGTGTGCAACACTGTCAACAAGGATGGGGATGTGCAACACTGTCAACAAGGATGGGGGTGTGCAACACTGTCAACAAGGATGGGGGTGTGCAACACTGTCAACAAGGATGGGGTGTGCAACACTGTCAACAAGGATGGGGTGTGCAACACTGTCAACAAGGATGGGGTGTGCAACACTGTCAACAAGGATGGGGTGTGCAACACTGTCAACAAGGATGGGGTGTGCAACACTGTCAACAAGGATGGGGTGTGCAACACTGTCAACAAGGATGGGGTGTGCAACACTGTCAACAAGGATGGGGTGTACAACACTGTCAACACTGTCAACAAGGATGGGGTGTGCAACACTGTCAACAAGGATGGGGTGTGCAACACTGTCAACAAGGATGGGGTGTGCAACACTGTCAACAAGGATGGGGTGTGCAACACTGTCAACAAGGATGGGGGTGTGCAACACTGTCAACAAGGATGGGGGTGTGCAACACTGTCAACAAGGATGGGGTGTGCAACACTGTCAACAAGGATGGGGTGTGCAACACTGTCAACAAGGATGGGGGTGTGCAACACTGTCAACAAGGATGGGGGTGTGCAACACTGTCAACAAGGATGGGGTGTGCAACACTGTCAACAAGGATGGGGTGTGCAACACTGTCAACAAGGATGGGGTGTGCAACACTGTCAACAAGGATGGGGGTGTGAAACACTGTCAACAAGGATGGGGGTGTGCAACACTGTCAACAAGGATGGGGTGTGCAACACTGTCAACAAGGATGGGGTGTGCAACACTGTCAACAAGGATGGGGTGTGCAACACTGTCAACAAGGATGGGGTGTGCAACACTGTCAACAAGGATGGGGGTGTGCAACACTGTCAACAAGGATGGGGTGTGCAACACTGTCAACAAGGATGGGGGTGTGCAACACTGTCAACAAGGATGGGGTGTGCAACACTGTCAACACTGTCAACAAGGATGGGGGTGTGCAACACTGTCAACAAGGATGGGGTGTGCAACACAGTCAACAAGGATGGGGTGTGCAACACAGTCAACAAGGATGGGGTGTGCAACACTGTCAACAAGGATGGGGTGTGCAACACTGTCAACAAGGATGGGGTGTGCAACACAGTCAACAAGGATGGGGTGTGCAACACAGTCAACAAGGATGGGGTGTGCAACACTGTCAACACTGTCAACAAGGATGGGGTGTGCAACACTGTCAACACTGTCAACAAGGATGGGGTGTGCAACACTGTCAACACTGTCAACAAGGATGGGGTGTGCAACACTGTCAACACTGTCAACAAGGATGGGGTGTGCAACACTGTCAACAAGGATGGGGTGTGCAACACTGTCAACACTGTCAACAAGGATGGGGTGTGCAACACAGTCAACAAGGATAGGGGTGTGCAACACTGTCAACACTGTCAACAAGGATGGGGTGTGCAACACTGTCAACACTGTCAACAAGGATGGGGTGTGCAACACTGTCAACACTGTCAACAAGGATGGGGTGTGCAACACTGTCAACAAGGATGGGGTGTGCAACACTGTCAACACTGTCAACAAGGATGGGGTGTGCAACACAGTCAACAAGGATGGGGTGTACAACACAGTCAACAAGGATGGGGTGTGCAACACTGTCAACACTGTCAACAAGGATGGGGTGTGCAACACTGTCAACACTGTCAACAAGGATGGGGTGTGCAACACAGTCAACAAGGATGGGGTGTGCAACACAGTCAACAAGGATGGGGTGTGCAACACTGTCAACAAGGATGGGGTGTGCAACACTGTCAACAAGGATGGGGTGTGCAACACTGTCAACACTGTCAACAAGGATGGGGTGTGCAACACTGTCAACACTGTCAACAAGGATGGGGTGTGCAACACAGTCAACAAGGATGGGGTGTGCAACACTGTCAACACTGTCAACAAGGATGGGGTGTGCAACACAGTCAACAAGGATGGGGTGTGCAACACAGTCAACAAGGATGGGGTGTGCAACACAGTCAACAAGGATGGGGTGTGCAACACAGTCAACAAGGATGGGGTGTGCAACACTGTCAACACTGTCAACAAGGATGGGGTGTGCAACACAGTCAACAAGGATGGGGTGTGCAACACTGTCAACAAGGATGGGGTGTGCAACACTGTCAACACTGTCAACAAGGATGGGGTGTGCAACACAGTCAACAAGGATGGGGTGTGCAACACAGTCAACAAGGATGGGGTGTGCAACACAGTCAACAAGGATGGGGTGTGCAACACAGTCAACAAGGATGGGGTGTGCAACACTGTCAACACAGTCAACAAGGATGGGGTGTGCAACACAGTCAACAAGGATGGGGTGTACAACACAGTCAACAAGGATGGGGTGTGCAACACTGTCAACACTGTCAACAAGGATGGGGTGTGCAACACTGTCAACACAGTCAACAAGGATGGGGTGTGCAACACAGTCAACAAGGATGGGGTGTGCAACACTGTCAACACTGTCAACAAGGATGGGGTGTGCAACACAGTCAACAAGGATGGGGTGTGCAACACAGTCAACACTGTCAACAAGGATGGGGTGTGCAACACAGTCAACACTGTCAACAAGGATGGGGTGTGCAACACTGTCAACACTGTCAACAAGGATGGGGTGTGCAACACAGTCAACAAGGATGGGGTGTGCAACACTGTCAACACTGTCAACAAGGATGGGGTGTGCAACACAGTCAACAAGGATGGGGTGTGCAACACAGTCAACAAGGATGGGGTGTGCAACACTGTCAACAAGGATGGGGTGTGCAACACTGTCAACAAGGATGGGGTGTGCAACACTGTCAACAAGGATGGGGTGTGCAACACTGTCAACAAGGATGGGGTGTGCAACACTGTCAACAAGGATGGGGTGTGCAACACAGTCAACAAGGATGGGGTGTGCAACACTGTCAACAAGGATGGGGTGTGCAACACAGTCAACAAGGATGGGGTGTGCAACACAGTCAACAAGGATGGGGTGTGCAACACTGTCAACAAGGATGGGGTGTGCAACACTGTCAACAAGGATGGGGTGTGCAACACAGTCAACAAGGATGGGGTGTGCAACACAGTCAACAAGGATGGGGTGTGCAACACTGTCAACAAGGATGGGGTGTGCAACACTGTCAACAAGGATGGGGTGTGCAACACAGTCAACAAGGATGGGGTGTGCAACACAGTCAACAAGGATGGGGTGTGCAACACTGTCAACAAGGATGGGGTGTGCAACACAGTCAACAAGGATGGGGTGTGCAACACAGTCAACAAGGATGGGGTGTGCAACACGCTCACATCTGGTGCGCCATAACCACAGAGTTTTACACAAAATATAAATAATTCAGGAATAAGTTGACATAAGAACATAAGAAGGAACACTGCAACAGGCCTACTGGCCTATGCGAGGCAGCTCCAATTCTCCCACCGGCTTAATCTAATGCCTTGGCCTAGTGAGGTCAGACACGTCACTTAAGTCCATGTCTCTAGGGATGAAGTTAGTCCTAATTACAGGTGAACAAGTGTCATCCTGACAGCTTACCTGGTAAGTTGTTTATTGACAAAGAGTCATCTGTGTCACTTACCTGATACCTGTCACCCGAAAGACACCTGACAGCAGACATCTCTCTGACACCTGTCACCTGCCTGACACGTATCACCTTCACCTCTACGAACAGTCGTGTATAGTATCGTCAACACTGGTAAGACAAGCGGCTATTCGAATTCAACCCCAGCAAATGCAAGGTTAATAAAAAACAGGAAAGAAGCAAGAAGGCCAGACAGAAGCTACAGACCACACTCAAGAAGAAAGACCAAAGGGTGTGCATAGTGACAAGTATATCGCCAAAGACACTCATAAGAAGAATAACCACTGCAGCGAATGCTCGTCTGGCAAATCCATGACCAATTTTAAGGAATCTTCTACACGATGTATATCAGGCCCATCTTGGACCACCAACACAAAACCCAAGTCTGAGAAGAAACTGGTGCAATTGCAGAGGTATGCAACAAAGCTTGTCTCAGAGTTAAAAGAAATGAGCTACGAGGAGAAGGTAAAGATGACTTTGATGACATAAGAGGACAAAAGAACCAGAGGAGATATAATAATAACATACAAAATACTCAAAGGAATTAAATGTCTTACAGGACTAGACTATTTGAGAAGCGAGAAACAGGTAGAGGGCATATTTGTGGAGATGGAATAACTTATTGACAATCTTCATCTATTGTTTTAAAGTTCGAATGACGGGGTCAGCGAGGGTATGAGAGAGTGAATCTGGCAAGAGACCGGGCCAGGAGCTGAGACTTGACTTCGGCAATGATATATAGGTGAGTACACTCACTCCTGTCACAGAGGTAATCCTCGAGCTGACAGGCACTCAACTGTACTTGAAACACTACTGAGTGCCTCACAGCTTGTTTACTGAGTGCCTCACACCAAGCTTACTGAGTGCCTCACAGCTTGTTTACTGAGTGCCTCACACCAAGCTTACTGAGTGCCTCACAGCTTGTTTACTGAGTGCCTCACACCAAGCTTACTGAGTGCCTCATGCCTTGTTTACTGAGTGCCTCACAGCTTGTTTACTGAGTGCCTCACACCAAGCTTACTGAGTGCCTCACAGCTTGTTTACTGAGTGCCTCACACCAAGCTTACTGAGTGCCTCATGCCTTGTTTACTGAGTGCCTCACAGCTTGTTTACTGAGTGCCTCACACCAAGCTTACTGAGTGCCTCACAGCTTGTTTACTGAATGCCTCACAGCTTGTTTACTGAGTGCCTCACACCAAGCTTACTGAGTGCCTCATGCCTTGTTTACTGAGTGCCTCACAGCTTGTTTACTGAGTGCCTCACACCAAGCTTACTGAGTGCCTCACACCAAGCTTACTGAGTGCCTCATGCCTTGTTTACTTAGTGCCTCACAGCTTGTTTACTGAGTGCCTCACAGCTTGTTTACTGAGTGCCTCACGCCTTGTTTACTGAGTGCCTCACACCAAGCTTACTGAGTGCCTCATGCCTTGTTTACTGAGTGCCTCACAGCTTGTTTATTGAGTGCCTCACACCAAGCTTACTGAGTGCCTCATGCCTTGTTTACTGAGTGCCTCACAGCTTGTTTACTGAGTGCCTCACACCAAGCTTACTGAGTGCCTCACACCAAGCTTACTGAGTGCCTCATGCCTTGTTTACTGAGTGCCTCACAGCTTGTTTACTGAGTGCCTCACACCAAGCTTACTGAGTGCCTCACACCAAGCTTACTGAGTGCCTCACGCCTTGTTTACTGAGTGCCTTACGCCTTGTTTACTGAGTGCCTCACAACTTGTTTACTGGGTGCCTCACGCCTTGTTTACTGAGTGCCTCACGCCTTGTTTACTGAGTGCCTTACGCCTTGTTTACTGAGTGCCTCACAGCTTGTTTACTGAGTGCCTCACACCTTGCTTATTGAGTGCCTCACACCCCAACATTTACACACTTCAACATGGTTTATTCAGTAACCTGAGAGGCATCGACCACTGGCACTGCTGCCGCCTCAATCGTGATTGGGAGAGATTTTCACTGCCTGATATGTGTTGCAACAGATTTCCTCCACTGGCCATGACATTATTAATATTAAGAAAAGAAAGGAGGTTAATGGCTCCCTGTTGAACACATTATCGACCACAACACTGAACCTTCGCCCTGTAACAGTCACAGACGTATGCACATTAAAATGTACTATTAGTCTTCAAGATTCGGTGTTATTCTTTAAGATTGCAAGGCTAGCTGTGCAACGTGACACCCTTGCAAAAGAGGATAAGAGTAGAGGGCTGGGGTAGGTCTACGGGATAGGTGGTTCTTCCTCACATCCATCCTCTCTCACTCACCCTACATTAAGACTACAAATATTTTAAGGTAAGTAACAGATTTTTTGTTGATATCGATGCTCAGTTTTAGGCTCAGTGGTGTGAGTCACGCCTCTCACCACTGGGGTCCAGGGTTCGAGACCCGGAAGAACTACTACTACTCCTCTCTCAATCACATACTTGTTTAACGTGAAAACTACCCGTGATATTAGTATCTATGACGCTACTCATCAACATATTTCAGTCATCAACATCTCTGTGTAAGGTTTTACAACAATGAGTGACGCTGGCAGTACTCCACAGGCATCTTTTCATTATTTTTATGTGGAACGTTCAACGGGTGCTTGAGTTCCCTTACCTTCTAAGAACATATCCATTTTTCCCCTATAATCTACCTTGTCCATAATTACTATCGCATTTACTTTGTCTGCTTTCGTAAGGTGAAGTCTGGGATCTTTCCGTAATTCATGGTATAACAACAAATTTTTCCTTAATTGTTCTCAAAGATTTGTTAAGTTATACCATGAATTAAGGAAAGATCCTGGACTTCACCTTAAAAAAGCAGACAAAGCAAATGCGATAGTAATTATGGACAAGGTAGATTATGGGGTCAAAATGGACATAACAGAAGGCTGGGAAACTGACTTAACCATCAACCCGCTGCGGAATACGCAGCGCAGGAAGCCGGGAAGGCTCATACCACAGTCCGCTAATCGCCTAACAAGCACGCTACTCTGGCAGTCCACAGGAGGGAATATTCCTGCATTAATGAGGAAGCGCTAAAACCGTAAGGGTATTGTCACAGAAGGAGGCAAGAGAGGGTTACTTACTATCTTGTGGTTGAGCTGAGCCAGTTCTCTCTCTGCTGCCTTCCGTCTGTTGGCCTCCTGCTGCTGTCTCTTGTACTGGTTATACTTGTAGACCAGGTACATGCCCGGCAGTGCCAGGGCCACCAGGGGCCTCATGAGGGCACTCTGGGCAAGGGGCCGAGGCATGTTGAACCCTCCGGGGTTACCCTGGGGCGAGGACGGTGGTGACGACGGAGGACTCGAGTCTAAAGAGACGTAGGAGGGTGAGCCCGAGAGCGAGGCCAGGGAGGAATGTGAACGAGGGAGGAGCCTACTCCAGGAGGTGGAGTGCCCCGTGGGGGAGTCCAGCAGTGACTCCCTCCAGAGGTGCTCCTCCAGCGAGGAGTCTGGCAGGGACACACTCCGGGGGAAGCCCTCCGTGATGCTGTCCGAGGCGCTGGAGCTCCAAGATACGCAGATCGACGGTGACTGAGGAATAGACGCACTCCGCGGACGCTGATCCGGTGAGGATGTGGATGGATAGAGTCTCCGGGGGTTGGGGGTGACGGATGAGGTAGTCAAAGGTGGAGGGAGAGTACTCGAGCAGTTATCTTCTGCTGAGGAGGACTCAGTGGACCACGCGGGTGCCGGCTGCTGCTGCCTGGAACTCCTGACGGAGGAATCTGTCTCAGATGACGCAGAAGGGAACGAACACGAGGTAGGGACCAGCTGGTAGGACTTGGAGAGAGGCAGAAGGGAAGCTGGGAAGGAGGAGAGAAAGGAGAGAGGAGAAGAGAAAGAAGGAGAGAGAGGAGAGGAAGAAGAGGAGGAGGAAGAGGAGGATGAACGAGTGTGAGACAGCGTGGTGGAGGGTGAGAGGGTGTGCGACCTGCCACACCAGCTAGGCACCACACACTGACTCACGGCACCTCTACTGCACACACTCTTACTCCCCCCTACCACCCCCCCTGTACTGGTCGATACTCTACACCCACCCTGCCACACACATACAAACACACACACACACACATACATACACACTCTCTACACCCTACACCACAAACGTTTCCACCCAACACGTCACTAACCCGAAGTTGTTACCTCCAGTTGAGGTACCTCACACCTCCCTTCTACCCCCCAGGCCTCCCTACACCCTCAACACCACCTATATAACAATCAACCCCCACAATAATTGTCAACCCAGAAATTCCCATCTTCTCTTTGTTATTGTAGACCCATTTTCTACGGACAATGTCAGTGCTCGTTTTCTTTATCAGGTGGAGAGGAATAAATGTGATAAGAGAGGAGTGCCTAGTGCCAGCACCACCAGTCACAATGATCACAACATTTATAGCACTGACAGTATTCTTGATGAGAAATGTTATCCATGGAATGACATTTATTGGCAGCATAACAGAAGGTATTTACTGCTACCACCATCCTGTCCACACACACACACACACACACACACACATTGTGTGTGTGTGTGTGTGTGAGCGTGTGTGTACACACACACACTCACACACACACACACACACACACAATGATAGAAAAGAAACTAAAGGTTTGGTACACAAACGCGGATGGAATAACGAATAAACATGAGGAGTGGAATGAAAGAATCAGTGAAAAATCCCCAGACATCATAGCAGTCACAGAAACAAAACTCGCTGAGACAATAACAGACACAATCTTCCCAACAGGATATCAGATCCTGAGGAAAGATAGAAGGAGTAGAGGGGGAGGAGGGGTTGCACTGCTCATAAAACACCAATGGGGATTTGAGGAAATGGAAGGCATGGACATGATTGGAGAAAGAGACTACATTGTAGGTACAATTCAGTCCGGAGAACATAAAGTAGTCATTGGAGTGATGTATAACCCACCACAGAACTGCAGGAGGCCAAGAGAGGAGTACGAAGAAAACAACAGGGTGATGGTGGACACACTGGCTGAGGTGGCAAGAAGAGCTCACTCGAGCAGAGCAAAGTTACTGGTAATGGGCGATTTCAACCACAGGGAGATCGACTGGGAAAACCTGGAGCCACATGGGGGTCCCAAAACATGGAGAGCCAAGATGATGGATGTGGTACTTGAAAACCTCATGCATCAACATGTCAGGGACACAACCAGAGAGAGAGGGGAGGATGAGCCAGCAAGACTGGATCTTGTGTTCACCCTGAGCAGTTCAGACATTGAGGACATCACTTACGAGAGGCCCCTTGGAGCTAGCGATCATGTGGTTCTGAGTTTTGACTATATAGTAGAGTTACAAGTGGAGAAGGTAACAGGAACTGAAGGGGACAGGCCAAACTATAAAAGGGGGGACTACATAGGTATGAGAAACTTCCTGCAGAAGGTTCAGTGGGACAGAGAAATGGTAGGAAAATCAGTAAACGAGATGATGGAATATGTGGCAACAAAGTGCAAGGAGGCAGAGGAAAGTTTTGTTCCCAAGGGAAACAGAAATAATAGGAAGACCAAAACGAGTCCTTGGTTTACCCGAAGGTGTAGGGAGGCAAAAACTAATTGCAACAGAGAATGGAAAAGGTACAGGAGGCATAGGACCCAGGAAAACAAGGAGATTAGTAGAAGAGCCAGAAACGAGTATGCGCAGATAAGGAGGGAGGCCCAGCGACAGTATGAAAACGACATAGCATCGAAAGTCAAATCTGACCCGAAACTGCTGTATAGAGACATTAGGAGGAAGACAACAGTCAAGGACCAGGTGATAAGGCTGAGGAAAGAAGGTGGAGAACTCACAAGAAACGATCAAGAGGTATGTGAGGAGCTCAACACGAGATTTAAGGAAGTATTTACAGTAGAGACAGGAAGGACTCTGGGGGGACAGACCAGATGGGGACACCAGCAAGGAATACACCAACAAGTGTTGGACGACATACATACAGATGAGGAGGAGGTGAAGAAACTGCTAAGGGACATCGATACCTCAAAGGCAATGGGACCGGACAACATCTCTCCGTGGGTCCTTAGAGAGGGAGCAGATATGTTGTGCGTGCCACTTACCACAATCTTCAACACATCCCTGGAAACTGGGCAACTACCTGAGGTATGGAAGACGGCAAATGTAGTTCCCATTTTCAAAAAAGGAGACAGAAAAGAGGCACTAAACTATAGACCTGTGTCATTGACGTGTATAGTATGCAAAATTATGGAGAAGATTATCAGGAGGAGAGTGGTGGAGCACCTGGAACGGAACAGGAGTATAAATGCCAACCAGCACGGATTCACGGAAGGCAACTCCTGTGTCACAAACCTTCTGGAGTTTTATGATAAAATAACAGAAGTAAGACAAGAGAGAGAGGGGTGGGTTGATTGCATCTTCTTGGACTGCAAGAAGGCCTTTGACACAGTTCCTCACAAGAGATTAGTGCAGAAGCTAGAGCATCAGGCGCATATAACAGGAAGGGCACTGCAATGGATCAGAGAATACCTGACAGGGAGGCAACAACGAGTCATGGTACGTAATGATGTATCACAGTGGGCACCTGTGACGAGTGGGGTCCCACAGGGGTCGGTCCTAGGACCAGTGCTATTTTTGGTATATGTGAACGACATGACGGAAGGGTTAGACTCAGAAGTGTCCCTGTTTGCAGATGATGTGAAGTTAATGAGGAGAATTAAATCTGATGAGGACCAGGCAGGACTTCAAAGAGACCTGGACAGACTGGACACCTGGTCCAGCAAATGGCTTCTCGAATTTAATCCTGCCAAATGCAAAGTCATGAAGATAGGGGAAGGGCACAGAAGACCACAGACAGAGTATAGGCTAGGTGGCCAAAGACTGCAAACCTCACTCAAGGAGAAAGATCTTGGGGTGAGTATAACACCGAGCATGTCTCCGGAAGCACACATCAATCAGATAACTGCTGCAGCATATGGGCGCCTGGCAAACCTGAGAACAGCATTCCGATACCTTAGTAAGGAATCATTCAAGACACTGTACACCGTGTATGTCAGGCCCATACTGGAGTATGCAGCACCTGTTTGGAACCCGCACTTGATAAAGCACGTCAAGAAACTAGAGAAAGTACAAAGGTTTGCGACAAGGTTAGTTCCAGAGCTAAGGGGAATGTCCTATGAAGAAAGATTAAGGGAAATCGGCCTGACGACACTGGAGGACAGGAGGGTCAGGGGAGACATGGTAACGACATATAAAATACTGCGTGGAATAGACAAGGTGGACAAAGATAGGATGTTCCAGGGAGGGGACACAGAAACAAGAGGCCACAATTGGAAGTTGAAGACACAAATGAGTCAGAGAGATAGTAGGAAGTATTTCTTCAGTCATAGAGTTGTAAGGCAGTGGAATAGCCTAGAAAATGACGTAGTGGAGACAGGAACCATACACAGTTTTAAGACGAGGTTTGATAAAGCTCATGGAGCGGGGAGAGAGAGGGCCCAGTAGCAACCGGTGAAGAGGCGGGGCCAGGAGCTAAGACTCGACCCCTGCAACCACAAATAGGTGAGTACACACACACACACACACACACACATCTTAATAAGGAATCGTTCAAGACCCTGTACACCGTGTACGTTAGGCCCATATTGGAGTATGCGGCAACAGTTGGAACCCACACCTAGCCAAGCACGTAAAGAAACTAGAGAAAGTGCAGAGGTTTGCAACAAGACTAGTCCCAGAGCTAAGAGGTATGTCCTACGAGGAGAGGTTAAGGGAAATCAACCTGACGACACTGGAGGACAGGAGAGATAGGGGGGACATGATAACGACATACAAAATACTGAGAGGAATTGACAAGGTGGACAAAGACAGGATGTTCCAGAGATTGGACACAGTAACAAGGGGACACAGTTGGAAGCTGAAGACACAGATGAATCACAGGGATGTTAGGAAGTATTCCTTCAGTCACAGAGTAGTCAGTAAGTGGAATAGTTTGGGAAGCGATGTAGTGGAGGCAGGATCCATACATAGCTTTAAGCAGAGGTATGATAAAGCTCACGGTTCAGGGAGAGTGACCTAGTAGCGATCAGTGAAGAGGCGGGGCCAGGAGCTCGGACTCGACCCCCGCAACCTCAACTAGGTGAGTACAACTAGGTGAGTACACTCACACACACTCACACACACACACACACACACACACACACACACACACACACACACACACACACACACACACACAAAGACAGGATGTTCCAGAGATTGGACACAGCAACACGGGGACACAGTTGGAAGTTGAAGACACAGATGAATCACAGGGATGTTAGGAAGTATTTCTTCAGCTACAGAGTAGTCAGTAAGTGGAATAGTTTGGGAAGCGATGTAGTGGAGGCAGGATCCATACATAGCTTTAAGCAGAGGTATGATAAAGCTCACGGTTCAGAGAGAGTGACCTAGTAGCGACCAGTGAAGAGGCGGGGCCAGGAGCTTGGACTCGGCTCCTGCAACCTCAGCTAGGTGAGTACACACACACACACACACACACACACACACACACACACACACACACACAAAGGAGTTAGTTCATACATGGCAACCAGCACAGCTTTAGAGATGGTAAATCCTGTATCACACACCTACTGGAGTTCTACGACAAGGTAGCAAAGACAGGAGAGAGAGGGATGGGTAGACTGCATTTTCTTGGACTGTAGGAAGGCTTTTGACATAGTACCGCATAAGAGACTGGTACAAAAGCTAGAGTAGGCAAGAGTAACAGGAAAAGTGCCATAATAGATGAAGGCATATCTGACAGGTAAAAAACAATGAGTTCTGGTCCGTGAAGAGATGTCGGAATGGGGTGCATGTGTCGAGTGGGGTTCCACAAGAGTCAGCCCTAGGTCCGGTGTTGTTTCTTGTATGCGCGAATGACTTGACAGAAGGGATAGCGTCAGAAGTGTCCCTGTTCGCAGACAACGAACTAATGTGGAGAACACAAACAGACGAGGATCAGGAAAGATACAATGAATCTGGACAGGCTGCAGGTCTGGTCTAACAAGCCGATCCTGGAGTTTAACCCCAGCAAGTGCAAAGTTATGAAGTTTGGGGAAGGACGAAGAAGACCGCAGACGAAATATAGATTCGGGGGGAAAAGGGAAGTATTATATCGAGCATATCACCTGAGGAGCTCATCACTGAAATAACTGCTGCAGCAAATATGCGTCTGGCAAAACGAAGACTAGTTTGTAGATATCTAAGTAAGGAGTCACTCACGACACTCTACACCATATACCTGTATAGAACCGACACCTCGTCAACCATATCAAGAATTTGGAGAAAGTGCAAAGGTTTGCAACAAAACTAGTCCCTGAGCTAAGGGGTATGCCATATGAGGAGAGGTTAAGGGAACTCATCTGAAACACTAGAGAACATGACTAGAGGGGCTGTGGAGATAATTTTTCTCCAACACCCAGGGAGATGGACTCCCTCTAGGGACAGTGACCCCCTGGGGCAGCGACCCCTCATCCAGGGTGCTAAGATCCCTCTTACTACTTTCCCTCACCGAGGATGAAGAAGGTCATGACCTGTATCCTTTTCTGCTGAATTTGCACCTTAGTAAGACGCTATCATTTCATATAGGACCTAACAATATACACATTACTGAGAGGAATTAACAGGGTGAATAGAGACAGAATGTTTGGTAACAGGAATGTACTAGCGAAGAGCCGGGGCCAGGAGCTGAGATTTGACCCCCTGCAACCATATATAGGTTAGTATACACACACACAGAGACACACACATGTGTATATGATGTCGGGCACACGAGTTCACATGGAAGTTACATTAACGTGTCTAAATGACGTCACCAACACATACATATTCTGACGTCACCAACACATATTCTGACGCCACGCAACGTACGTATTCTGACGTCACGCACACATACATATTCTGACGTCACATACACGAAAATATTCTGATGTCACGAATACATACATATCTGACGTCACGCACACGTGCATATTCTGACGTCACACTCGTATGAACGTGTGCGCATTACTGTATATATATATATACATATATATATATACATATATATATATATATATATATATATATATATATATATATATATATATATATATATATTATATATATATATCGTGCCGAATAGGCAGAACTTGCGATCTTGGCTTAAATAGCAAAGCTTATTTGCCATATAGGACAAGTGAAAATTTGTGTATGCAATAATTTCGTCAAAATCATTCTGAACCTAACGAAAAAAATATATTTTATTGTGTTTGTTTAGTATTAAATTATTGTAAATGTCTTTAAAATGTATTTAGTTGGGTTAGGCTGAAATAAATTGCTCTTGTTATAATAAGGTTAGGTAAGTTTTCTAAGATTCTTTTGGTGCAAAATTAAAAATTTTTACATTAACATTAATGAAAAAAATTTATCTTTAAACGTTTAAGAAAAAATTTCAGAAAGGACATTGTGGAAAATACTGTATATATTTTCCAGAAATACAGTAGTTATATGTAAATAGATGGCCATACTGTATTTAATAATATTTATGTCATAGAAAACGGAAAGCCTGCGTCTGCGCAGGACAGTCGCCATTTTGTTTGAATTGAATAACACGTGTGAATAATGGGAAGAATTTTTCGTGCTCTAGAGGTTAAAATTGGGCTGACACCTCTCAAATAGGAGGCGAAATTGTTGGATGTGCATTCCTGCATAATTTGAGTATCAGGCGACAGGACAGGACAACTCTAGGAACCTCAGATAAGCTGTCTAAATTATGTTTAATTTCTGGCCAGTAAATTTTTCATAAATGTAGGCAAAAGGGGGAGTCCTGTACATGACACATTAATCTCCAGTCAAATTGGTGAGTGATATTAAGATATATTTTCCTTCTGTTATGTAATTGTGTATATATATAACCATTTATTATTTTTAATATACAGTTGTGGAGAAATTTTCTCCAGGAGGGGGTATCAGCCCCCTTCAGCCCTTTCAGCCCCTTTCAGCCCTGAGTGGCCAAGCCCTCAGAAGGGGCGAGCGTCTTGTTTACTGCTAGAGTGAGTAATTGATCACAGATGCTATGCCACGTAGTCAAGTGACCTCTGGTCCTTGCAGCGGTGTTGCAAAGTGTATTTTTATAAGAGACAGTACATCTCTTACTTAGCAGGACAACTAAGGAAAATCCTGCTCCCACTTTATTACCATAGTAAAAATAGTGTACATTGTGGTCTACGCTTAAGACAGCAAGAAACAAACATTCTGCTTTGCTTCATCGAGGAGGTGACAAGGATGCAAGGTACTAGGTCAGCGTTTTTTTTTGTGCTAGGGCAGTGACGGCTTGGGGCGGTGTGGCGACGCCAGACTATCTTTGACTCTATGGAGAGTGACACTGACGCCAGGATACTGATCTGTGCGTTAGTGTGAACAAAGTGTCTCTAACACAAACACTTAAGAGAAGTGTGATCAGCTTCTCTTGTGATACATTGTGAACAATAAAGACATCTTGTGGAACATAGTGTACCAGTGAGCGTTTCCTAGACAATGGAAGACGTGGACATCCAAGGACACTTCAGCTTCTATCAAGTCACCGATACCTGTCGAAGGTGTTGAGAACACCATAGCTCACGTTACAAAGAGCAAGGTATGTTACGAATTTCTTGTAGATCGGGGGATTGCGCAATTCTTGAGTCACAAGGAGTTTGTAATCAACCTATAATCGGCAGTAAGGTGTGGACTTTTGAGTCCAAACAAGTAGGTATTTCGTCAGCCATCATCGAATGAAATATGCTGACATAACACCCCCTAGGGGTAATTTATACTTACAAATTGTATCTCTTGACAGCCCAATGTTGTGATGGTTTCGACAGCTTCTAGACCTCGTCTGCAGGGGCGGCTGTGTAGATGATTTGCTGTCATTTATCAGCTAAGTGTTCATTATATATAGTTATAATAAACACAGCAGGTAAGGCCAAAATCCTCAACACAGTTCACAAAATTTATATATTTACCAGTATTCCTGGTGTATGTATATTTCATTTAATTAATAGGTCCAGAGCAACTTGTGGATATGACAGTGGTAGGTATCGAAGGGGGACATTTTTTGCGACCTAGTTGTCCCAAATTCCTACTTGTCTATGTAACATTGATAAATAATAATTATCTTTGTTATCATTTACTGTTATGTACATAATTAGTTACATTCAGATAAATGCAATTTTCCACATTTAATTTGCCCGTTGGTCCTTCTTGAACTGGAGATAATTAGTGAAGTCATTAATTAGTTAATTACTTAATAATTATATGTGAAATGACAGAAGGAGGTGGATGTTTAGTTCACAAATTTACTTAATGTGTAGTGGATTATAATTATTACAATATTAATTTGGATAAGTTAAGTGTGGCTAAGTTTATATTAATTTGTATAATACTAATTTGATAAGACAATTCTGGCCAAGATTTATATCAGTGTATGTGTAATTGATAAGACAAGTGTGGCTAAAGATTATAATGTGTATAATATTAATTTTGCTATGCCAAATTCTGGCAAGGATTTATATTAATTTGTATAATAATTTTGATAAGCCAAGGCTGGCTAAAGGTTTGTATTAATGTACATTTAAAATTTATATAATTTTCTTACATGTAATTGCTAAGCTCAAGTAGCTAGGATTTATTCAAAGGTAAGTTGTATCAGTGTAGTGAGTTGTAATCAGTGTTATTGATTGGGTTGAATTTAATACAATGCATCATGGCTGAAAATGAGGAAATTAATGTAGAAGACAAACATATGGAATATAGAGCAAAGAAAGCATCACTGCAAGCTAGAAAGGGTCATGTAACCAAGGCATATAATAAATGTTTGGAATTAATGATTCAAGAAACTGTGAATACTGATGATTTAAAATTGTATTTAGATGCTTTAGGTAATAGATATGATTCATACAAATTATATTACAACAAATATGAAGGAGATTTATTAGTAAACTGTGTAGATGAGACTGAAGTAGATCTTATGATTAATCAGTATTATGAATTAGAGGAAAAGATTCTTTCTTGTAAAAGTCAGGCCTTGAATATATTAAAATGTGTAAATCAGGCAGTTAATCAGTCTGCTCCAACAAATAATATGTCTTTGCCAAAACTCCCAGAATTGTGTTTGCCTGTGTTTAAACCTGGTGAAAATTGGGAGGAATTTTGGTAAATTTTTAAAGCAGCTGTGCATGACAGGAGTACCTAGCCTGTGAAACTAAATTATTTTACCTCAAAGGACAGGTAAGAGGAGATGCTCACATACTGATACAAGCCTTTCCCAATGTAGATGACTCTTACAAGGAAGCAGTTGACTTGTTGAAGGTCACTTATGGTAATATAGAACAAAGTAGGTTGGATCTAGTGAATATCATTGTTACTTTAAAATCTCCAGATCACACTTACAAAGGTTTACAGCAGTTTAGAGTTAAACTGGAGAGCACTCTCAAAACTTTAAGTAATAAATATAATCTGAAGGAATCAGACTGGTTATTGAGTGCCATGGTACAGAATAAATTAAACTTTAAAACACTTGAATGGCTCTCGAACAAATATCACAAGGGTTATTTTGGTCTGGAGGAAATAAGACTAGGTCTACAAGAATTAATTGTGCAGTTGCAAACCAGCCAACTAACTCATTTTAAAGATGCAACACATAATAACTCTGAGGTATCTGTCAAGTTTCACAAAGGGAAAAATTATCCCAATGGTAATAATCAAATTTCATTTCCTAAAAAGAGTTGCATAGGTGCATATCAAGTAGCAAGAATCAGAAATAATGATTCTCCACAAGGTAAGAAGAATAAGTACCCTCCTAAGAGTAGCCCAGTTAATAAGAAACCAGTCAGAGAAAACAGAGATTGTCTTTTCTGCAAGGGTACTCATTTTTCTAAGAATTGCAATGCATACAATTCATGGAATGATAAAGTTGAAAGATTGGAGGAACTTGACAGATGTATCAGGTGTTTAGGTAATCACAATGTAAAGGATTGTTGTGCCAAATTAAACAACTGTTATCAATGTCACAAAGGAAGACACCATATAGTCATGTGTAAAGGTCTATATGATAATGTTGATAATAATTATAATGTTGACAATCCTGACACAACAGTAGCTAATGTAAAAATTGCTGCTAATGTTAATAATGATGGTTTTGCTGAAGTAGCCTTACCTGTGTTACAGGTAAAAATTGATGATAAAAGGCATAAATTAAACAGTGTAAATGCATTATTAGACCAGGGATCCCAGTGTACTTTCATAAAACGTAAATGTCTTGATGGTATGAAAGTACAGATGGGAGATCCCACAACTTTAAAATTATCTGGTTTTCTCTAGGATAAAAGGTCTCAATTGTATGACACTGTTTATGTAACTGTCAGGTTGGGCAATGAGAAAAAACGTGTTAATGCAGTAATTGTAGATAGACTTCCAGAGAGAATATCTACAGTAGGGCTTAGTAAAACTACAGAAAGACTTTCACATAATGTAAATTTAGCACCTTCTGGTATAAGTGATGATTCTGTAGGCCCAATAAATATTTTGATAGGTAGTGACTATTATGCCTCCTTTGTAAAGGGTATGGTAAAGAAATGTGGTGTCACCCTTTTGAAGACTGCAGGAGGCCATGTAATGTATGGTAGGATTCCTCGTAATAATAATTCATGACTAGAGGAAACTACAAATACCATAACTGTGTGTCTTACTCATGAAGTCGTACCCCAGTATAATTCTTTCATAGAGGATGGTGTTGAGCTAGTGCATAAATTGTGGGAATTAGACAGCATTGGAATAAATGTAAATGAAGAAAGTCCAGATGATTCTTTTACTCAAGAACAATACCTGAGAGATGTAAAATTTGAATCTGGACAATACTGGGTACGACTTCCGTGGAGACTGAACCATCCAGAATTGCCCACTAATTACAGAATGGCATATGGACAATTAAAGGCTCAGCTCCGCGAACTGAGTAAGACACCAGGATTGTTGACTGCCTATAATGATATAATTGCTGAACAATTAATTAATAAATTTATAGAAGAAGTACCTCCTGAGCAAGCCAAAATTTATGGTCACTATTTGCCACATCATGGAGTGAAGAAGGATTCTAAGACCACTCCTTTGAGGATTGTGTTTAACTGTAGTGACAGTAGTAACAAAAATGTACCTAGTTTAAATGACTGTTTGATGACAGGTCCGTCGTTGACGGAAAAATTAGGAGATATCTTATTAAATTTCAGAGTGAAGCACTATGCCTTTACGGCTGACATAAGTAAAGCTTTCCTAAGAGTGGGTTTACAAGAGGCTGACCGGGATTGTACCCGCTTCTTATGGCCTGAGAATCCTAGTTACCCACTTAGCACTCTGAAAACCTTTCGCTTTAGGAGCGTATTATTTGGTGCTACATCCAGTCCGTTCCTACTTCAAGCGACGATAAATGCACACCTTAAACGTATGGAAAGTCCATTGAGTAAAGTAATGAGCAAACAATTTTATGTGGACAATTTCCTGGGTGTGACGTCAACTGAAGAGGAACTGTTAATGACTTATGGAGAGGCTAATAAAATAATGCAAAGTGCAAATATGCCTCTGAGGGAATGGAAAAGTAATTCGTCCAAATTAAAGGACAAAATAAGTAAAGATTACGGTGGAGATGAAGTGTCAAAATGTAGTAATGTATTGGGTTTAAATTGGGATACTGAGAGAGATTTGTTAATGTTAAAACCTAATAATTACAGTATGCCCAATAGATTAACTAAGAGAGTTTTGGTTGCTCAAGTTTCCAAATGTTTAGATCCACTAGGTTTAGTGTCACCCCTTACTATAAGAGGGAAATTATTAATTCAGGAAGCATGGAAACTTAAATGTGCTTGGGATGAAATTCTACCTGAGGAATTCATTAACAGGTGGGATGAATTAATTGGTGATTATGAAAAAATTCCAATGTTGGAGTTCCCACGCCAGGTGGCCAATCCAAATGAGAAAAATGTACTCCACATTTTTTGTGATGCTTCAAAATTGGCATATGGAGCAGTTGCTTATCTTCAATGTAATAGTGTTATCTCTCTTGTTATGTCTAAGACTAAAGTGTCTCCAATTAAATCACATACCTTACCTCAGTTGGAATTAACAGCCATTTATGTAGGTGTCAAATTGGCTAATTATATAAGAAATAAGTTGCAGGAGATGAATATTAGCGACACTGTAATTTGGTCTGATAATGAGGTATCCTTACAATGGATTCGTAATGGAAACAGTAAAATTGTGTACGTACAAAACAGAGTCACTGAAATCAATCAGATGCAAGAGAAGTATAATAGTTTGGGTCAGCATATGTTAACATTTAATCATATACCCGGTGAGGAGAATCCAGCTGATTTCTTGTCTCGAGGTTTACCTTATGCTAAATTTGTAAATGCTGTATCATGGTTTAAAGGACCGAGCTGGTTGGTAAATAAAGCTAATTGGCCTGTACAAAAGGCGTATGTTGCTCCTGTTGAAATTACTGTGACCACCGCTCCAATTGTTTGTCTTTCCTTAGCCATTGATATAAATAGGTATTCTTCTTTACCCAAACTAATCAATGTAACTAAGTTGGTGTTTAAATTTCTAAACAAGATGAATATTTCATTTAAGTTTTCACATCGTCTTGAATATTGGATAAAGAGGGTACAGGAGGAAATCTATGGAAATGAGATTAAATTGATGATGGAAAGAAAAATTGTGAAAGGTTCCATAATAGAGAAATTGGGGTTGTATTTAGAGAACAATGTAATTAGGTGCAGAGGTAGGTTACAAAATGCTGAATTGGGTGATTATGCTAAACACCCTATATTACTGCCCAAAACTCATCATCTAACAAATTTAATTGCTCTAAATGCCCATTAAAATGTAATGCATGGTGGGGTACAAGATACCTTAAATTGTATTAGTGAAACTTTCTGGATTCCACAAGGACGGCAAAGTGTAAAAAGGGTGATTAAATCTTGTGTAATATGTCGCCGTGTGGATGCCAGATCCTATATGTACCCAGGTCCTCCACCATTGTCAAATGAGCAATTTGAGTCATTTAGCAAGGAACTCCGACCGGCCGCAGTGTGGAAAATACTGTATATATTTTCCAGAAATACAGTAGTTATATGTAAATAGATGGCCATACTGTATTTAATAATATTTATGTCATAGAAAACGGAAAGCCTGCGTCTGCGCAGAAGGACAGTCGCCATTTTGTTTGAATTGAATAACACGTGTGAATAATGGGAAGAATTTTTCGTGCTCTAGAGGTTAAAATTGGGCTGACACCTCTCAAATAGGAGGCGAAATTGTTGGATGTGCATTCCTGCATAATTTGAGTATCAGGCGACAGGACAGGACAACTCCAGGAACCTCAGATAAGCTGTCTAAATTATGTTTAATTTCTGGCCAGTAAATTTTTCATAAATGTAGGCAAAGGGGGGGGTCCTGTACACGACACATTAATCTCCAGTCAAATTGGTGAGTGATATTAAGATATATTTTCCTTCTGTTATGTAATTGTGTATATATGTAACCATTTATTATTTTTAATATACAGTCCACAAATTTATATATTTACCAGTATTCCTGGTGTATGTATATTTCATTTAATTAATAGGTCCAGAGTAACTTGTGACAGTGGTAGGTATCGAAGGGGGACATTTTTTGCGACCTAGGTGTCCCAAATTCCTACTTGTCTAACTGATAAATAATAATTATCTATGTTCATTTATTGTTGTGTACATAATGATACATTCAGATAAATGCAATTTTCCACAGACATAATTTTAAATGAGTTCTTGCTAATTGACCAGTTTTACATATTTGGCACGACATATATATATATATATATATATATATATATATATATATATATATATATATATATATATATATATATATATATATATATATATATATATATATATATATATATATATATATATATATATATATATATATATATATATATATATATATATATATATATATATATATATATATATATATATATATATATATATATATATATATATATATATATATATATATATATATATATATTTGGGCATCTCTTTTACTCACCTTGTAGCTGAGGGGGTCGAGTCTCGGTTCCTAGCCCAATCTCTCAACCACTTACGCCGAGGACCTTACCATACCTACTTGTAAAACTGTGTATGAACTCTACTTCCTCGTCCAGCTGTCGACTGGAGCACTTCCTGACATCTCTGAATCATCTGCGCCCTTGACATCTGTTTATGTTCTCTTGCGTGTGTTTGACCAGTTAAGTATCTTGTACGTTATGGGTAAGTCTCCTCTCGTTTTCCTAAGGTTCAGATATATATGTAATCTGCTACTTATATTATATGTTAGTACTATTTTTTGTGACTACCAGTGAGTACGTAAGACGTGCGTGTGTACTCTGTGTCACAGTGTGTACTCATTGTGTGTACTCTGTGTCACAGTGTGTACTCATTGTGTGTACTCTGTGTGTCACAGTGTGTACTCATTGTGTGTACTCTGTGTGTCACAGTGTGTACTCATTGTGTGTACTCTGTGTGTCACAGTGTGTACTCATTGTGTGTACTCTGTGTGTCACAGTGTGTACTCATTGTGTGTACTCTCTGTGTGTCGCTATGTGTACTCATTGTGTGTACTCTCTGTGTGTCGCTATGTGTACTCATTGTGTGTACTCTCTGTGTGTCGCTATGTGTACTCATTGTGTGTACTCTCTGTGTATGTCACAGTGTGTACCCATTGTGTGTACTCTCTGTGTGTCGCTATGTGTACTCATTGTGTGTACTCTCTGTGTATGTCACAGTGTGTACTCATTGTGTGTACTCTCTGTGTGTCGCTATGTGTACTCATTGTGTGTACTCTCTGTGTATCACAGTGTGTACTCATTGTGTGTACCCTGTGTATATCGCAGTGCGTACTCATTGTGTATACTCTCTGTGTATGTCACAGTGTGTACTCATTGTGTATACTCTCTGTATACGTCACAGTGTGTACTCATTGTGTGTACTCTCTGTGTATGTCACAGTGTGTACCCATTGTGTGTACTCTGTGTATGTCACAGTGTGTACCCATTGTGTGTACTCTGTGTGTGTGTGTCACTGTTTGTCATTGTGTGTACTCTCTGTACTCACCTAATTGTACTCACCTAATTGTGGTTGCAGGGGTCGAGACTCAGCTCCTGGCCCCGCCTCTTCACTGATCGCTACTGGATCCTCTCTCTCTCTGCTTCCTGAGCTTTGTCATACCTCTTCTTAAAACTATGTATGGTTCCTGCCTCCACTACTTCACTTGCTAGGCTATTCCACTTGCTGACAACTCTATGACTGAAGAAATACTTCCAAACGTCCCTGTGACTCGTCTGAGTCTTCAGCTTCCAGTTGTGACCCCTTGTCCCTGTGTCCCCTCTCTGGAACATCCTATCTCTGTCCACCTTGTCTATTCCCCGCAGTATCTTGTATGTCGTTATCATGTCTCCCCTGACCCTTCTGTCCTCCAGTGTCGTCAGTCCGATTTCCCTTAACCTTTCCTCGTACGACATTCCCTTGAGCTCTGGGACTAGCCTTGTTGCAAACCTTTGTACTTTCTCTAACTTCTTGACGTGCTTGACCAGGTGTGGGTTCCAGACTGGTGCTGCATACTCCAGTATGGGCCTAACATACACAGTGTACAGTGTCTTGAACGATTCCTTATTAAGGTATCGGAACGCTATTCTCAGGTTTGCCAGGCGCCCGTATGCTGCAGCGGTTATTTGGTTGATGTGTGCCTCCGGTGATGTGCTCGGTGTTATGGTCACCCCAAGGTCTTTCTCCCTGAGTGAGGTCTGTAGTCTTTGTCCACCTAGCGTATACTCTGTCTGCGGTCTTCTTTGCCCCTCCCCAATCTTCATGACTTTGCATTTGGCAGGATTGAATTCGAGAAGCCAGTTACTGGACCACATGTCCAGCCTCTCCAGGTCTCTTTGCAGTCCTGCCTCATCCTCGTCCGATTTAATTCTTCTCATCAACTTCACGTCATCTGCGAACAGGGACACTTCAGAGTCTATTCCTTCCATCATGTCGTTCACATATATCACAAATAGCACTGGTCCTAGAACTGACCCCTGTGGGACCCCGCTCGTAACAGGCGCCCACTGTGATACCTCTTCACGTACCATGACTCGTTGCTGCCTCCCTGTCAGGCATTCCCTTATCCATTGCAGTGCCCTTCCTTTTACGTGTGCCTGATCCTCCAGCTTCTGCACTAATCTCTTGTGGGGAACTGTGTCAAAGGCCTTCCTGCAGTCTAGGAAAACGCAATCTACCCAACCCTCTCTCTCGTGTCTTCTGTTACCTTGTCATAAAACTCCAGGAGGTTTGTGATACAAGATTTGCCTTCCATGAACCCATGCTGGTTTTCATTTATAATCTTGTTCCTTTCCAGGTGTTCGACCACTCTCCTCCTGATAATCTTCTCCATGACTTTGCACACAATACATGTCAGAGACACAGGTCTGTAGTTTAGTGCCTCGTTTCTGTTTCCTTTCTTAAATATGGGGACTACATTAGCTGTCTTCCATTTCTCAGGTAGTTGCCCAGTTTCAAGGGATGTGTTGAAGATTGTGGTTAGAGGCACACACAGCATCTCTGCTCCTTCTCTAAGGACCCATGGGGAGATGTTGTCCGGTCCCATCGCGTGTCATAGTGTGTACTCTCTGCATGCTCCCATTGTGTACACCATCTATGTGAACCCACTGTGTGCACCCACTGTGTGCATCCACTGTGTGCATCCACTGTGTGCACCAACTGTGTGCACCCACTGTGTGCATCCACTGTGTGCATCCACTGTGTGCACCCACTGTGTGCATCCACTGTGTGCACCCACTGTGAGCACCCACTGTGTGCATCCACTGTGTGCATCCACTGTGTGCATCCACTTTGTACACCAACTGTGTGCACCCACTGTGTGCACCCACTGCGTGCATCCACCGTGTACACCCACTGTGTTCATCCACTGTGTGCATCCACTGTGTGCACCCACTGTGAGCACCCACTGTGTGCATCCACTGTGTGCATCCACTTTGTACACCAACTGTGTGCATCCACTGTGTGCACCCACTGTGTGCATCCACTGTGTGCACCCACTGTTTGCACCCACTGTGTGCACCCACTGTGTGCATCCAATGTGTGCATCCACTGTATGCACCCACTGTGTGCATCCACTGTGTGCACCCACTGTTTGCACCCACTGTGTGCATCCACTGTGTGCATCCACTGTTTGCACCCACTGTGTGCACCCACTGTGTACACCCACTGTGTGCACGCACTGTGTGCACCCACTGTGTGCACCCACTGTGTGCACCCACTGTGTGCATCCACTGTGTATACCCACGGTGTGTACCCACTGTGCGCACCCACTGTGTTCACCCACTGTGTGCACCCACTGTGTGCACCCACTGTGTGCATCCACTGTGTGTATCCACTATATGCACCCACTGTGTGCACCCACTGTGCGCACCCACTGTGAGCATCCACTGCATATACCCACTGTGTGCACCCACTGTGCACACACACTGTGTGCACTCACTCTGTGCACCCACTGTGCAAGCACACTGTGTGCACCCACTGTGTGCACCCACTGTGTGCACCCACTGTGTTCACCCACTGTGTGCACCCACTGTGTGCACCCACTGTGTGCACCCACTGTGTGCATCCACTGTGTACACTCACTGTGTGCACCCACTGTGTGCATCCACTGTGTATACCCACTGTGTGCACCCACTGTGTGCACCCACTGTGCACACCCACTGTGTGCACCCACTGTGTGCACCAACTGTGTACACCCACTGTGTGCACTCACTGTGTGCACTCACTGTGTGTATCCACTGTGTACACCCATTGTATGCACCCACTGTATGCATCCACTTTGTGCACCCATTGTGTGCACCCACTGTGTGTACCTACTGTGTGCATCCACTGTATACACCCACTGTGTGCACCTACTATGTACACCCACTGTGCGCCCACTGTGTGCACCCACTGTGTGCATCCACTGTGTGCATCAACTGTGTACACCCACTGTGTGCACCCACTGTGGGCATCCACTGTGTGCACCAACTGTGTACACCCACTGTATGCACCCACTGTGTTCACCCACTGTGTGCACTCACTGTGTGCACTCACTATGTGCATCCACTGTGTACACCCATTGTATGCACCCTATGTATGCATCCACTACGTGCACCCACTGTGTGCACCCACTGTGTGTACCCACAGTGTGCATCCACTGTGTACACCCACTGTGTGCACCCACTATGTACACCCACTGCGTGCACCCACTGTGTGCGCCCACTGTGTGCGCCCATTGTGTGCACCCACTGTGTGCATCCACTGTGTGCATCAACTGTGTACACCCACTGTGTGCACCCACTGTGTGCACTCACTGTGTGCACCCACTATGTACACCCACTGTGTGAACCCACTGTGTGCACCCACTGTGTGCACCCACTATGTACACCCACTTTGTACACCCACTGTGTACACCCACTGTGTGCACCCACTGTGTGCATCCACTGTGTATACCCACTGTGTGAACCCACTGTGTGCACCCACTGTGCACACCCACTGTGTGCACCCACTGTGTGCACCCACTGTGTACACCCACTGTGTGCACCCACTGTGTGCATCCACTGTGTATACCCACTGTGTGAACCCACTGTGTGCACCCACTGTGCACACCCACTGTGTGCACCCACTGTGTGCACCCACTGTGTGCACCCACTGTGTTTACCCACTGTGTGCACCCACTGTGTTCATCCACTGTGTGCACCCACTGTGCACACCCACTGTGTGCACCCACTGTGTGTACCCACTGTGTGCACCCACTGTGTGTACCCACTGTGTGCACCCACTGTGTGCACCCACTATGTACACCCACTGTGTACACCCACTGTGTGCACCCACTGTGTGCACCCACTGCTTGCACCCACTATGTACACCCACTGTGTACACCCACTGTGTACGCCCACTGTGTGCACCCACTATGTACACCCACTGTGTGCACCCACTGTGTGCACCCACTGTGTGCACCCACTGTGTGTACATGTGTATATGTACATGTACTTACCTAATTTTACTCACCTAATTGTTGTTGCAGGGGTCGATTCATAGCTCCTGGCCCCGCCTCTTCACTGGTCGCTACTAGGTCACTCTTCCTGCTCGATGAGCTTTATCATACCTCTGCTTAAAGCTATGTATGGATCCTGCCTCCACTACATCGCTTCCCAAACTATTCCACTTCCTGACAACTCTGTGACCGAAGAAATACTTCCTAACATCCCTGTGATTCATCTGAGTCTTTAACTTCCAACTGCGTCCCCTTGTTGCTGTGTCCCATCTCTGGAACTTCCTGTCCATGTCCACCTAGTCAATTCCTCTCAGTATTTTATATGTCGTTGTCATACCCACCGGTATCATATCCACCCCTGACGAGCGGGGTCCCTGTGGGACCCCGCTCGTCACAGGCGCCCATTATGATACCTCATCACTTACCATGACTCATTGTTGCCTCCTTGTCAGGTATTCTCTGATCCATTGCAGTGCCCTCCCTGTTATTTGCGCCTGATCCTCCAACTTCTGCAATAATCTCTTGTAAGGAACTGTGTCGAAGGCCTTCTTGCAGTCCAAGAAAATGCAATCAACCTACCCCTCCCTCTCATTTCTTACTTCAGTTACCTTGTCATAAAACTCTAGTAGGTTTGTGACACAGGATTTGCCTTTCATGAATCCATGTTGGCTGTCGTCTATAATCTTGTTCAGCTTCAGGTGCTCCACCACTCTCCTCCTGATAATCTTCCCCATGTGTTAGTTACCATTTTGTCCTAGGCACATGTCGATTAGACACTAGGCCTGTTGTATTTGAGTGTGTGTGTGTGTGTGTGTGTGTGTGTGTGTGTGTGTGTGTGTGTGTGTGTGTGTGTGTGTGTGTGTGTGTGTGTGTGTGTGTGTTCACCTAATTGTGGTTGCAGGGATCGATTCATAGCTCCTGGTCCCGTCTTTTCACTGGTTGCTACTAGATAAACTACCACTGTCGACCATGACAGGACTCGTACCTGTGTGTGTCCACCTGAGGTTGATTTCAGGGGTCGCTGCCCCCGTGTCCCCAGCCAGGCTGACCATGAACTGACTCGAGGAAGAATTGATGAAAAGCAGAGAAATGAGAACACTGAGAGAGCTCAATAAGTGTTAAAGGACCACGACTCTTCAACACCTTTCCTTCATGCAATAAACCTATAACTCTCTTCAAGGAATTCGACAGATTCGTAGAAACAGTCCTGATCAACCAGGTTGTGGTGCATACGTTTGACTGAGCGGCGGTCACTAACAGCTTCATCGATCAGGCAAGCAATCAGGAGGCCTGGTCTGGGACCCGGCCGCGGGGGCGGTGACCTCCAGAAGTGACTCCTGGAACTTAACAAGTCTCTTCTTGAAGACAACAGACGTGACTTCCCTGTTGACTGATCAACTAGGCTGTGTTAGCGACCAGCGAGTTCAACAAGACTATGAGTACTATGTAGGCCCGAAAAGCACTAAGCCCGTAAGGGTCATACATCGCCTGCGAAATAGAAAGTAATCGAGCTTGATCCAACGAGGCTGAGCGTAGCTCCAATTCCTTGGATCATCCTCCAGGGCTTATAAAAGTTAGATGCTTCAAGTTCCCGAAATAACCCCCTAAGGGGTAAGAGGAGGGGAAGAGTTGTGTACTTAGAGGGTAAGGGGGGAGGGAGGATATGAGGGGGAGGGGAGATGACGTCATGAACGCTTATGACGACATATCCAAGAATGACGTCATGGTTATGGAGGTGACGCAATATCCTGCGTTAACAATGTATCAACATCAACAAGTTAACATAACAATATCCTGTGTTAACAATGTATCAACATCAACAAGTTAACATAACAATATCCTGCGTTAACAATGTGTCAACATAACAACATCCAGCCAGCAGTATGGAACCTTCCCAGTCTCTCAAAATGTTGTACAAAACGTGACAATAGCGAGACACATTACCTTGTGTCAGGTATTACACACTACCCAAGATTCTTCAACAGCTTCTCTTCGTAGATGAATGGTTCAGAGAACCGACATGATAAATTAGACACATATGCAACTCTTGGGTATCCCTATTGAGGAAACGTTTCGCCACACAGCGGCCTCACCAGTCCACACGTAGGAGAAACCTGAAGAACAGGAGGAGAATGAGGCAATCAGTCCCTCAACCCTGAGTCGATGTGTTCAGTCCATCAATTCTATTCAAGATTGATGGACTGAACACATCGACCCAAGGTTGAGGGACCGACCACCTCATTCTCCTCCTGCTCTTCAAGCCCCTCCCACGCATGGACCGACGAAGCCACTGTGTGGCGAAACGCTTCCTCAACAAAGATACCCAAGAGTTGCACATGTGTCTAATTTATCAGCTTCTCTTCGTAATAAGAACAACTACCAGCACATCCCTAGCTGTCTTCAAGAGGAAATTGGCTTAATTCCTCAGGTTAGTTCCCGATCAACCGGGCTATGATGTTTACTATGAACTGCCTGCGTCCTGAACCAATAACCTGGCTGATCATGACATCAATCAAGAGGCCCAGTCTGGGACTGGACCGCGGGAAGGTAAAGGGGAGGGGATATCCTGGAATTAGTTACAAGTCGACTACAAACAGATACCTATCACCCCAGAATTGACTACTGGTAGACTACAGACAGGTATCTATCACCCCGGAATCGACTACAGGTAGACTAGAGACATATCTATTAACCCAAAATTGACAACAGGTAGACTAGCCACAGATATCTATCACCACAGAATTGACTACAAGTATACTAGAGATAGATAGCTATCACCCCAGAATTGGCTATAGGTCGACTAGACAGGTATCTCTCACGGTCACTCAAGGCATGAACATCCTGCAGGCTTGTGTGATCGTGTTAGATCGGAATGGACACAACTGATTATTTGTTTATGCTTTGACGTGCTGTTGGAGTGAGAGCAAGGTAAAATTTATAAAGGAATTCAGGGGGAACAGGTCAGCCGGATTTGAGTCCTGGAGGTGGAAGGCACAGTGCCTGCACTTTGAAAGAGGGGTGGGATGTCGCAACTGTTGGAATTGTGACGTCTGGGCACTTCTGAGAAAACAGCAACTGAATGAATGATGGTGAACGCGTTTTTCCTTTTCTTAATGTGTGGCTGGTGTGTTAAATATTGTATATAATTTTTAGCATAGTTATAGGCTGGTCCATCCACAATAACAACACTCACCTCCTGCACACCCACAACATACCTTGTGTGTGTGTGTGTGTGTGTGTGTGTGTGTGTGTGTGTGTGTGTGTGTGTGTGTGTGTGTGTGTGTGTGTGTGTGTGTGTGTGTGTTTGTTTGTTTGTGTGTTTGTGTGTCTGTGAGTGTGTGTGTGTGTGTGTGTGTGTGTGTGTGTGTGTGTGTGTGTGTGTGAATGTATGTATGTGTGTATGTGTGTATGTGAGTGTGTGTGTGTGTGTGTGTGTGTGTGTGTGTGTGTGTGTGTGTGTGTGTGTGTGTGTGTGTGTGTGTGTGTGTGTGTGTGAATGTATGTATGTGTGTATGTGAGTGTGTGTGTGTGTGTGTGTGTGTGTGTGTGTGTGTGTGTGTGTGTGTGTGTGTGTGTGAATGTATGTGTGTATGTGAGTGTGTGTGTGTATGTATGTGTGTGTGTATGTATGTGTGTGTGCGTGTGTGTGTCTGTACTCACCTATTTGTACTCACCTATTTGTGGTTGCAGGGGTCTATTCATAGCTCCTGGTCCCGCTTCTTCACTGATTGCTACTAGGTCCTCTCTCTCCCCGCTCCATGAGCTTTATCATACCTCGTCTTAAAACTATGTATGGTTCCCGTCTCCACTACGTCATTTTCTAGGCTATTTCACTGCCTGACAACTTTATGACTGAAGAAATACTTCCTAACATCCCTTTGACTCATCTGAGTCTTCTACTTCCAATTGTGACTCCTTGCTTCTGTGTCCCATCTCTGGAACATCCTGTCTTTGTCCACCTTGTCTACTCCACGCAGTATTTTATATGTCTTTATCATGTCTCCACTCACCCTCCTGTCCTCCAGTGTCGTTAGACCTGATCCTCGACCGATTTGATTCTCCTCACTAACTTCACATCATTTGCAAACAAGGACACTTCTGAGTCTATCCCTTCCGTTATGTCATTCACATATATCAAAAACAGCACATGTCCTAGGACTGACCCCTGTGGAACCCCATTTGTCACAGGAGCCCACTCTGACACCTCGTCACGTACCATGACTCATTGTTGCCTCCCTGTCAGGTATTCTCTTATCCATTGCAGTGCCCTTCCTGTTATGTGTGTCTGATCCTTTAGCTTTTGCATTAACCTTTTGTGAGGAACTGTCGAAGACCTTCTTGCAGTCCAAGAAAATGCAGCCTATCCACCCCTCTCTCTCTTGTCTTACTTCTGTCACTTTGTCATAAAACTCCAGTAGCTTTGTGACACAGGATTTTCCTTCCTTGAAACTATGCTGGTTGTCGATTATGCATTTGTTTTTTTCCAGATGCTCCACCACTCTCCTCCTGATGATCTCCATGACTTTGCATACAATACAAGTTAGTGACACAGGTCTGTAGTTCAATACCTCGTGTGTGTCTCCTTTTTTAAAAATCGGGACTACATTTGCCATCTTCCATACCTCAGGTAGTTGCCCAGTTTCAATGGATGTGTTGAAGATCTTTGTTAGTTGCACACACAGGATCTCTGCTCCCTCTCTAAGGACCCACAGAGAGATGTTGTCTGGTCCCACCGCCTCTGAGGTATTAAGTTCACACAGCAACTTCTTCACCTGCTCCTCGGTTGTGTATACCTCATCCAGCACTTGTTGGTGTACCTCCCTGTTCTGAATTCCTGGAGTCCTACCTGTTTCCACTATAAATACTTCTTTAAACTTCATGTTGAGCTCCTCACATACCTCTTGGTCGTTGCTTGTGAACCCCCCACCATCCTTCCTCAGTCTGATTACCTGGTCCTTGACGGTTGTTTTCCTCCTGATGTGGCTATAAAACAAAATAATGTGTGTGTGTGTGTGTGTGTGTGTGTGTGTGTGTGTGTGTGTGTGTGTGTGTGTGTGTGTGTGTGTGTGTGTGTGTGTGTGTGTACTCGCCTAGTTGTGGTTGCAGGGGTCGATTCACAGCTAGTGGCCCCGCCTCTTCACTGGTAGGAGAAACCATACCCCGGCCGGGATTGAACCCGCGGTCAGAGAGTCTCAAAACTCCAGACCGTCGCGTTAGCCACTAGACCAGCTAGCCACAATAAGATTCATCCAACTAGGTATATTTCTACACCATAGGAAGGTTAGCACAGGCACCTCTGTGACCACAGATGCAAGTTTTTACAGACGAATCTCCAGCTAGCGTGGCCGTGACGAACTCTAGCTCAAGTCCCCTCACTGCCGTCAACATGACTCACGAAATCGTAATGACACGATTGCAAACAAACCATACCCCGGCCGGGGTTGAACCCGCGGTCAATCCCGGCCGGGGTATGGTTTGTTTGCAATCGTTTCATTACGATTTCGTGAGTCGAGTCTGGTAGGAGAAAATTTTCAAACAGCTTCAGGGATAACCTTGACTTTTCCCTGTAGCAAGTTATTCTTTTCTCTGAGAATGAGGGTCCTCAGGACAGTTGCAGAGGTGGTACCTAAATATATATATATATATTTATATATATATATTTATATATATATATATATATATATATATATATATATATATTTATATATATATATATATATATATTCGCCTAGAAGCTGCCACTTTACTCCAGCCACACCAACTGGGCTTTGGGGTCTCTCAAGGCAGTGAAGCTGCAGCTCATGCGGCAAGGGCCTACATCAGGGACCTACCAGAAGACAAGGCCATAGTCAAACTTGATTTTAGAAATGCCTTTAATATGGTGAGGAGAGATGCTGTTTTGCCAGCTGTTCGGGTTCGGTTCCCCAGTCTCTTTCCCTTCATTTCAGCCTGCTACAGCAAACCCTCAATTCTTTTGTTTGGAGAACATGAAATTCAATCATCAGAGGGTGTTCAGCAGGGTGACCCACTTGCTCCACTTCTCTTCTGCTTGGCAGTAAGAGAACTAACTTCCAGCCTACGCAGTGAGCTCAATATCTGGTACCTGGATGACGGCACTCTGGCAGGTACTGAAGAGTCCCTCGTGGGGGACCTACAACTGGTGAAAACACAGGGAGAAGGCTTGGGACTCATCCTCAATCCCTCTAAGTGTGAAATCATCACAGCGAACCAGGAAATAATCAATGCTGTGCGAAGAATCCTCCCGGAAATCTCAACTACAACTCCGTCCAACAGTACCCTCTTGGGGGCACCGCTGGGTCACCAGGCCATCGATACTGTCCTCAGGGACAAATTGAGTGACCTTATGAGAATGGAGGAGAGAATAAGCGATCTTGATGCCCATGATGCTCTGTATCTCCTCACAAGGTGTCTTACTATGCCAAAACTCACTTACTTCTTGAGGTGTGCACCCTCTTTTGACAACCCAACACTCGATGAATATGACGCACACCTGAGATCAACTTTTAAGAAGGCACTGAACCTGTCACTAGAGGATGAGCAATGGGATCAGGCAACCCTCCCAGTGCGACTGGGAGGTATAGGGGTGCGTAAAGCAACGCATGTTGCTTTACCTGCTTTTTGTCTTCGTGTTTGGCTTCCAGTGCATTAGTCAAGAAGATAGTGCCCGAAAGCTTGAGAGACTTGGTAGGAGCTCAAGACCCCAGGTTTACTGAAGCAGCAATTCGGTGGGACACCCTTACAGACTCCTCCAGTAGACCAGCTCCTCCCAAACAGCACAAACAGTCCCACTGGGACAAACCGATCATGGAAAAAATCGCCAACACAATGCTCTCCAATGCTTCAGGAAAGAACAAAGCTCGTCTCCTGGCAGTGAAGGCACCACACTCAGGAGATTTCCTGTTAGCTATTCCCAATTCCTCCCTGGGCACCCGTCTCGACCCACAGGCCATTCGGATTGGTGTTGCTCTTCGCCTAGCCGCCCCCATCCTCACCGAACATAGGTGTATTTGCGGCAGGGCGACAGCTGATCAATTCGGACTCCATGGTCTCGTGTGCCACACAGCAGAAGGGAAGTATGCCAGACATGAGATCAATGACATAATAAAGAGAAGCCTCGCCACAGCCCGTTGCCCAGCTCAACGGGAACCCCAAGTACAGAGGTCTGATGGAAGTCAAAAGCGTCCTGATGGAGCCACTATGCTACCCTGGAAGGATGGAAAGCAGATTGCCTGGGACTACACCTGTGCTGCCACATTGGTAGACACCTACTTGCCATACTCTGTAGTGGAAGGGGGTGGAGCTGCCAGCCACAGGGAGACCCAGAAGACCCGAAAATATGAAGACCATCCCCCTTGCTATAACTTCATTCCAATAGGGTCGGAGACCCTTGGAGCATGGGGCAAGTGTGCTCTAAAGTTCCTCACAGAGCTGGGTGAAAAGCTCATCATAGAAACCAAGGACCACAGGGCGACCAGCTTCCTCTTTCAGAGACTCAGTGTTGCGATCCAGAGAGGAAATGCCTGCAGCATTCTGGGCACGCGGCCCACCGCAGGGGAGCTGGACGAAGTATTCGAGATGTAGCTCTGAGTTACCTATGTTGTTTTACTTTGTATCATATTTTTGTGAATGTTTTGTCTATATATATATATATATATATATATATATATATATATATATATATATATATATATATATATATATATATATATATATATATATATATATATATATACATACATATATATATACAACAGAAAATGCAACTCACCCTTAGTTAACTTAGTGTTGTGGGTTATGTTCGACATTTTTTATTTGAGTATATTCCAGTTACGAAGTTTGATTTAATATTATATAGCTGACTTCTTCACTAGTTGCTAAAGTGAAGATTTCCGACTTTATATCATTATCTGACCTCATGTATCATGGTACTAGCATATTACTCTTTAATTTCATATATATGTTAATGCTAATATTTATATATGTATAGAAATAAGGAAAGATGATGGAATCGCTAGTTAAAAGACCGGCCACTAGGTATGCTGTCGGCCGAAGTCAAAGACCAGGCACTAGTTATGCTGCTGGCGGAAGTCAAACACCGGCCACTAGTTATGCTGCTGGCTGAAGTCAAAGACCAGCCACTAGTTATGCTGCTGGCTGAAGTCAAAGACCAGCCACTAGTTATGCTACTGGCTGAAGTCAAAGGCCAGCCACTAGTTATGCTGCTGGCTGAAGTCAAAGACCAGCCGCTAGTTATGCTGCTGGCTGAAGTCAAAGACCAGGCACTAGTTATGCTGCTCGCTGAAGTCAAACACCGGCCACTAGTTATGCTGCTGGCTGAAGTCAAAGACCAGGCACTAGTTATGCTGCTGGCTGAAGTCAAACACCGGCCACTAGTTATGCTGCTGGCTGAAGTCAAACACCGGCCACTAGTTATGCTGCTGGCTGAAGTCAAAGACCAGGCACTAGTTATGCTGCTGGCTGAAGTCAAAGACCAGCCACTAGTTATGCTGCTGGCTGAAGTCAAAGGCCAGCCACTAGTTATGCTGCTGGCTGAAGTCAAAGACCAGCCACTAGTTATGCTGCTGGCTGAAGTCAAACACCGGCCACTAGTTATGCTGCTGGCTGAAGTCAAAGACCAGCCACTAGTTATGCTGCTGGCTGAAGTCAAAGACCAGCCACTAGTTATGCTGCTGGCTGAAGTCAAAGACCAGGCACTAGTTATGCTGCTGGCTGAAGTCAAAGACCAGCCACTAGTTATGCTGCTGGGCCAGCCACTAGTTATGCTGCTGGCTGAAGTCAAAGGCCAGCCACTAGTTATGCTGCTGGCTGAAGTCAAACACCAGCCACTAGTTATGCTGCTGGCTGAAGTCAAACACCAGCCACTAGTTATGCTGCTGGCTGAAGTCAAACACCGGCCACTAGTTATGCTGCTGGCTGAAGTCAAAGACCAGCCACTAGTTATGCTGCTGGCTGAAGTCAAAGACCAGCCACTAGTTATGCTGCTGGCTGAAGTCAAAGACCAGCCACTAGTTATGCTGCTGGCTGAAGTCAAAGACCAGCCACTAGTTATGCTGCTGGCTGAAGTCAAAGACCAGCCACTAGTTATGCTGCTGGCTGAAGTCAAAGACCAGCCACTAGTTATGCTGCTGGCTGAAGTCAAAGACCAGCCACTAGTTATGCTGCTGGCTGAAGTCAAAGGCCAGCCACTAGTTATGCTGCTGGCTGAAGTCAAAGGCCAGCCACTAGTTATGCTGCTGGCTGAAGTCAAACACCAGCCACTAGTTATGCTGCTGGCTGAAGTCAAAGACCAGCCACTAGTTATGCTGCTGGCTGAAGTCAAAGGCCAGCCACTAGTTATGCTGCTGGCTGAAGTCAAAGACCGGCCACTAGTTATGCTGCTGGCTGAAGTCAAAGACCAGCCACTAGTTATGCTGCTGGCTGAAGTCAAAGACCAGCCACTAGTTATGCTGCTGGCTGAAGTCAAAGACCAGCCACTAGTTATGCTGCTGGCTGAAGTCAAAGACCAGCCACTAGTTATGCTGCTGGCTGAAGTCAAAGACCAGCCACTAGTTATGCTGCTGGCTGAAGTCAAACACCAGCCACTAGTTATGCTGCTGGCTGAAGTCAAACACCGGCCGCTAGTTATGCTGCTGGCTGAAGTCAAACACCAGCCACTAGTTATGCTGCTGGCTGAAGTCAAACACCGGCCGCTAGTTATGCTGCTGGCTGAAGTCAAAGGCCAGCCACTAGTTATGCTGCTGGCTGAAGTCAAAGAAGTCCAGCCACTAGTTATGCTGCTGGCTGAAGTCAAAGGCCAGCCACTAGTTATGCTGCTGGCTGAAGTCAAAGGCCAGCCACTAGTCAAAGACCAGCCACTAGTTATGCTGCTGGCTGAAGTCAAAGTCAAAGACCAGCCACTAGTTATGCTGCTGGCTGAAGTCAAAGGCCAGCCACTAGTTATGCTGCTGGCTGAAGTCAAAGACCAGCCACTAGTTATGCTGCTGGCTGAAGTCAAAGGCCAGCCACTAGTTATGCTGCTGGCTGAAGTCAAAGGCCAGCCACTAGTTATGCTGCTGGCTGAAGTCAAAGACCAGCCACTAGTTATGCTGCTGGCTGAAGTCAAAGACCAGCTACTAGTTATGCTGCTGGCTGAAGTCAAACACCGGCCACTAGTTATGCTGCTGGCTGAAGTCAAAGGCCAGCCACTAGTTATGCTGCTCGCTGAAGTCAAAGGCCAGCCACTAGTCATGCTGCTGGCTGAAGTCAAAGGCCAGCCACTAGTTATGCTGCTGGCTGAAGTCAAACACCAGCCACTAGTTATGCTGCTGGCTGAAGTCAAACACCAGCCACTAGTTATGCTGCTGGCTGAAGTCAAAGGCCAGCCACTAGTTATGCTGCTGGCTGAAGTCAAAGACCAGCCACTAGTTATGCTGCTGGCTGAAGTCAAAGACCAGCCACTAGTTATGCTGCTGGCTGAAGTCAAACACCAGCCACTAGTTATGCTGCTGGCTGAAGTCAAACACCAGCCACTAGTTATGCTGCTGGCTGAAGTCAAACACCGGCCACTAGTTATGCTGCTGGCTGAAGTCAAAGACCAGCCACTAGTTATGCTGCTGGCTGAAGTCAAAGGCCAGCCACTAGTTATGCTGCTGGCTGAAGTCAAAGACCAGCCACTAGTTATGCTGCTGGCTGAAGTCAAACACCGGCCACTAGTTATGCTGCTGGCTGAAGTCAAACACCGGCCACTAGTTATGCTGCTGGCTGAAGTCAAAGACCAGCCACTAGTTATGCTGCTGGCTGAAGTCAAAGGCCAGCCACTAGTTATGCTGCTGGCTGAAGTCAAAGGCCAGCCACTAGTCATGCTGCTGGCTGAAGTCAAAGGCCAGCCACTAGTTATGCTGCTGGCTGAGGTCAAAGGCCAGCCACTAGTTATGCTGCTGGCTGAAGTCAAAGACCAGCCACTAGTTATGCTGCTGGCTGAAGTCAAACACCGGCCACTAGTTATGCTGCTGGCTGAAGTCAAAGGCCAGCCACTAGTTATGCTGCTGGCTGAAGTCAAACACCGGCCACTAGTTATGCTGCTGGCTGAAGTCAAAGACCAGCCACTAGTTATGCTGCTGGCTGAAGTCAAAGACCAGCCACTAGTTATGCTGCTGGCTGAAGTCAAAGACCAGCCACTAGTTATGCTGCTGGCTGAAGTCAAACACCGGCCACTAGTTATGCTGCTGGCTGAAGTCAAACACCGGCCACTAGTTATGCTGCTGGCTGAAGTCAAAGACCAGCCACTAGTTATGCTGCTGGCTGAAGTCAAAGACCAGCCACTAGTTATGCTGCTGGCTGAAGTCAAAGACCAGCCACTAGTTATGCTGCTGGCTGAAGTCAAAGACCAGCCACTAGTTATGCTGCTGGCTGAAGTCAAACACCGGCCACTAGTTATGCTGCTGGCTGAAGTCAAACACCGGCCACTAGTTATGCTGCTGGCTGAAGTCAAAGACCAGCCACTAGTTATGCTGCTGGCTGAAGTCAAAGGCCAGCCACTAGTTATGCTGCTGGCTGAAGTCAAAGACCAGCCACTAGTTATGCTGCTGGCTGAAGTCAAACACCGGCCACTAGTTATGCTGCTGGCTGAAGTCAAACACCGGCCACTAGTTATGCTGCTGGCTGAAGTCAAAGACCAGCCACTAGTTATGCTGCTGGCTGAAGTCAAAGACCAGCCACTAGTTATGCTGCTGGCTGAAGTCAAAGACCAGCCACTAGTTATGCTGCTGGCTGAAGTCAAAGACCAGCCACTAGTTATGCTGCTGGCTGAAGTCAAAGACCAGCCACTAGTTATGCTGCTGGCTGAAGTCAAACACCGGCCACTAGTTATGCTGCTGGCTGAAGTCAAAGACCAGCCACTAGTTATGCTGCTGGCTGAAGTCAAAGACCAGCCACTAGTTATGCTGCTGGCTGAAGTCAAAGACCAGCCACTAGTTATGCTGCTGGCTGAAGTCAAACACCGGACACTAGTTATGCTGCTGGCTGAAGTCAAAGGCCAGCCACTAGTTATGCTGCTGGCTGAAGTCAAAGACCAGCCACTAGTTATGCTGCTGGCTGAAGTCAAAGACCAGCCACTAGTTATGCTGCTGGCTGAAGTCAAAGACCAGCCACTAGTTATGCTGCTGGCTGAAGTCAAAGACCAGCCACTAGTTATGCTGCTGGCTGAAGTCAAACACCGGCCACTAGTTATGCTGCTGGCTGAAGTCAAACACCGGCCACTAGTTATGCTGCTGGCTGAAGTCAAAGACCAGCCACTAGTTATGCTGCTGGCTGAAGTCAAAGGCCAGCCACTAGTTATGCTGCTGGCTGAAGTCAAAGACCAGCCACTAGTTATGCTGCTGGCTGAAGTCAAACACCGGCCACTAGTTATGCTGCTGGCTGAAGTCAAAGGCCAGCCACTAGTCATGCTGCTGGCTGAAGTCAAAGGCCAGCCACTAGTTATGCTGCTGGCTGAGGTCAAAGGCCAGCCACTAGTTATGCTGCTGGCTGAAGTCAAAGACCAGCCACTAGTTATGCTGCTGGCTGAAGTCAAAGGCCAGCCACTAGTCATGCTGCTGGCTGAAGTCAAAGGCCAGCCACTAGTTATGCTGCTGGCTGAAGTCAAAGGCCAGCCACTAGTTATGCTGCTGGCTGAAGTCAAAGACCAGCCACTAGTTATGCTGCTGGCTGAAGTCAAACACCGGCCACTAGTTATGCTACTGGCTGAAGTCAAACACCGGCCACTAGTTATGCTGCTGGCTGAAGTCAAAGACCAGCCACTAGTTATGCTGCTGGCTGAAGTCAAAGGCCAGCCACTAGTTATGCTGCTGGCTGAAGTCAAAGGCCAGCCACTAGTCATGCTGCTGGCTGAAGTCAAAGGCCAGCCACTAGTTATGCTGCTGGCTGAAGTCAAAGGCCAGCCACTAGTCATGCTGCTGGCTGAAGTCAAAGGCCAGCCACTAGTCATGCTGCTGGCTGAAGTCAAAGGCCAGCCACTAGTTATGCTGCTGGCTGAAGTCAAAGGCCAGCCACTAGTCATGCTGCTGGCTGAAGTCAAACACCGGCCACTAGTTATGCTGCTGGCTGAAGTCAAAGGCCAGCCACTAGTCATGCTGCTGGCTGAAGTCAAAGGCCAGCCACTAGTTATGCTGCTGGCTGAAGTCAAAGGCCAGCCACTAGTTATGCTGCTGGCTGAAGTCAAAGGCCAGCCACTAGTTATGCTGCTGGCTGAAGTCAAAGGCCAGCCACTAGTTATGCTGCTGGCTGAAGTCAAAGGCCAGCCACTAGTTATGCTGCTGGCTGAAGTCAAAGGCCAGCCGCTAGTCATGCTGCTGGCTGAAGTCAAAGGCCAGCCACTAGTCATGCTGCTGGCTGAGGTCAAAGGCCAGCCACTAGTTATGCTGCTGGCTGAAGTCAAAGGCCAGCCACTAGTTATGCTGCTGGCTGAAGTCAAAGGCCAGCCACTAGTTATGCTGCTGGCTGAAGTCAAAGGCCAGCCACTAGTTATGCTGCTGGCTGAAGTCAAAGGCCAGCCACTAGTTATGCTGCTGGCTGAAGTCAAAGGCCAGCCACTAGTTATGCTGCTGGCTGAAGTCAAAGACCAGCCACTAGTTATGCTGCTGACTGAAGTCAAAGACCAGCCACTAGTTATGCTGCTGGCTGAAGTCAAACACCGGCCACTAGTTATGCTGCTGGCTGAAGTCAAAGGCCAGCCACTAGTTATGCTGCTGGCTGAAGTCAAAGACCAGCCACTAGTTATGCTGCTGGCTGAAGTCAAAGACCAGCCACTAGTTATGCTGCTGGCTGAAGTCAAAGACCAGCCACTAGTTATGCTGCTGGCTGAAGTCAAAGACCAGCCACTAGTTATGCTGCTGGCTGAAGTCAAACACCGGCCACTAGTTATGCTGCTGGCTGAAGTCAAACACCGGCCACTAGTTATGCTGCTGGCTGAAGTCAAAGACCAGCCACTAGTTATGCTGCTGGCTGAAGTCAAAGGCCAGCCACTAGTTATGCTGCTGGCTGAAGTCAAAGACCAGCCACTAGTTATGCTGCTGGCTGAAGTCAAACACCGGCCACTAGTTATGCTGCTGGCTGAAGTCAAACACCGGCCACTAGTTATGCTGCTGGCTGAAGTCAAAGACCAGCCACTAGTTATGCTGCTGGCTGAAGTCAAAGACCAGCCACTAGTTATGCTGCTGGCTGAAGTCAAAGACCAGCCACTAGTTATGCTGCTGGCTGAAGTCAAAGACCAGCCACTAGTTATGCTGCTGGCTGAAGTCAAACACCGGCCACTAGTTATGCTGCTGGCTGAAGTCAAACACCGGCCACTAGTTATGCTGCTGGCTGAAGTCAAAGACCAGCCACTAGTTATGCTGCTGGCTGAAGTCAAAGGCCAGCCACTAGTTATGCTGCTGGCTGAAGTCAAAGACCAGCCACTAGTTATGCTGCTGGCTGAAGTCAAACACCGGCCACTAGTTATGCTGCTGGCTGAAGTCAAACACCGGCCACTAGTTATGCTGCTGGCTGAAGTCAAAGACCAGCCACTAGTTATGCTGCTGGCTGAAGTCAAAGGCCAGCCACTAGTTATGCTGCTGGCTGAAGTCAAAGGCCAGCCACTAGTCATGCTGCTGGCTGAAGTCAAAGGCCAGCCACTAGTTATGCTGCTGGCTGAGGTCAAAGGCCAGCCACTAGTTATGCTGCTGGCTGAAGTCAAAGACCAGCCACTAGTTATGCTGCTGGCTGAAGTCAAACACCGGCCACTAGTTATGCTGCTGGCTGAAGTCAAAGGCCAGCCACTAGTTATGCTGCTGGCTGAAGTCAAACACCGGCCACTAGTTATGCTGCTGGCTGAAGTCAAAGACCAGCCACTAGTTATGCTGCTGGCTGAAGTCAAAGACCAGCCACTAGTTATGCTGCTGGCTGAAGTCAAAGACCAGCCACTAGTTATGCTGCTGGTTGAAGTCAAACACCGGCCACTAGTTATGCTGCTGGCTGAAGTCAAACACCGGCCACTAGTTATGCTGCTGGCTGAAGTCAAAGACCAGCCACTAGTTATGCTGCTGGCTGAAGTCAAAGACCAGCCACTAGTTATGCTGCTGGCTGAAGTCAAAGACCAGCCACTAGTTATGCTGCTGGCTGAAGTCAAAGACCAGCCACTAGTTATGCTGCTGGCTGAAGTCAAACACCGGCCACTAGTTATGCTGCTGGCTGAAGTCAAACACCGGCCACTAGTTATGCTGCTGGCTGAAGTCAAAGACCAGCCACTAGTTATGCTGCTGGCTGAAGTCAAAGGCCAGCCACTAGTTATGCTGCTGGCTGAAGTCAAAGACCAGCCACTAGTTATGCTGCTGGCTGAAGTCAAACACCGGCCACTAGTTATGCTGCTGGCTGAAGTCAAACACCGGCCACTAGTTATGCTGCTGGCTGAAGTCAAAGACCAGCCACTAGTTATGCTGCTGGCTGAAGTCAAAGGCCAGCCACTAGTTATGCTGCTGGCTGAAGTCAAAGGCCAGCCACTAGTCATGCTGCTGGCTGAAGTCAAAGGCCAGCCACTAGTTATGCTGCTGGCTGAGGTCAAAGGCCAGCCACTAGTTATGCTGCTGGCTGAAGTCAAAGACCAGCCACTAGTTATGCTGCTGGCTGAAGTAGCCACTAGTTATGCTACTGGCTGAAGTCAAACACCGGCCACTAGTTATGCTGCTGGCTGAAGTCAAACACCAGCCACTAGTTATGCTGCTGGCTGAAGTCAAAGGCCAGCCACTAGTTATGCTGCTGGCTGAAGTCAAAGGCCAGCCACTAGTCATGCTGCTGGCTGAAGTCAAAGGCCAGCCACTAGTTATGCTGCTGGCTGAAGTCAAAGGCCAGCCACTAGTCATGCTGCTGGCTGAAGTCAAAGGCCAGCCACTAGTCATGCTGCTGGCTGAAGTCAAAGGCCAGCCACTAGTTATGCTGCTGGCTGAAGTCAAAGGCCAGCCACTAGTCATGCTGCTGGCTGAAGTCAAACACCGGCCACTAGTTATGCTGCTGGCTGAAGTCAAAGGCCAGCCACTAGTCATGCTGCTGGCTGAAGTCAAAGGCCAGCCACTAGTTATGCTGCTGGCTGAAGTCAAAGGCCAGCCACTAGTTATGCTGCTGGCTGAAGTCAAAGGCCAGCCACTAGTTATGCTGCTGGCTGAAGTCAAAGGCCAGCCACTAGTTATGCTGCTGGCTGAAGTCAAAGGCCAGCCACTAGTTATGCTGCTGGCTGAAGTCAAAGGCCAGCCGCTAGTCATGCTGCTGGCTGAAGTCAAAGGCCAGCCACTAGTCATGCTGCTGGCTGAGGTCAAAGGCCAGCCACTAGTTATGCTGCTGGCTGAAGTCAAAGGCCAGCCACTAGTTATGCTGCTGGCTGAAGTCAAAGGCCAGCCACTAGTTATGCTGCTGGCTGAAGTCAAAGGCCAGCCACTAGTTATGCTGCTGGCTGAAGTCAAAGGCCAGCCACTAGTTATGCTGCTGGCTGAAGTCAAAGGCCAGCCACTAGTTATGCTGCTGGCTGAAGTCAAAGGCCAGCCACTAGTTATGCTGCTGGCTGAAGTCAAAGACCAGCCACTAGTTATGCTGCTGGCTGAAGTCAAACACCGGCCACTAGTTATGCTGCTGGCTGAAGTCAAAGGCCAGCCACTAGTTATGCTGCTGGCTGAAGTCAAAGACCAGCCACTAGTTATGCTGCTGGCTGAAGTCAAAGACCAGCCACTAGTTATGCTGCTGGCTGAAGTCAAAGACCAGCCACTAGTTATGCTGCTGGCTGAAGTCAAAGACCAGCCACTAGTTATGCTGCTGGCTGAAGTCAAACACCGGCCACTAGTTATGCTGCTGGCTGAAGTCAAACACCGGCCACTAGTTATGCTGCTGGCTGAAGTCAAAGACCAGCCACTAGTTATGCTGCTGGCTGAAGTCAAAGGCCAGCCACTAGTTATGCTGCTGGCTGAAGTCAAAGACCAGCCACTAGTTATGCTGCTGGCTGAAGTCAAACACCGGCCACTAGTTATGCTGCTGGCTGAAGTCAAACACCGGCCACTAGTTATGCTGCTGGCTGAAGTCAAAGACCAGCCACTAGTTATGCTGCTGGCTGAAGTCAAAGACCAGCCACTAGTTATGCTGCTGGCTGAAGTCAAAGACCAGCCACTAGTTATGCTGCTGGCTGAAGTCAAAGACCAGCCACTAGTTATGCTGCTGGCTGAAGTCAAACACCGGCCACTAGTTATGCTGCTGGCTGAAGTCAAACACCGGCCACTAGTTATGCTGCTGGCTGAAGTCAAAGACCAGCCACTAGTTATGCTGCTGGCTGAAGTCAAAGGCCAGCCACTAGTTATGCTGCTGGCTGAAGTCAAAGACCAGCCACTAGTTATGCTGCTGGCTGAAGTCAAACACCGGCCACTAGTTATGCTGCTGGCTGAAGTCAAACACCGGCCACTAGTTATGCTGCTGGCTGAAGTCAAAGACCAGCCACTAGTTATGCTGCTGGCTGAAGTCAAAGGCCAGCCACTAGTTATGCTGCTGGCTGAAGTCAAAGGCCAGCCACTAGTCATGCTGCTGGCTGAAGTCAAAGGCCAGCCACTAGTTATGCTGCTGGCTGAAGTCAAAGGCCAGCCACTAGTTATGCTGCTGGCTGAAGTCAAAGACCAGCCACTAGTTATGCTGCTGGCTGAAGTCAAACACCGGCCACTAGTTATGCTGCTGGCTGAAGTCAAAGGCCAGCCACTAGTTATGCTGCTGGCTGAAGTCAAACACCGGCCACTAGTTATGCTGCTGGCTGAAGTCAAAGACCAGCCACTAGTTATGCTGCTGGCTGAAGTCAAAGACCAGCCACTAGTTATGCTGCTGGCTGAAGTCAAAGACCAGCCACTAGTTATGCTGCTGGCCACTAGTTATGCTGCTGGCAGAATTCAAACACCGGCCACTAGTTATGCTGCTGGCTGAAGTCAAACACCGGCCACTAGTTATGCTGCTGGCTGAAGTCAAAGACCAGCCACTAGTTATGCTGCTGGCTGAAGTCAAAGGCCAGCCACTAGTTATGCTGCTGGCTGAAGTCAAAGACCAGCCACTAGTTATGCTGCTGGCTGAAGTCAAACACCGGCCACTAGTTATGCTGCTGGCTGAAGTCAAACACCGGCCACTAGTTATGCTGCTGGCTGAAGTCAAAGACCAGCCACTAGTTATGCTGCTGGCTGAAGTCAAAGACCAGCCACTAGTTATGCTGCTGGCTGAAGGCCAGCCACTAGTTATGCTGCTGGCTGAAGTCAAAGGCCAGCCACTAGTCAAAGACCAGCCACTAGTTATGCTGCTGGCTGAAGTCAAACACCGGCCACTAGTTATGCTGCTGGCTGAAGTCCAGCCACTAGTTATGCTGCTGGCTGAGGTCAAAGGCCAGCCACTAGTTATGCTGCTGGCTGAAGTCAAAGACCAGCCACTAGTTATGCTGCTGGCTGAAGTCAAACACCGCCAGCCACTAGTTATGCTGCTGGCTGAAGTCAACGCCCAGCCACTAGTTATGCTGCTGGCTGAAGTCAAACACCGGCCACTAGTTATGCTGCTGGCTGAAGTCAAAGACCAGCCACTAGTTATGCTGCTGGCTGAAGTCAAAGACCAGCCACTAGTTATGCTGCTGGCTGAAGTCAAAGACCAGCCACTAGTTATGCTGCTGGCTGAAGTCAAACACCGGCCACTAGTTATGCTGCTGGCTGAAGTCAAACACCGGCCACTAGTTATGCTGCTGGCTGAAGTCAAAGACCAGCCACTAGTTATGCTGCTGGCTGAAGTCAAAGACCAGCCACTAGTTATGCTGCTGGCTGAAGTCAAAGACCAGCCACTAGTTATGCTGCTGGCTGAAGTCAAAGACCAGCCACTAGTTATGCTGCTGGCTGAAGTCAAACACCGGCCACTAGTTATGCTGCTGGCTGAAGTCAAACACCGGCCACTAGTTATGCTGCTGGCTGAAGTCAAAGACCAGCCACTAGTTATGCTGCTGGCTGAAGTCAAAGGCCAGCCACTAGTTATGCTGCTGGCTGAAGTCAAAGACCAGCCACTAGTTATGCTGCTGGCTGAAGTCAAACACCGGCCACTAGTTATGCTGCTGGCTGAAGTCAAACACCGGCCACTAGTTATGCTGCTGGCTGAAGTCAAAGACCAGCCACTAGTTATGCTGCTGGCTGAAGTCAAAGGCCAGCCACTAGTTATGCTGCTGGCTGAAGTCAAAGGCCAGCCACTAGTCATTATGCTGCTGGCTGAAGTCAAAGGCCAGCCACTAGTTATGCTGCTGGCTGAGGTCAAAGGCCAGCCACTAGTTATGCTGCTGGCTGAAGTCAAAGACCAGCCACTAGTTATGCTGCTGGCTGAAGTCAAACACCGGCCACTAGTTATGCTACTGGCTGAAGTCAAACACCGGCCACTAGTTATGCTGCTGGCTGAAGTCAAAGACCAGCCACTAGTTATGCTGCTGGCTGAAGTCAAAGGCCAGCCACTAGTTATGCTGCTGGCTGAAGTCAAAGGCCAGCCACTAGTCATGCTGCTGGCTGAAGTCAAAGGCCAGCCACTAGTTATGCTGCTGGCTGAAGTCAAAGGCCAGCCACTAGTCATGCTGCTGGCTGAAGTCAAAGGCCAGCCACTAGTCATGCTGCTGGCTGAAGTCAAAGGCCAGCCACTAGTTATGCTGCTGGCTGAAGTCAAAGGCCAGCCACTAGTCATGCTGCTGGCTGAAGTCAAACACCGGCCACTAGTTATGCTGCTGGCTGAAGTCAAAGGCCAGCCACTAGTCATGCTGCTGGCTGAAGTCAAAGGCCAGCCACTAGTTATGCTGCTGGCTGAAGTCAAAGGCCAGCCACTAGTTATGCTGCTGGCTGAAGTCAAAGGCCAGCCACTAGTTATGCTGCTGGCTGAAGTCAAAGGCCAGCCACTAGTTATGCTGCTGGCTGAAGTCAAAGGCCAGCCACTAGTTATGCTGCTGGCTGAAGTCAATGGCCAGCCGCTACTCATGATGCTGGCTGTAGTCAATGGCCAGCCACTAGTCATGCTGCTGGCTGAGTCAAAGGCCAGCCACTAGTTATGCTGCTGGCTGAAGTCAAAGGCCAGCCACTAGTTATGCTGCTGGCTGAAGTCAAAGGCCAGCCACTAGTTATGCTGCTGGCTGAAGTCAAAGGCCAGCCACTAGTTATGCTGCTGGCTGAAGTCAAAGGCCAGCCACTAGTTATGCTGCTGGCTGAAGTCAAAGGCCAGCCACTAGTTATGCTGCTGGCTGAAGTCAAAGGCCAGCCACTAGTTATGCTGCTGGCTGAAGTCAAAGGCCAGCCACTAGTTATGCTGCTGGCTGAAGTCAAAGGCCAGCCACTAGTTATGCTGCTGGCTGAAGTCAAAGGCCAGCCACTAGTTATGCTGCTGGCTGAAGTCAAAGACCAGCCACTAGTTATGCTGCTGGCTGAAGTCAAAGACCAGCCACTAGTTATGCTGCTGACTGAAGTCAAAGACCAGCCACTAGTTATGCTGCTGGCTGAAGTCAAACACCGGCCACTAGTTATGCTGCTGGCTGAAGTCAAAGGCCAGCCACTAGTTATGCTGCTGGCTGAAGTCAAAGACCAGCCACTAGTTATGCTGCTGGCTGAAGTCAAAGACCAGCCACTAGTTATGCTGCTGGCTGAAGTCAAAGACCAGCCACTAGTTATGCTGCTGGCTGAAGTCAAAGACCAGCCACTAGTTATGCTGCTGGCTGAAGTCAAACACCGGCCACTAGTTATGCTGCTGGCTGAAGTCAAACACCGGCCACTAGTTATGCTGCTGGCTGAAGTCAAAGACCAGCCACTAGTTATGCTGCTGGCTGAAGTCAAAGGCCAGCCACTAGTTATGCTGCTGGCTGAAGTCAAAGGCCAGCCACTAGTTATGCTGCTGGCTGAAGTCAAAGACCAGCCACTAGTTATGCTGCTGGCTGAAGTCAAACACCGGCTACTAGTTATATTGCTGGCTGAAGTCAAAGACCAGCCACTAGTTATGCTGCTGGCTGAAGTCAAAGGCCAGCCACTAGTTATGCTGCTGGCTGAAGTCAAAGGCCAGCCACTAGTCATGCTGCTGGCTGAAGTCAAAGGCCAGCCACTAGTTATGCTGCTGGCTGAGGTCAAAGGCCAGCCACTAGTTATGCTGCTGGCTGAAGTCAAAGACCAGCCACTAGTTATGCTGCTGGCTGAAGTCAAACACCGGCCACTAGTTATGCTGCTGGCTGAAGTCAAAGGCCAGCCACTAGTTATGCTGCTGGCTGAAGTCAAACACCGGCCACTAGTTATGCTGCTGGCTGAAGTCAAAGACCAGCCACTATTTATGCTGCTGGCTGAAGTCAAAGACCAGCCACTAGTTATGCTGCTGGCTGAAGTCAAAGACCAGCCACTAGTTATGCTGCTGGTTGAAGTCAAACACCGGCCACTAGTTATGCTGCTGGCTGAAGTCAAACACCGGCCACTAGTTATGCTGCTGGCTGAAGTCAAAGACCAGCCACTAGTTATGCTGCTGGCTGAAGTCAAAGACCAGCCACTAGTTATGCTGCTGGCTGAAGTCAAAGACCAGCCACTAGTTATGCTGCTGGCTGAAGTCAAACACCGGCCACTAGTTATGCTGCTGGCTGAAGTCAAACACCGGCCACTAGTTATGCTGCTGGCTGAAGTCAAAGACCAGCCACTAGTTATGCTGCTGGCTGAAGTCAAAGGCCAGCCACTAGTTATGCTGCTGGCTGAAGTCAAAGACCAGCTACTAGTTATGCTGCTGGCTGAAGTCAAACACCGGCCACTAGTTATGCTGCTGGCTGAAGTCAAACACCGGCCACTAGTTATGCTGCTGGCTGAAGTCAAAGACCAGCCACTAGTTATGCTGCTGGCTGAAGTCAAAGGCCAGCCACTAGTTATGCTGCTGGCTGAAGTCAAAGGCCAGCCACTAGTCATGCTGCTGGCTGAAGTCAAAGGCCAGCCACTAGTTATGCTGCTGGCTGAGGTCAAAGGCCAGCCACTAGTTATGCTGCTGGCTGAAGTCAAAGACCAGCCACTAGTTATGCTGCTGGCTGAAGTCAAACACCGGCCACTAGTTATGCTACTGGCTGAAGTCAAACACCGGCCACTAGTTATGCTGCTGGCTGAAGTCAAAGACCGGCCACTAGTTATGCTGCTGGCTGAAGTCAAAGGCCAGCCACTAGTTATGCTGCTGGCTGAAGTCAAAGGCCAGCCACTAGTCATGCTGCTGGCTGAAGTCAAAGGCCAGCCACTAGTTATGCTGCTGGCTGAAGTCAAAGGCCAGCCACTAGTCATGCTGCTGGCTGAAGTCAAAGGCCAGCCACTAGTCATGCTGCTGGCTGAAGTCAAAGGCCAGCCACTAGTTATGCTGCTGGCTGAAGTCAAAGGCCAGCCACTAGTCATGCTGCTGGCTGAAGTCAAAGGCCAGCCACTAGCCACTAGTCATGCTGCTGGCTGAAGTCAAAGGCCAGCCACTAGTCATGCTGCTGGCTGAAGTCAAAGGCCAGCCACTAGTTATGCTGCTGGCTGAAGTCAAAGGCCAGCCACTAGTTATGCTGCTGGCTGAAGTCAAAGGCCAGCCACTAGTTATGCTGCTGGCTGAAGTCAAAGGCCAGCCACTAGTTATGCTGCTGGCTGAAGTCAAAGGCCAGCCGCTAGTCATGCTGCTGGCTGAAGTCAAAGGCCAGCCACTAGTCATGCTGCTGGCTGAGGTCAAAGGCCAGCCACTAGTTATGCTGCTGGCTGAAGTCAAAGGCCAGCCACTAGTTATGCTGCTGGCTGAAGTCAAAGGCCAGCCACTAGTTATGCTGCTGGCTGAAGTCAAAGGCCAGCCACTAGTTATGCTGCTGGCTGAAGTCAAAGGCCAGCCACTAGTTATGCTGCTGGCTGAAGTCAAAGGCCAGCCACTAGTTATGCTGCTGGCTGAAGTCAAAGGCCAGCCACTAGTTATGCTGCTGGCTGAAGTCAAAGGCCAGCCACTAGTTATGCTGCTGGCTGAAGTCAAAGGCCAGCCACTAGTTATGCTGCTGGCTGAAGTCAAAGGCCAGCCACTAGTTATGCTGCTGGCTGAAGTCAAAGGCCAGTCACTAGTTATGCTGCTGGCTGAAGTCAAAAGCCAGCCACTGAAGTCAAAGGCCAGCCACTTATGCTGCTGGCTGAAGTCAAAGGCCAGCCACTAGCCACTTCATGCTGCTGGCTGAAGTCAAAGGCCAGCCACTAGTTATGCTGCTGGCTGAAGTCAAAGGCCAGCCACTAGTTATGCTGCTGGCTGAAGTCAAAAGCCAGCCACTAGTTATGCTGCTGGCTGAAGTCAAAGGCCAGCCACTAGTTATGCTGCTGGCTGAAGTCAAAGGCCAGCCACTAGTTATGCTGCTGGCTGAAGTCAAAGGCCAGCCACTAGTTATGCTGCTGGCTGAAGTCAAAGGCCAGCCACTAGT
>NC_091299.1:27421891-27454391 GCF_038502225.1 Cherax quadricarinatus
AAAAATCCGAACAAAATCTTATCTTATCTTATCTCTCTTATGCAGGAAGGGGCGTGAATGGCTTGCATGAAGAGGTGCGAATGTGGTGGGGAGGGTCGGAGATGAAGGTGTGTGAAGACGTGTTGCGGGCGTTGCTGCATGTACGGGACCCTAATAAAGTTCGAGTGGGTGTTTTAGAGCGTGTTGTAAGGGCGAAGGTAGTCGTGAAGGCTGAGAGTATCTACCCTATGTATGCGTGGAAGGATATATGGGAAAGATTACGGTTGATGCGCGTGCGTCCAAATTTGCGAGAGGTATTTTTTTTCGTTTTCTCCATGGTATACTGCCGTCGGGTGCTGCACTTAAGGAAAGAGGGTTGATGGTGGAGGGCGCGTGTCGGGTGTGCGGGGATAAGAACATAAGAACATAAGAACGAAGGAACACTGCAGAAGGCCTACTGGCCCATGCGAGGCAGGTCCAAGTCTCCTACCGGCTTAAGCCAATGCACCCAACCTAGTCAGGTCAGGTCACATTGACTTAAGGGAGGAACACGGCAACCGACCTGGTAGCACAAGCTATCAGGTCTAACTCACACCCACCCACATCCACTCATGTATTTATCCAACCTATTTTTAAAGCTACACAACGTTCTAGCCTCTATAACGGTACTTGGGAGTTTGTTCCACTCATCCACAACTCTATTACCAAACCAGTACTTTCCTATATCCTTCCTGAATCTGAATTTTTCCAACTTAAAACCATTGCTGCGAGTCCTGTCTAGGCTAGATATTTTCAGCACACTATTTACATCCCCTTTATTTATTCCTGTCTTCCATTTATACACCTCAATCATATCCCCCCTAATTCTACGTCTTTCTAGAGAGTGCAGTTTCAGGGCCCTTAGTCTATCCTCATAGGGAAGGTTTCTGATGCATGGGATCAACTTTGTCATCCTCCTTTGTACATTTTCCAGAGAATTTATATCCATTCTGTAATACGGTGACCAAAACTGTGCAGCATAATCTAAATGAGGCCTAACCAAGGATGTATAGAGTTGAAGAACAACCTGAGGACTCCTATTATTTATGCTTCTTGATATGAAGCCAAGGATTCTATTAGCTTTATTGCGAACACTTATGCACTGTTGTCTTGGTTTCAGATTACTGCTAACCAGAACTCCTAAATCTTTTTCGCAATCCGTAATATTAAGATCTACATTATTTAGTTTATATGTGGCATGGTTATTGTCCTGTCCAACATTTAGAACTTTGCATTTGTCTATATTAAACTGCATCTGCCACTTCTCCGACCACTGCATCAGTCTATTCAAATCTTCCTGGAGTGCACGAATGTCCTCGTCAGAATGAATTCGACGGCCTATTTTGGTGTCATCGGCAAACTTGCCGATGTCGCTCTTTATGCCCTCATCTATGTCGTTTATGTAGATTGTGAACAGCAGGGGGCCCAACACTGACCCCTGTGGAACACCGCTCGTGACACTTCCCCACTCTGATTTCTCCCCATTTATGCAAACTCTCTGCTGCCTATTTGTCAACCATGCCTCTATCCAGGAAAAAATTTCTCCTCCTATTCCATGTGCTTTAATTTTCCTCAACAGTCTCTGATGTGGGACCCTGTCAAAAGCCTTACTGAAGTCCATATACACAATATCATATTCATTACCATGATCTACCTCCTCAAATACCTTAGTGAAAAAAGTTAATAAATTCGTAAGGCAGGAACGCCCCTTTGTAAAACCATGCTGAGATTCGTTGATTAATTTATGCTTTTCAAGGTGGCTACGAACTGCCTCGGCAATTATTGATTCCATAAATTTTCCCACTGTGGAGGTCAGGCTTATTGGTCTATAGTTCGAAGCTAAGGACCTGTCACCTGTTTTGAAAATAGGTATCACATTTGCCATTTTCCACTTATCTGGCACCATGCCAGTTTGTAGTGATATGTTGAAAAGATTAGCCAAAGGTGTGCTAAGCTCCTCTTTACATTCCTTTAGAACCCTTGCATACAGTTCATCAGGGCCTGGGGATTTGTTAGGTTTTAATTTATCTATTTGCCTAAGGACCATGTCACTTGTGACCCTAATAGTGCACAGTTTATTATCGTCCTGTTCTACATAATTTATCATTACTGGAATATCGCTGGTATCCTCCTGTGTAAAAACTGAGAGGAAGTATGTGTTAAAAATTCTACACATTTCCTTATCACTGTCAGTGAGCTGACCCGAGGAACTTTTGAGTGGGCCTATCTTGTCCCTGATCTTACTTCTGTATACCTGAAAGAATCCTTTTGGGTTAGTCTTCGATTCTCTTGCAACTTTAACCTCATAAACTCTTTTTGCTTTTCTAATTCCCTTTTTTATTTCTCTCTTTAACTGAATATATCGATTTCTCAATTGCCCCTCTCCTCTTTTGATTTGCCTATATATGCCTCTCTTTTGACCAATCAGATATTTTAATCTATTGTTCATCCATTTAGGATCATTTTTGTTTGATCTGATTTCCCTATTTGGAACATAATTTGACTGAGCAGCTAGAACTATGCCCTGGAAAGCATCATATCGGCAACCATCACCACCTACCTGACCCTTAGTCAGGTCATTCCAGTTCAGCCCACCTAAGTAATTTTTCAGTCCTATGAAATCAGCCAAGCGAAAGTCAGGGACGGAGACTTGATTGCCATTATTAGGGGAATTCCATGATATATTAAAACTGAGTGATTTGTGATCACTTTCCCCAAGCTCATCATTAACCTCAAGATTATTAATTAGTGTTTCCCTACTGGCAAGAACCAAGTCAAGGAGGTTATTTCCCCTAGTTGGCTCTGTCACAAACTGTTTTAAAAAACAATCCTGGATCGTATCAAGAAAGTCACCTGACTCTAAATTTCCTGTCAAATTGCTCCAGTCAATCTGTCTATAGTTGAAATCTCCCATTAGCACAACATTTTCGTATGTAGATGCCTTACGAATTTCGTCCCATAGAAGTTTACTGCACTCCCTATCAAGATTTGGGGCCCTGTAAATCACACCCAAAATTAGTTTTTCTCGGCCCTCGAGAAGCTGTAACCAAACAGATTCAGTGGCTGACGCTTCTAATTTAATATCTTGTCTAACACAACAATTTAAATTGTCTCTGACGTACATCGCTACTCCACCACCTTTCCTGTTGACCCTGTCAGTGTGGAATAATTTATAGCCTTGTATGTGACATTCAGAGGGCATCTCTCTATCTTTCAGATTGAGCCAGGTCTCTGTTATAGCAATAATATCTATGTTTCCTGCACTTGCAATTAATCTTAGCTCATCTATCTTATTTCTTACACTCCTGCTATTAGTATAGTAAACCTTAAGGGAGCTAGTCCCTTGCTGCCCTCTGCTGTCCCCCTTTGTTTGCTGACCTGATCTATTGTCTTTATTTATAACTTCATGCTGAATGCCTTTTATACATTTACTGTTTCCAACCCAAGTGTTGCAACCTGCTTGTTTCCCACACACACCCATACCTCTATCTTCCATCAGTTTAAAATCATAGGGATTTCACCAATGGCCTTCTCAATCGAGTCTGCAAGTGCTACCACCCCAGCCCCAGAGAGATGTACCCCATCCCTTGCATACATATCATGTTTGCCATAAAAGTTGTTCCAGTTGTCAATGAATGGGATTGCAAGTTCCTTGCAGTATCTGTCTAGCCAGCAATTTACACCAATTGCCCTAGACAACCATTCATTTCCTACTCCCCTTCTAGGCAAGATGCTACATATGATTGGGATCCCTCCCTTAGACTTAATGAAATCTATAGCTGACCTGTACTTATCTAGCAGCTCTTCTCTCCTACCCTTCCCAATATCATTTCCACCAGCACTGAGACAGATAATGGGCTTGTTCCCATTACCTGACATGATATTATCCAGCCTGTTGACAATGTCCCCAACACCAGCTCCAGGGAAGCACACTCTATCTCTCATCTTCTTATTCCTATTACAAAAAGCACGGTCAATATATCTTACCTGAGAGTCACCAACCACAAGAATGCGCTTACCTCCATTAGCAGGGGCAGTAGTGCCCTTACCTTCACTGGCCACTGAAGTACATTCATCCTGAAGAACAGAGAAGCGATTTCCTACCTTCAGATCTTCACTCTTAACATTCCTTACTCTGATGCGCCTTCCATTACTGTGAACCACTCGCCACTTGTAGCAGGTGCTGGACTGCACCTCACTGCTGGTAGCCGTTGCTACCTCCCCAACTACAGCCTCCTCACAGCGAGAGACAGACTGCACCTCACTTGAAGCCTCATTCCCCACAACTCCAGCCACCTCACACTCTCTCCAAGACCCATTGAAGTGGTCCTTCAGCCTCCTAATCTCCTCCTGGAGAAGCAAGACCTCCTCCTTCAACTCTCCAACCTCAATTTTTAAAACACTGCAGAAGCAAGCCATGCTTTGTAACCGTCCACACTAATCCCCAAAGCAGCTCAGGGTCTGTGACCTCACGTGCAATCACGTATATAATTGCGGATTTTGTTTTTGTATCCTGGGCGATGAGAAGGAATGGGGATTGGGAGGTGCGCAAAAGGGTGTTGGCGGGGACCATTTATAGAACGTTGTTATAATCGGGAAATATATGGAAGTCGCTGGGACCAGGCTTTTTCAGCAGGGTACTGTAGTATGAGTGTGAGAGCATTGTTAACGTTGTGAAAGGGGGGGGGGATTGAATTTCAGGGGATGGAACGGGCTTGTCTCCGGGGTTGGGTATGCACAACGGCTGGTTTACTGTGTGTATCTGTGTAATGCGTGGTTGAGGTAAATGTGGTTGTGTGAGTGGATGTGGTGGTGAAGTTATATGTGTTATAGATGTCTTAAGTCAGAGTCTACTGCCTTCTTTCTTTGTTGAAGTACTTGATGTACCTTTCGGCTATGGCCTGGCAAACGGGGTTTTGTGTTTGTACTGAACATTTTATTGCTATATTATATAATGTGTATAGCCTGTAGATGAGTGCGGAATGCTTATGGCTATTCTAGTTTTGTGGCTAACTCGTAAGACTTGTGGTAAGGCATGTGTGACTGTAGGGAACTTATGTACTGGGGGGTTAGGTGAGTAAGAGTATGTACTTTGTTTTATCATGAGATTGTAAGTAAGTAAGTAAGTAAATTTATTCAGGTATACACAAATACAGTTACATAGAATTATCATACATAGCAGCATATGTGTAGAGAACCTAGGATAACCCAAAACAGTCAGACAGAGTGACTTATTTCCATTGTGATGTAGGTTCCTTCGGTTATCGATTATTTGTGTTGGTTGTGAGTAACCGATATATTTATATATTTATCATAATATTATTCTTATTGTATTGTATTGTGCATTGGCAATATGTCCCAGTAATATTATGTAAATAGTGTATACCCGAAGGGATTATGGATTTATTTATATTATTGAACCTGCTACAGGGGTCACCTACATGTTATGTTCTTGTTGTTGTTCTTGTGTACATAGGGTTAAGATTGCCCATCTTTCTTAATGTTATGTTTTGTCACAAGCGATATTTTCTAGTATATTTGTGTAACCTCTTGTGTTTGTTAATATTGTGTTTGTTATTTGCTATTGTACGTTCTGAGAGATTTTCAAAATGTGTTTATATTCAATGTGTATCAACCCTAGTTTAAGGGGTTTTTATGTTAAGCTATGTATTGTATTTTAAATAATAAAAAAAAAAGCCGCATTATTGATCGTTAATGATGTGTTGGGCCCTTATATCTGAGGGGAGCCAATTGTCACTGCAAGTACCTCTGATGGAACTTAAGTGTCGAAAGTTAAGAAAGTTTGTAAGTTCATACAGGTACAAGTACACACAAATACACTTACATAAATTATCATATAAGAAGCATATGTGTAAATTACCTAGGATAACCCAGAAAAAATGAGACAAAGTGACTTATTTCCACTGAGGTGTTTATTTCTTCATTATTATTCCTGGCTCCCTTACCTTCGAGTGTTAGTGTGTAACTAGTTAATGTTGCAAGTCGGACCGAAACGTCGTTATAAATATCTTTCTCCAATGTGCGAGTTATCCGTGTATTGTTCGCGGTATTGCGCCTTTTTATTCTTCAGGGGTCCATGAGCTGGGTCCCCAAATTTTTATAGTGGTAATGAACTATAAATATCACGTTACAGTCGTTATGAGTTCTTTATGCAGACATGAATTCAATCACAAAAAATATTGATGTAGATTATATGTGGGTCTGAACTATTTATATTATCTTATATTTTAGTAAGTTATGGTTCAATAGTCTCATTGTGCCTATCCCTAAGCCCCAACAGCCTGATACATTTAGGCCGATCTCCTTAACTAGTTGTCTTTGTAAAACTTTTGAAAGAATGATGCTTAACAGACTGTACTACAGAATCAGACACCAACTTTCCCCCTACCTCTGTGGGTTCATGAAAGGTAAAAGTGTGCAGAACTGTATTTCCACCTTTCTCACTGCACACACCTCTACTAGTTTTACCACTTTTCTTGATCTAAAATCTGCATTTGATATTGCGAACAGAACCGTTATACTACATGAACTAGCCAAAATGAATATTGGTGGTAGCTTACTCTGCTGGATAATAGGATACCTGTCAAATAGAGTATCCTCTGTCCTTTACCAAGGCTTCAGAAGTGATTCTAAAGAAATGTCTTTAGGTACACCGCAGGGAGGAGTTCTTACCTGGAGTTTACCTGGAGAGAGTTTCGGGGGTCAACGCCCCCGCGGCCCGGTCTGTGACCAGGCCTCCTGGTGGATCAGCGCCTGATCAACCAGGCTGTTGCTGCTGGCTGCACGCAAACCAACGTACGAGCCACAGCCCGGCTGATCAGGAACTGACTTTAGGTGCTTGTCCAGTGCCAGCTTGAAGACTGCCAGGGGTCTGTTGGTAATCCCCCTTATGTGTGCTGGGAGGCAGTTGAACAGTCTCGGGCCCCTGACACTTATTGTATGGTCTCTTAACGTGCTAGTGACACCCCTGCTTTTCATTGGGGGGATGGTGCATCGTCTGCCAAGTCTTTTGCTTTCGTAGTGAGTGATTTTCGTGTGCAAGTTCGGTACTAGTCCCTCTAGGATTTTCCAGGTGTATATAATCATGTATCTCTCCCTCCTGCGTTCCAGGGAATACAGGTTTAGAAACCTCAAGCGCTCCCAGTAATTGAGGTGTTTTATCTCCGTTATGCGCGCCGTGAAAGTTCTCTGTACATTTTCTAGGTCGGCAATTTCACCTTAGTCCCATGCTATTTAATATTCTGATTAATGCTCTCCTAAATGCTCTACCTGCCTCACCTAAACATATAGCTATAAGCTATGCTGATGATATCACGATCCATACAACAGGGCATAAGAAGATGAATACCATTCTTAATGAAGTTCAAGCAATTTGTAATCGACTAGGCCTCATAATATCTTCCTCTAAAACAAAGATATTAACAAGCAAACGACATCCCCCACCCATCTATTTGCAGGGTGAAATCATTAGCTACGTTAAAACTTACAGATATCTTGGTGTAGATGTACCCTTTAACAAATCCACTATACCACAACTAAACAAGAAATGCAAAGCTAGGCTAAATGCCCTCAAAGCTGTTGCTGGCTACAATCCCAACTATGGTGCTAATGTGAGAATCGTGAGAATGATGTACATAGCCTATGTTAGGTCCTTAATTGATTATGCTGCTCCCATGTTGATATTAGCTAGAGAAAGTTCTCTCCGACCCTTGGAGTTAATGCAAAATGAAGCTCTCAGGATTATTCTTGGCTGTCCCAGATCTACAAAAGTTCTTAACATGAGGAAGGAGCTTGGTATTTCTAGTATCAGTGATAGGATTGTTGAAATTAACACTGTACTCGGTAATAGAATGTTGAGAAACGAACCAGACACTGTCACAGTGAATCTTACCAAGTGTCTAGAGGTAAATACACACAGATCTAAATGGATTGTGAAAACGTGCAATTGCATTAAGTTTTATAACCTGCATGAACTGTATCACTGTAGGCAACAAGAGCATTTCACCCCTCCATGGAAGATGTGTTCATTTAATATCACATACCTACAAGTCCCTCCCAAGAAGTTTATTGCTAGTAATCCCTTCCTTAAATCTCTTGTTAGAGCAACTGCATAAGAAGAAATTTCTCACCTAGCTGGTAGTAATAAGTTATCACAAGTTATATACACTGATGGATCTAAACAGGAGTCTTCTGGCAGGGCTGCATCTGCTCTTGTTGCCACCTCCCTAGTTAAGAACGATAATAAATTTGTTGAGTTAGGCATAAGAATTAACAACTGGGCGTCTACACTGCAAACTGAATTGTTTGCAATCCTAATGGCGCTAAAGCTAACCTATGACACTGAGCTTGACTCTATCATCATTACTGATTCTATGTCATCATTGAAGGCTGAACATTAAAATGGTATAAAATACCGACAGGTTGTTAGGTAAGACACATATGCAACAGTTAGGTATCTTTATTATGAAACGTTTCGCCTACACAGTAGGCTTCTTCAGTCAAGTACAGAAAAGTTGATAGAAGCAGAAGATACTTGAAGACGATGTAATCAGTCCATCACCCTTAAAGTTTTGAGGTGGTCAGTCCCTCAGTCTGGAGAAGAGCATTGTTCCATAGTATGAAACAATATGGAGAAGAAGTGACAGGATGGAGCTTTTATAGCGCCAGGAGGTGAGACGTAGGCCACTAGGAGAGGTAAGAACTCAGATGTTGAAAGGTTAGGTCCCTCTCAAACCCAGCCCCTCTCACTAGTGGAAGTTGTCGAAGTTGATTGCAGGTCTGTACCAAGATACCCTTGTGTTGCAGTGTCTGACAGATTGAACATTAAAATGGTATAAAATACCGACAGGTTGTTAGGTAAGACACATATGCAACAGTTAGGTATCTTTATTATGAAACGTTTCGCCTACACAGTAGGCTTCTTCAGTCAAGTACAGAAAAGTTGATAGAAGCAGAAGATACTTGAAGACGATGTAATCAGTCCATCACCCTTAAAGTTTTGAGGTGGTCAGTCCCTCAGTCTGGAGAAGAGCATTGTTCCATAGTATGAAACAATATGGAGAAGAAGTGACAGGATGGAGCTTTTATAGCGCCAGGAGGTGAGACGTAGGCCACTAGGAGAGGTAAGAACTCAGATGTTGAAAGGTTAGGTCACAACTTCCACTTGTGAGAGGGGCTGGGTTTGAGAGGGACCTAACCTTTCAACATCTGAGTTCTTACCTCTCCTAGTGGCCTACGTCTCACCTCCTGGCGCTATAAAAGCTCCATCCTGTCACTTCTTCTCCATATTGTTTCATACTATGGAACAATGCTCTTCTCCAGACTGAGGGACTGACCACCTCAAAACTTTAAGGGTGATGGACTGATTACATCGTCTTCAAGTATCTTCTGCTTCTATCAACTTTTCTGTACTTGACTGAAGAAGCCTACTGTGTAGGCGAAACGTTTCATAATAAAGATACCTAACTGTTGCATATGTGTCTTACCTAACATCTTGACTCATATAATGACTCCAACAACATGCTCATTTGAGAAGCCAGGTATAGATACTCAAAAATTAGGGACAAAGGAATTAATGTACAATTGCTATGGATCCCATCACACACTGGATTACTCCTTCATGATAAAGTTGATATGTTAGCCAAGAAGAGTACCCAGAAGGAGAATGTAGAATATAACTTCGGTATATCTGTGTCTAGCATTAGGAATAATATTAGGAGAGAAGTAAATAATGAAAATGATTGTTATAGGAATGCAGTTAGAAGCCTGAGTAGATCTATAACCCACTATGATAACATGAACGTAGATAAGTATGTTTGTGGAGCAACTTGCAATGTGAACAGACTGACTGATGTTGTAGTGGCCCGGTGGTCTGGTGGCTAAAGCTCCCGCTTCACACACGGAGGGCCCGGGTTCGATTCCCGGCGGGTGGAAAATCCGACACGTTTCCTTACACCTATTGTCCTGTTCACCTAGCAGCAAATAGGTACCTGGGTGTTAGTCGACTGGTGTGGGTCGCATCCTGGGGGACAAGATTAAGGACCCCAATGGAAATAAGTTAGACAGTCCTCGATGACGCACTGACTTTCTTGGGTTATCCTGGGTGGCTAACCCTCCGGGGTTAAAAATCCGAACGAAATCTTATCTTATCTTATCTTATCTTATCTAGTGGCCAGGCTTAGGCTTGGTTACAAGTACTTCTGGCAGTTTGGGAGACACACAGATGATGATCAAACTAAATGTAAATTATGTGATCAGGCATATGGTCACTCTCTTGAACACTATGTGCTTAATTGTCCACTTATTGAGGAATACAGAGACAGACAGTATAATAACCTATGTGACATGTCAAGATATCTTATTAATGAAAATAAGATACCAGATATACTAAGCAAATTTCCTAAATTTGCTTGCAACAGATAAGTGAACTATAGATATGTAGATATAAATCCATATGTATTCCTGTTAACCCTTTGGGGCCTAGTTCCTAGGCCTTTTGTGTATCCATATGTTCTCGCGCTACCGTCCACAGGATGGATATGGGGTGCATAATAAACTAGCCACTTTGGTGGCAAAATCTAAAATCTAAATGGTTGAACATAGGAACACATAGCTGAGGAGCACATACACACTCAGACTTGAGTTATCATGGGTTATTAAGCCCTCCAGCAAGGTAACAACCCCCCCCCCCAGGGAAGGAACAAACTCAGGATTAATAACCTTAATAAAAAAAAAATTCAAATCACCCGCCTTTGGTAGCATTTGCTAATACAGGTAAAAAAAATGAGACTCCGTTTGTACTTTTATAAAAATGCCGCATTATTAGTACACTTACCTATGAATACAACTTGCTATGTGGTATTATAATAAACAATTTTTAAATAAATAAAGAATGGTTATTGTTAGCAGATGCGTGTGTGTGCACATGGTACAGTGAGGGTAAACAACACCTCTGCTGCTGCTGCTGCTACACCACTTTACTTTATACACTCTCACTGAATATCTGGGTGACTCATACACTCTAGAGAGGCACGTACAATACATACCGAATATTTGCATTGCAAATTGGATAATTACACATTATATACAGTGGTAAATATACAAAATAAAGGGCATTTTCATGCTTCTCGCTAGGGAGGTGCCTTGAAGCAGGCGAGGGGCTCTTGATCCAAGCAGTTGGAAGTAAGTTTATTTGGGCACAGGTATACATAAGTACAATTATCATACATAGTGTAAATTACCTAGGATAAACCAAAATAGTCAAGATAAAGTGACATTTCTATTGGGGCCCAGGACCTGCTCTCCTCTTCCTTGGATCAAACCTGAATGCCTTCCGTTCACTAGATGCTGTGTGATCGCCCTACGGGTTTGGTGCTTCCCTCCTAAATGTAATAAATAATTGATAACTTAGGTGAACAATCTTGAAGGTTCTTATGTCAGGGTTATTAGGTCCCTTAAAACTTCCCCCATATTAATTCTTGCTTTTCGGGAGTCTTGCATAAAATGTGCTGCCTAAATCAGTATTGAAACTATAAAGCAAAGAAGAGTTTCCTCTGGCTTGGTAGCATCCTCAGCTCGCACACTGAGGGGTCTGGGATCGATCCTCGGCACGGGTGTATCGTTAGGTATGTTTCCTTACACCTGCTGCCCTTGTTAACCTAGCGGTAAGTAGGTACCTGGGTGTTACTCGACTTGTGAGTCACATCTGGGGGGAGGGGGCAGTGTAGGTTATATCATAAGGAGGAGGACTTGCAACATCTTTACGGAAATAATCTACATTACTTAGCTTTTTTTTTTAAATTTTGGATCAGTAGCTCTCATTGGCAGAAAATCTGAAAGTCTTCTATACTGTTTAACTTGTTAGAATAGCTGAGATTACATTTTCATAATTTACCCTTAATGAATATTGTGGAAATTTAAGAGTATGAAAAAATGCCCAAAAGTCACATAGAAATAACAGAAGACCCCAGTGGAAGTAAAGGACACTTTAAATTTATTTGGTTATCCTAGGTTACACTGTAATCTATCACCAATGACTGCCTACAATAACTATGTGCTTATTGCAGTCATACAAATTTATATTGTGTCTTTAAAATCAACTGTGTTTAATCTTAATGCCTATTATGAAATAATGTTTAATTAGTGAGAATCCTGTAGTAGTAGTAATAATTAATAATTGTCTAGTAAAGTTACCAGCTCACTGATAATTCATATGAAGTCGAGTCACCAACTCACTATTAACTGATATATAGTAAGGTCACCAACTCACTAAAATTGGCATCCATTAGTCACCAATTCACTAATTAATAAGCTTTATTCAGATTTAATTTGTGTGTTTTTATAGACTGATGCTTCAAATTTTAAATAAGATAATAATGTCTTATTGTATTGTAATTTTTTTTTTTTTTTTTTACAAGTCGGCCATCTCCCATCGAGGCAGGGTGATCCAAAAAGAAAGAAAATCCCCAAAAAGAAAATGTTTTCATCATCATTCAACACTTTCACCGCACTCACACATAATCACTGTTTTTGCAGAGGTGCTCAGAACACAACAGTTTAGAAGCATATACGTATAAATATACACAACATATCCCTCCAAACTGCCAATATCCCGAACCCCTCCTTTAGAGTGCAGGCATTGTACTTCCCATTTCCAGGACTAAAGTCTGGCTGTATAAAAATAACCGATTTCACTTTGACAATTTTCTTCTTATTATTCTTTTTAGCAATTATTTCAGGAAAAGGGGTTACTAGCCCAATGTTCCTGGCATTTTAGTTGACTTTTACAACATGCATGGCTTACTGAGGAAAGATTCTTATTCCACTTCCCCGTGGTTATAAAAGGAAAAGTAATAAGACCAAGAACTATTAAGATAAAATCAAAGAAAACTCAGATGAGTATATATAAATAAACATATACATGTATGTGTAGTGTGACATAAGTGTAAGTAGAAGTAGCAAGACGTACCTGTAATCTTACATATTTATGAGACATACAAAAAACACCAGCAATCCTACCATCATGTAAAACAATTACAGGCTTTCGTTTTACACTCACTTGGCAGAACGGTAGTACCTCCCTGGGTGGTTGCTGTCTACCAACTGGCAAATTTTCAATGCATATCATTAAGTCCCTGTTACAGCCCAGTACTTTCCTGTTTATAATATTGATTTATGTACAGTACTGTAAATATTGTTATTTAATTAATTTATGATTACTTCCATGGCAGGTAAAGATGTTTGGAAGGGGTGGACGTGGTGGCGGTGGTGGTTATGGAAGAGGTGGTGGTGGATATGGCAGAGGTGGCGGCAGTGGGTTTGGCAGAGGTGGTGGTGGTGGATTTGGCAGAGGAGGCGGCGGTGGATTTGGCAGAGGTGGAGGTGGTGGTAAGTGCACATATGGTACTAGTCTGCATACTGTGCTATGTATTATGTATATAGTACTGCACTGTATATCAACTGCTGTATCTTCTATAACATTGTGTAAAAGCACTGGATATTAACTATATTATAACTAGTAAAATATCAAGTAGATGTATGCTGTTAATATCAAACTTCCTTTTTGTTGCATGTAAAGTAAAAGGACACAAGTGCAACTAATGTGACATTTTATTGTGGCAACGTTTCGCTCTCCAGGAGCTTTGTCAAGCTGATATCGGCTTGACAAAGCTCCTGGAGAGCGAAACGTTGCCACAATAAAATGTCACATTAGTTGCACTTGTGTCCTTTTACTTTACATATTGTCGGTAATTCTACCAACATTATTACATTCCTTTTTGTTCAGGAAGTACTGTAGTTGATGTGTAACTGTTAAATCATTCTCATTTCCAGTAGGTTAACATTTCTTGAAAAGCTTATACATTTTTTGACAAAAAGATTATGCAGAGTTTTGACTGGATGATTAAGACTTGTTAGTGGCATGTAATGAAAATTTTGTATGTGCTTTGTTATTTTCCTTAAGTACTGTACTGCACCAATGTATAATTATTTTTTTTATGTTATAGGTTTTCATGGAGGAGGAGGGCGTGGTTTTGATGATGTGCCTGGAGAAGTAAGTGTATACATGGATTTTTTCTATTACATTTTACAAATGTAGATAAGGTTATAACCCTTCACATTTTATTTCAGTACCCATTGAAGGAGGTTCCTTGATGCTGATAAAGGGCTCTTGATATAAGGAATTGAACCTATAGTCCAATTGCTTGAAACGAGTCTAAATACCTTCCATTCCCCCAGGTGCTGTGACCCCTATAGGTTTATTACTACCCCGCTAAATTTTATTTCGGTATCTTTTTGGCATTATTAATACCAACTTTTCTGTTAAGTCTCTCTTACTCCCTGCATGTAATATCTCATAAATTTGGCTATATAAATTTGTGTACAGTAAGGGAGGCAAAAAGAGAAATGTATGAGAGTAGTGCAGTGGTGCCAACGCTCTTATATGGGTGTGAAGCATGGGGTTGTGAATGTTGGAGCAAGGAGGCCGAAAACAGTGGGGATGTCATGGCTGAGGGAAGTGTGGGGTGTGAATTTTATGTAGAGAATTCATAGCTTGGATATTAGAAGGAGATGCAGGGTTGCTAAAAATATTATCCAGAGGGCTGAAGAGGGGTTGTTAAGGTGGTTCGGACATTTAGGTAGGATGGAACAGAATGGACAACTTGGAGGGTGTATAAGATAAGATAAGATTTCGTTCGGATTTTTAACCCCGGAGGGTTAGCCACCCAGGATAACCCAAGAAAGTCAGTGCGTCATCGAGGACTGTCTAACTTATTTCCATTGGGGTCCTTAATCTTGTCCCCCAGGATGCGACCCACACCAGTCGACTAACACCCAGGTACCTATTTGCTGCTAGGTGAACAGGACAATAGGTGTAAGGAAACGTGTCGAAATTTCCACCCGCCGGGAATCGAACCCGGGCCCTCCGTGTGTGAAGCGGGAGCTTTAGCCACCAGGCCACCGGGCCACCGGTGGAAGGAAGGTGGGGTAGTAGTCATTCTAGGAAAAGTTAGAGGGAGGAGTTAAAGGAGATTTTGATAAATTAGACACATGTGCAACTCTTGGGTATCTTCATTGAGGAAACGTTTCGCCACTCAGTGGCTTCATCAGTCCATACGTAGGAGAAACTTGAAGAACAGGAGGAGAATGAGGTAATCAGTCCCTCAACCTTGAGTCGATGTGTTCAGTCCATCAATCTTGAATAGAATACGGCATATCAGCGGAGAAGCAGCTTATAAACCATATGGCAGGAGAGGTGCAGCAGTCATAGGTCGTGTCACATTTGTTCAATGTGGAAGTAGGTCGTGCCCAAGAATTAGGCAAGCGAAGAATTCCTAAGTATTAAGATCCCAAGAAGTTGCAGTGTCTGACAGATTTGTAGATGAATGGTTCAGAGAACCGACATGTTGATAAATTAGACACATGTGCAACTCTTGGGTATCTTCATTGAGGAAACGTTTCGCCACTCAGTGGCTTCATCAGTCCATACGTAGGAGAAACTTGAAGAACAGGAGGAGAATGAGGTAATCAGTCCCTCAACCTTGAGTCGATGTGTTCAGTCCATCAATCTTAAATAGAATACGGCATATCAGCGGAGAAGCAGCTTATAAACCATATGGCAGGAGAGGTGCAGCAGTCATAGGTCATGTCACATTTGTTCAATGTGGAAGTAGGTCGTGCCCAAGAATTAGGCAAGCGACCTACTTCCACATTGAACAAATGTGACACGACCTATGACTGCTGCACCTCTCCTGCCATATGGTTTATAAGCTGCTTCTCCGCTGATATGCCGTATTCTATTCAAGATTGATGGACTGAACACATCGACTCAAGGTTGAGGGACTGATTACCTCATTCTCCTCCTGTTCTTCAAGTTTCTCCTACGTATGGACTGATGAAGCCACTGAGTGGCGAAACGTTTCCTCAGTGAAGATACCCAAGAGTTGCACATGTGTCTAATTTATCAACATGTCGGTTCTCTGAACCATTCATCTACAAAGGAGATTTTGTATATGAGAAGCTTGAACATCCAGCAAGTGTGTGTGTGTGTTAGATATTGAATGGAGACAAGTGTTTTTTATGATGATGTATTGTTGGAGTATAAGCAAGCTAACATTTATGAAGGGATTCAGAGAAATGGGTTAGCTAGACTTAGTCTTGGAGCTGGGAAGTACAGAGCTTGCATTCTGAAAAAGGGGTGGGGATATTTGCAGTTTTCAACTGTAGTATTGGTGAGCCTCTGGCAAGACAGTGATAAAATGAGTGATGGCAAAAGTGTTTTTTCTTATTCAGGTCACCCTTCCTTGGTGGGAGATGGCTGGTGTGTTGAGTACACTAAATTTCTTCTTTCAACAGACTGGCCATTTCCCACCGAGTCAGGGTGGCCCAGAAGGAAAAACCAAAGTTTCTTCTTTTAAATTTAGTAATGTATACAGGAGAAGGGGTTACTAGCCCCTGGGCTCCTGGCATTTTAGTCACCTCTTATGACATGTACGGCTCATGGAGGAAGAATTCTGTTCCACTTACCCGTGGAGATAAGAGGAAATAAACAAGATCAAGAGCTAGTAAGAAAATAGAAAAAAACCAGCGGAGTAAGTATATGTATATATGTTTGTACGTGCATATGTAGTGTGACCTAAGTGCAAGTAGAAATAGCAAGACGTACCTGAAATCTTGCATGTTCTTCTCTTCTTCTTTCAACAAACCAGCTGTATCACACTGAGGCAGGGTGACCCAAAAAGAAAAACAAAAGTTTCTTTTTAACTTTAGTAATGTGTACAAGAGAAGGGATTACTAGCCCCTTGCTCCCGATCATTCATTCAGTGCTGTTTTAATTGCAGCTCGTAAGCATCACATTTCAAATGAGCCTGTGAACTGCAACCTCCACACCTATTATTTTTCAAAACTATTCACACGTGCCCTGAGGATTTATTTTTCTTAGTGAAGTTTCCACAGAGGCAAGAGTGCAAATGTTACATTTTTTTTTTTAACACGTTGGTCGTATCCCACAGAGACAGGGTGACCCAAAAAGAGAAAATCCCCAAAAAGAAAATACTTTCATCATCATTCAACACTTTCACCTCACTCATACATAATCACTGTCTTTGCAGAGGTGCTCAGATACGACAGTTCAGAAGTCCCTCCAAACTGCCAGCATCCCAAACCCCTCCTTTAAATTGCAAGCATTGTACTTCCAATTTCCAGGACTCAAGTCTGGCTAACCGGTTTCCCAGAGTCACTTCACAAAATGTTACCCTGCTCACACTCCAAAAGCTCGTCAGGTTCCAAAAACCATTCGTCTCCATTCACTCCTATCTAACACGCTCACACATGCTTTCTGGAAGTCCAAGTCCCTCACCCACAAAACCTCCTTTACCCCTTCCCTCCAATCTTTCTGAGGACAATCCCTACCCCACCTTCCTTCCTCTACAGATTTATATGCTCTCCAAATCATTCTACTTTGATCCATTCTCTAAATGACCAAAACACCTCAACAAACCCTCTTCAGCCCTTTGACTAATACTTTTAGTAACTCCACACCTCCTCCTAAGTTCCACACTCCAAATTCTGTGCATAATATTTACACCACACATTGCCCTAAGGCAGGACATCTCCACTACCTCCAGCCACCTCCTTGTTGCAGTATTTGCAACCCAAGCTTCACACCCATATAAGAGTGTTGGTACCACTATATTTTCGTACATTCCCTTCTTTGCCTCTATGGATAATGTTTTTTGTCTCCACATATACCTCAATGCACCACTCACCTTTTTTCCTTCATCAATTCTGTGGTTAACCTCATTCTTTATAAACCCATACACTGACAAGTCAACTCCCAAATATTTGAAAACATTCACTTCTTCCATACTCCCTCTCTCCAATGTGATACCAAATTTTTCTTTATCTAAATCATTTGATACTCTCATCACCTTATTCTTATTTACGTTCACTTTCAACTTTCTACCTTTACACACCCTCCCAAACTCGTCCACTAACCTTTGCAACTTTTCTTTAGAATCTCCCATAAGCACAGTATCATCAGCAAAAAGTAACTCCCATTTTGTATTTGATTCCCCATAATTTAATCCCATCCCTCTCCCCAACACCCTAGCATTTACTTCTTTTACAACCCCTATAAATATATTAAACAACCATGGTGACATTACACATCCCTGTCAAAGACCTACTTTTACCGGGAAGTAGTCTCCCTCCTACACACCCTAACCTGAGCCTCACTATCCTCATAAAAACTCTTTACAGCATTTAGTAACTTACTACCTATTCCATATACATGTACAGTGGACCCCTGCATAACGCTATTAATCCGTTCCTGAGAGCTCAATGTTATGCAAAATTATCGTTATGCGAATTAATTTTCCCCATAAGAAATAATGGAAATCAAATTAATCCGTGCAAGTATGAAAAAAAAATTTTTACCACGTGAAATATTAATTTTAATACACACAAACTTAAGAAAACATGCACAGTTACATGACACTTACCTTTATTGAAGATGTGGTGATGATTGATGGGATGGGAGGAGGGGAGACTGGTTGGTTTTAGTGTTTAGAAGGGGAATCCCCTTCATTAGGACTTGAGGTGTCAAGTCCTTTTCGGGGGTTGCTTCCCTTCTTCTTTTAATGCCACTAGGACCAGCTTCAGAGTCACTGGACTTCTGTCGCACAACATATCTGTCCATAGTGGCCTGTACCTCTCGTTCCTTTATGACTTTCCTAAAGTGTTTCACAACAGTGTCAGTGTAATAGTCACCAGCACCGCTTGCTATAGCTGTCTGAGGGTGATTTTCATCCATGAAGGTTTGCACTTCAAGCCACTTTGCACAGATTTCCTTAATCTTTGAAGTAGGCAACTTCTTCAATTTCTCTCTCCCCTCCTCCGAAGCAATTTCCTCAGGTGTGGCCTCTTGCTGTTGAAGTTGATCTAGCGGCTCATCAGTGGTTAGTTCTTCATTGTCCTCCACCAACTCTTCCACATCCTCCCCACTAACCTCCAACCCCAAGGACTTCCCCAATGCCACAATTGATTCCTCAACTGGCATAGGATCTCAGGGTTAGCCTCAAATCCTTCAGAATCCCTTTGGTCTACTCATTCTGGCCACAGTTTCTTCCAAGCAGAGTTCAAGGTCCACTTAGTCACTCCCTCCCAAGCCTTACCTATAAGGTTTACACAATTGAGGATATTAAAGTGCTCTCTCCAAAACTCTCTTAGAGTCAATTGAGTTTCTGAGGTCACTACAAAGCACCTTTCAAACAGAGTTTTTAGTACAGTTTTTTGAAGTTTGCAATAACCTGCTGGTCCATGGGCTGCAGGAGAGGAGTGGTATTAGGAGGCAAAAACTTCACTTTAATGAAGCTCATGTCCCCACTAAGTCGCTCTGCCAAGTCTGTAGGATGACCAGGGGCATTGTCTAACACCAGGAGGCACTTAAGGTCTAATTTCACCACTAGCATTGGCACACATGAAAAGAGTAAGCCTGTCTTTCATAGGCTTATGTCCTGGGAGTGCCTTTTCCTCCTGAGTAATGTAGGTCCTGCTTGGCATTTTCTTCCAAAACAGGCCTGTTTCGTCACAATTAAACACTTGTTCAGGTTTCAGTCCTTCACTGTCTATGTACTCCTTGAATTCATGCACATATTTTTCCACTGCTTTTTGGTCCGAACTGGGAGCCTCACCATGCCTTATCACACTATGCCACTATGCCTCTTAAATCTCTCAAACCAACCTTTGCTGGCCTTAAATTCACTCGCATCACCACTAGTTGCAGGCAGTTTTATAATTAAATCCTCGTGCAACTTCCTAGCCTTTTCACTTATGATTGCTCGAGAGATGCTATCGCCTGCTATCTGTTTTTCGTTTATCCACACCAATAACATTCTCTCAACATCTTCTATCACTTGCGATCTCTGTTTCGAAAGCACAGTTAAACCTTTGGCAAGAACAGCTTCCTTGATTGTCGTTCTCTTGGACACAATAGAAGCGATGGTTGATTGGGGTTTACTATACAACCTGGCCAGCTCGGAGACATGCACTCCACTTTCATACTTAGCAATGATCTCTTTCTTCATCTCCATAGTAATTCTCACCCTTATTCCTGTAGGGTTGGCACTAGAAGCTTTCTTGGGGCCCATGGTCACTTATTTTTCAGGTGAAATCACGATAAAAAGGCTGTAATAGTACGAAATGTTCCGATTGTATGCTTGAATGTTACCGCGGAGGCTGGCTTGTAAACAGTGCCACTGGCAGAACAAATGAGGCTGGCTCAGGCCGCATGGACGTGTCTCGGACGAATCGCGTTGAGCAAATTTTTTAGCACTATGCGAGGCAAAATTTTAGCGATAAAATGTATCGCTATGCGGATTTAACACTATGCGATGCCAACGTTATGCAGGGGTCCACTGTACTTGGAACATCTGCCACATTGCTCCTCTATCCACTCTATCATATGCCTTTTCTAAATCCATGAATGCAATGAAAACTTCCTTACCTTTATCTAAATACTGTTCACATATATGCTGCAATGTAAACACTTGATCTACACATTCCCTACCCACTCTAAAGCCTCCTCGCTCATCTGGAATCCTATTCTCTGTCTTACCTCTAATTCTTTCAAAAATAACCCTACCATACACTTTTCCTGGTGCACTCAGTTAACCTCTAATTCTTTCAAAAATAACCCTACCATACACTTTTCCTGGTGTACTCAGTTAACTTATTCCCCATTAATTTTTACATCCTCTCTCTGCCAATCCCTAGGTACCTTTTCCTCTTTCATATGTTGCATATGTGGTTGTTAAATTACCCTGTGAGAAACAGTGAAGGGAAAATAGCTGGGTTGAATTTGCCTTGAAGAAGCATTTTTTTTTATTTACTTAGATAAATCTGAGAAATAAGGATATCAAAATACAGTGGACCCTCGACCAACACTGGCATCGTCTAAAGATAAAATAGCCTAACAATGCATTTCTGTGTAAAAATATTGGCTCGACCAACGGTGAAAAACTCGGGTAAGGACATTTGTCCCGAACGCATCCGCCTTCCACCGTCCAGCCTGAGTGCCTCAGCTGCCCTGCCTTCAGCTAGTGTGCCATTGTTTACAAGCCAGGGCGAACGGTTCACGCATACATGCGATATATTTTGTATTATTCCATTGTTTTTTGGGCTTCTAACTGCTAAATATGCCACCATGGGCCCAAAGAAAGCTTCTAGTGCCAACCCTGTGGTAAAAAGGGTAAGAAATTCTATCGAAATACTATCGTACCATGGTCAGCTGCTGCTGCTGCACCACTGTCAGCTGCTGCTGCACCACTGTCAGCTGCTGCTATGCCACTGTCAGCTGCTGCTGTACCACGGTCGGCTGCTGCTGTAACACCATCAGCTGCTGCTGTACCACCATCAGCTGCTGCTGTACCATGGTCAACTGCTGCTGTACCACAGTCTACTGCTGTACCACGGTCAGCTGCTGCTGTACCATGGTCAGCTGCTGCTGTACCACGGTCAGCTACTGCTGTACCACGGTCAGCTGCTGCTGTACCACGGTCAGATGCTGCTGTACCATGGTCAGCTGCTGCTGTACCATGGTCAGCTGCTGCTGTACCATGGTCAGCTGCTGCTGTACCACGGTCAGCTGCTGCTGTACCATGGTCAGCTGCTGCTGTACCATGGTCAGCTGCTGCTGTACCATGGTCAGCTGCTGCTGTACCATGGTCAGCTGCTGCTGTACCACGGTCAGCTGCTGCTGTACCACGGTCAGCTGCTGCTGTACCACGGTCAGCTGCTGCTGTACCACGGTCAGCTGCTGCTGTACCACGGTCAGCTGCTGCTGTACCACGGTCAGCTGCTGCTGTACCATGGTCAGCTGCTGCTGCTGCTGCACCACCATCAGCTGTACTACTCGAAGATGTGGAGAGAGTATTGTTGGTGTCGCTTAACGAGAAACAATTACAGAGAAACAATTAACCCCAGAGGGTTAGCCACTCAGGATAACCCAAGAAAGTCAGTGCGTCATCGAGGACTGTCTAACTTATTTCCATTGTTGTCCTTAATCTTGTCCCCCAGGATGTGACCCACAACAGTCGACTAACACCCAGGTGAACAGGAAAAAATGCCTGGAACTAGTGCTCATATTGGTGAATTAAGGCCAGCAAAGGTTGGTTTGAGAGATTTAAGAATCGTAGTGGCATACACAGTGTGATAAGGCATGGCGAAGCTGAAAAATTCCATCCCCCATTAAGTGTTCAATTGTGACGAAACAGGCCTGTTCTGGAAGAAAATGCCAAACAGGACCTACATTACAAAGGAGGAAAAGGCACTCCCAGGACACAAGCCTATGAAAGACAGGCTAACTCTCATGTTTTCTTGTAATGCTAGTGGAGATTGCAAAGTGAAGCCTTTACTCATGTATCACTGAAAATACCAGTGTGTTAAAGAAAAACAGTGTCTCATCAATCATCAATACAGTGGACCCCCGGTTTACGATATTTCATTCCAGAAGTATGTTCAGGTGCCAGTACTGAGCGAATTTGTTCCCAGATGACACCCGAATCTGCATGACAGTGTCTTCCATTGCAGACACTGCAAGGCTCCAGGCGGACATCAACCAAATCTTTCAGTGGGCTGCAGAAAACAATATGAAGTTCAACGATGAGAAATTTCAATTACTCAGATATGGTAAACATGAGGAAATTAAATCTTCATCAGAGTACAAAACAAATTCTGGCCACAAAATAGAGCGAAACACCAATGTCAAAGACCTGGGAGTGATCATGTCGGAGGATCTCACCTTCAAGGACCATAACATTGTATCAATCGCATCTGCTAGAAAAATGACAGGATGGATAATGAGAACCTTCAAAACTAGGGAGGCCAAGCCCATGATGACACTCTTCAGGTCACTTGTTCTATCTAGGCTGGAGTATTGCTGCACACTAACAGAACCTTTCAAGGCAGGTGAAATTGCCGACCTAGAAAATGTATAGAGAACTTTCACGGCGCGCATAACGGAGATAAAACACCTCAATTACTGGGAGCACTTGAGGTTCCTAAACCTGTATTCCCTGGAACGCAGGAGGGAGAGATACATGATTATATACACCTGGAAAATCCTAGAGGGACTAGTACCGAACTTGCACACGAAAATCACTCACTACGAAAGCAAAAGACTTGGCAGACGATGCACCATCCCCCCAATGAAAAGCAGGGGTGTCACTAGCACGTTAAGAGACCATACAATAAGTGTCAGGGGCCCGAGACTGTTCAACTGCCTCCCAGCACACATAAGGGGGGATTACCAACAGACCCCTGGCAGTCTTCAAGCTGGCACTGGACAAGCACCTAAAGTCAGTTCCTGATCAGCCGGGCTGTGGCTCGTACGTTGGTTTGCGTGCAGCCAGCAGCAACAGCCTGGTTGATCAGGCTCTGATCCACCAGGAGGCCTGGTCATAGACCGGGCCGCAGGGGCGTTGACCCCCGGAACTTTCTCCAGGTAAACTCCAGGTAAGGAATATTGTGAATTAGATTAGTCCTTTTCAGACCCCCAAACGTACACGTACAAACGCACTTGCATAAATACACTTACATAATTGGTCGCATTGGGAGGTGTTTGTAAAGCGGGGGTCCACTTTACTCTTCAGTACAGGTAAGTGTCATTTTAGCATTTATTTATGTAGTTATTGTGCATGTCTCATTGTTTTCTTTGTAGGGAAATGTATATTTCATGAAAAAAAATTTATTTTTTTAATACTTTTGGCTGTCTGGAATGGATTAATTGGATTTCCATTATTTCTTATGGGGAAAATTAATTCGGCAAACGATAAATTCGGCTAAGAACAAGCTCTCTGGAATGGATTAATATCATTGGTCGAGGGTCCACTGTATTTGAAAGAATACCTAGGTTTCTCCCATTCAATTTATATCAGAAGTTTAGCTATGTAGAAATCACACGTGATGAAATTGAGTATTTTCTAGTTAACCTTGGGTTTGCTTTTCATTACTCTGGGGCCTTATTAAGGTGGTGCATGTTAATATTTTGTATATATTTTTAGCTCCCCAAAAGATGTAAATTCTTGTTATGAATATTTTCAGGTGCTGGAGTATGGTTACTTTACACACACAGCACAAGAGGACCTTGTGTGTAAAGTGACACACAAAGATGTTCCCTACTTCAATGCTCCAATATTTTTAGAAAATAAAGAGCAGGTGAGAAGTACTGTCAATAATTTGTTTATAAATTATTCAGTGAGACTTTTGAGTTAATTTAGTCTCTTTTTTTTTATATATACTACGTATATATATATATATTATAGTAGGTTGTAGGTGAATGGTTCAGAGAACCGACATGTTGATGAATTAGACACATGTGCAACTCTTGGGTATCTTTATTGAGGAAACGTTTTGCCACACAGTGGCTTCATCAGTCCATACAAAGAAGAATCTTGAAGAACAGGAGGAGAATGAGGTAATCAGTCCCTCAACCTTGAGTCGATGTGGTCAGTCCATCAATCTTGAATAGAATACGGTATATGGGTGGAGAAGGAGCTTATAAACCGTAGGCAGGAGAGGTGCAGCAGTTGTAGGTGGTGTCACATTTGTTCAATGTGGAAGTAGGTCATACCCAAGGGTTAGGCAAGCGAAGAATTCCCAAGTATTAAGATCCCAAGGAGTTGCAGTGTCTGACACGATTGTATGGACTGATGAAGCCACTGTGTGGCGAAACATTTCCTCAATAAAGATACCCAAGAGTTGCACATGTGTCTAATTTATCATTATAGTAGGTATCTAAATTGAAGTAGTCATACATCTTTAAATATTGTGAGCCAGAAAATTTGGAGATCCTGGTGTAAATGGTAATGAGTTGCCTTTAGCTGAGCTATGTTTAGAAAGAGGTTTAATAATACATACTTATAAGTGAGGAAAGGAGGAAAGAGAGTTATTGGTGGAATGATGAAGTGAAGGGTGTGATAAAAGAGGAAAAGGTAGCTTATGAGAGGTTTTTATGAAGCAGAAGTGTTATAAGAAGAGTAGAGTATATGAAGAGTAAAAGAAAGGTGAAGAGAGTGGTGAGAGAGTGCAAAAGGAGAGCAGATGATAAGAGTGGGAGAGGCATTGTCAAGAAATTTTGAAGAAAATAAGAAAAATTTTTGGAGTGAGATTAACAAGAAAGCCTAGGGAACGAATGGATTTGTGAGTTAAAAACAGAGTAGGGGATTTAGTAGATGGGGAGCTGGAGGTATTGGGTAGATGGCGGGAATATTTTGAGGAACTTTTAACCCTTTGACTGTTGCAAGCCCAATTCTGAAACTGTCTTCATATGTCACAAAATATTAAAAAAAAAAAAAAAATGATTTTTTCTTACCAAAATCTTTGGATCAGTTTGCTGAGTGTTTTTAGCCTAAAAAAATTTTTTGCGATCCATACTTATCGAGATATAGAGGCATAAAGTTGGCAGAAAATGAGCCATGTACTCACCTAGTTGTACTCGCCTAGTTGAGGTTGCAGGGGTCAAGTCCGAGCTCCTGGCCCCACCTCTTCACTGTTCGCTACTAGGTCACTCTCCCTGAACCGTGAGCTTTATCATACCTCTTCTTAAAGCTATGTATGGATCCTGCCTCCACTACATCGCTTCCCAAACTATTCCACTTACTGACTACTCTGTGGCTGAAGAAATACTTCCTAACATCCCTGTGATTCATCTGTGTCTTCAACTTCCAACTGTGTCCCCTTCTTACTGTGTCCAATCTCTGGAACATCCTGTCTTTGTCCACCTTGTCAATTCCTCTCAGTATTTTGTATGTCGTTATCATGTCCCCCCCTATCTCTCCTGTCCTCCAGTGTCGTCAGGTTGATTTCCCTTAACCTCTCCTCATAGGACATACCTCTTAGCTCTGGGACTAGTCTTGTTGCAAACCTTTGCACTTTCTCTAGTTTCTTTACGTGCTTGGCTAGGTGTGGGTTCCAAACTGGTGCCGCGTACTCCAATATGGGCTAACGTACACGGTGTACAGGGTCCTGAACGATTCCTTATTAAGATGTCAGAATGCTGTTCTGAGGTTTGCTAGGCGCCCATATGCTGCAGCAGTTATTTGGTTGATGTGCGCTTCAGATGGGCCTGGTGTTATACTCACCCCAAGATCTTTTTCCTTGAGTGAGGTTTGTAGTCTGGCACCCTAGACTGTACTCCGTCTGTGGTCTTCTTTGCCCTTCCCCAATCTTCATGACTTTGCACTTGGGACTGAACTCCAGGAGCCAACTGCTGGACCAGGTCTGCAGCCTGTCCAGATCCCTTTGTAGTTCTGCCTGGTCTTCAATCAAGTGAATTCTTCTTATCAACTTCATGTCATCTGCAAACAGGGACACCTCAGAGTCTATTCCTTCCGTCATGTCGTTCACAAATACCAGAAACAGCACTGGTCCTAGGACTGACCCCTGTGACCGCTGGTCACAGGGGCCCACTCTGACACCTCGCCACGTACCATGACTCGCTGCTGTCTTCCTGACAAGTATTTCCTGATCCATTGTAGTGCCTTCCCTGTTATCCCTGCTTGGTCCTCCAGTTTTTGCACCAATCTCTTGTGTGGAACTGTGTCAAACGCCTTCTTGCAGTCCAAGAAAATGCAATCCACCCACCCCTCTCTCTCTTGTCTTACTGCTGTCACCATGTCATAGAACTCCAGTAGGTTTGTGACACAGGATTTCTCATCCCTGAAACCATATTGGCTGCTTTTGATGAGATCATTCCTTTCTAGGTGTTCCACCACTCTTCTCCTGATAATCTTCTCCATGATTTTGCATGCTGTACATGTCAGTGACACTGGTCTGTAGTTTAGTGCTTCATGTCTGTCTCCTTTTTTAAAGATTGGGACTACATTTGCTGTCTTCCATGCCTCAGGCAATCTCCCTGTTTCAATAGATGTATTGAATATTGTTGTTAGGGGTACACATAGAGCCTCTGCTCCCTCTCTCAGTACCCATGGGGAGATGTTATCTGGCCCCATTGCCTTTGAGGTATCTAGCTCACTCAGAAGCCTCTTCACTTCTTCCTCGGTTGTGTGCACTGTGTCCAGCACATGGTGGTGTGCCCCACCTCTCTGTCTTTCTGGAGCCCCTTCTGTCTCCTCTGTGAACACTTCTTTGAATCTCTTGTTGAGTTCCTCACATACTTCACGGTCATTTCTTGTTGTCTCTCCTCCTTCCTTCCTTAGCCTGATTACCTGGTCCTTGACTGTTGTTTTCCTCCTGATGTGGCTGTATAACAGTTTCGGGTCAGATTTGGCTTTCGCTGCTATGTCGTTTTCATATTGTCTTTGGGCCTCCCTTCTTATCTGTGCATATTCGTTTCTGGCTCTACGACTGCTCTCCTTATTCTCCTGGGTCCTTTGCCTTCTATATTTCTTCCATTCCCTAGCACACTTGGTTTTTGCCTCCCTGCACCTTTGGGTGAACCATGGGCTCATCCTGGCTTTTTCGTTATTCCTGTTACCCTTGGGTACAAACCTCTCCTCAGCCTCCTTGCATTTTGTTGCTACATATTCCATCATCTCATTAACTGGCTTCCCTGCCAGTTCTCTGTCCCACTGAACCCTGTTCAGGAAGTTCCTGATTCCTGTGTAGTCCCCTTTCTTGTAGTTTGGCTTCATTCGTCCTGGCCTTCCTGCTTCTCCCTCCACTTGTAGCTCTACTGTGTATTCGAAGCTTAAAATCACATGGTCGCTGGCCCCAAGGGGTCTTTCATATGTGATGTCCTCGATATCTGCACTACTCAAGGTGAATACTAAGTCCAGCCTTGCTGGTTCATCCTCTCCTCTCTCTCTTGTAGTGTCCCTTACGTGTTGGTACATGAAGTTTTCCAGTACCACCTCCATCATCTTAGCCCTCCATGTATCTTGGCCCCCATGCAGGTCCAAGTTCTCCCAATCGATCTCCTTGTGGTTAAAGTCACCCATGATCAGGAGCTTTGCCCTGCATGCATGAGCTCTTCTGGCCACTGCAGCCAGTGTGTCAACCATCAACTCTTGCCTTGGCCTCCTGCTGTTCTGTGGTGGGTTATACATCACTGCTATTACCACCTTGGGACCTCCAGAGTGAAGCGTTCCCGCTATGTAATCACTTTCTTCTCCGCTGTCTCCTCTCTCCAGCTCATCAAAATTTCAGCGATTTTTGATCAGCAATGCCACTCCTCCACCCCCCGTTCCCTCTGTCTTTCCTCAGGATTTGGTATCCCGTTGGAAAGATGGCATCTGTTATCATACCTGTAATGGCAACAGCAGCGAATGCTGCTCACCCAGTACACTTATATTTACTCCCATTTGAAAGTTTCTTGTATTTTCCAATATTTTTTTTTCAAGTCACTTATGTGGCCTGTAAGACCAAAGTAAGGTGCAATGTACAGATATGCACTCGTTGTATGCAACACAATAACTGCACAAAAATTATCATTATATTGTTTACAAAACTTGTTTACACAAACCAACAATACAAAATTTTTTTTATTATTATTGTTCTATAATATATATACACATATGTAGTCACTGGACACTCCTACAACTGCTATTAGCATCTGGAAGCTCATCTCTTCCTTCCCTCCTTACTTCCTTCCTTCCTTCCTTCTCGTATCCTGGGCATTGCTTTTGGTCAAACTCCTCAAAGCTATGAAATTCATCTTTGCAGACACTTCCATCTGTGTTAGAGCTATCACTGGGGAAGAGAAGAGTTCCAGATTCGCATGCTAGGCATGCTGAACAAAGACTACTGAAATGGCACTCTCACAATGCATCACTGGCTCCCCGATTTTTATTATACTGTGCACACTGACCATGGCGACCCATTCTCTCACATGTGGGCCTACCAGCTTTCTCCTGCTTGATTTGAAGCTGCTAGAATTTATGCGTATTAATACGTCAAAAACATTGGCTCGTAAGATGTATATATATGGCCGAAACAGTCAACGGATTAAATGTCGATGAAGAAAGGGAGGAGGTAATTTCATGCACTGGCCAGCTAAATATAACATCTTTTAGGAGTGAACAAGAGCAGGATGGGGGTGTGGGAGAGGTGCGTGAAGCATTACGTAGAATGAAAAGGGGTAAAGCAGCTGGAACTGATGGGATCATGACAGAAATATTAAAAGCAGGGGGTGGATATAGCGTTGGAGTGGTTGGTATTTTTGTTTAATAAATGTATGAAAGAAGGGAAGGTACCTAGGGATTGGCAGAGAGCATGTATAGTTTCTTCATATAAAGGGAAGGGGGACAAAAGAGATTGTAAAAATTATAGGGGAATAAGTTTACTGAGTATACCAGGAAAGGTGTACAGTAGGGTTATTATTGAAAGAATTAGAGGTAAGACAAAGAGTAGGATTGCAGATGAGCAAGGAGGTTTTAGAGTGGGTAGGGGATGTGTAGATTAAGTGTTTACATTGAAGTATATATGTGAACAGAATTTAGATAAAGGTAGGGAAGTTTTCATTGCAATTATGGATTTAGAAAAAGCATATGATAGAGTGGATAGTAGAGCAATGTGGCAGTTGTTGCAAGTTTATGGAATAGGTAGTAAGTTACTAAATGCTGTAAAGAGTTTTTATGAGGATAGTGAGACTCAGGTTAGGGTGTGTAGGAGAGGGGGGAGATTATTTCCAACTAAAAGTAGATCTTAGACAGGGATGTGTAATGTCACCATGGTTGTTTAATATATTTATAGATGAGGTTGTAAAAGAAGTAAATGCTAGGGTGTTGGAGAGGGGTGGGATTAAATTATGGGGAATTCAATACAAAATGGGAGTTGACATAGTTACTTTTTGCTGATGATACTGTGCTTTTGGGAGATTCTTAAGAAAAGTTGCAAAGGTTAGTGGATAAGTTTGGGAGGGTATGTAAAGGTGGAAAGTTGAAAGTGAACATAGATAAGAGTAGGGTGTTGAGGGTATCTAATGATTTAGATAAAGAAAAATTTAATATCACATTGGAGAGAGGGAGTATGGAGGAAGTGAATGTTTTCAGATATTTGGGAGTTGACTTGTCAGCAGATGGGTTTATGAAGGAAGAGGTTAACCGTAGAATTGATGAAGGGAAAAAGGTGATCGGTGTGTTGAGGTATTTGTGGAGACAAAAAACGTTATCCATGGAGGCAAAGAAGGGAATGTACGAAAGTATAGTGGTACCAACACTATTATATGGGTGTGAAGCTTGGGTTGCAAATGCTGCAGCAAGGAGGTGGCTGGAGGCAGTGGAAATGCCCTGCCAATCGGCAATGTGTGGTGTAAATATTATGCAGAGAATTCAGAGTGTGGATATTAGGAGGAGGTGTGGAGTTACTAAAAGTATTAGTCAGAGGGCTGACAAGAGGTTGTTAAGGTGGTTTGGTCATTTAGAGAGAATGGACCAAAGTAGAATGACTTGGAGAGCGTATAAATCTGTAGGGGAAGGAAGGCCGGGTAGGGGTTGTCCTAGAAAAGGTTGGAGGGAGGAGGTAAAGAATGTTTTGTGGGCGAGGGGCTTGGACTTCCAGCAATTGCCCATGTGTGAGTGTATTAGATAGGAGTGAATGGAGACGAATGGTTTTTGGGACCTGATGAGCTGTTGGAGTGTTAGCAGGGTAATCTTTAGTGAAGAGATTCAGGGAAACCAGTTATTTTTATATAGCCAAACTTGAGTACTGGAAATGGGAAGTACAATGCCTGCACTTTAAAGGAGGAGTTTGGGATATTGGCAGTTTGGAGGAGTATGTTATTTATCTGTATATATGCTTCTAAACTGCTGTATCTGGGCACCTCTGCAAAGACAGCAATGATGTGTGGGTGAGGTGAAAGTATTGGATGATGATGAAAGTTTCTTTTTGGGTCACCCTGCCTTGGTGGGAGACGGCTGACTTGTTGAATGAAAAAAAAAAGTTATAAGTGGTAGTATGCAGTGCATAATGAGAGGATATTAGGTAAAAGGACACAAGTGCAACTAATGCAACATTTTATTGTGGCAACATTTCACTCTCCAGGAGCTTTGCCACAATAAAATGTCACATTAGTTGCACTCTTGTACTTTTACCTGACTTATTGTGGGTAATCCTACCAACCTTAATATATAATGAGAGCGGTCTGTTGGATTACCATATGTGCTGTAAAATGAAAGGTTAAAAGTAGGCTTTTGAAGATTCATATACCTAGAGTTGTAATTGATAGGTCTGATCATTACCTAGTATGGTAGTAACTAAAATAAGATAGTGTATATGGAAGGTGCAAGATAAGGGTAAAATAGTGTATATGGAAAGTGGAAGATAAGGATAAAGGTGTCAGTAAGAAAAAAAGATGCTAATTTGTGTGCATGCACCCACTGGTTATATTGTAAGTCTGCCTATCTACAATGGAGTGATGGTGGAGGGTGCATTGCAAGTGAGTGGGGGTTAGGGGAAAGCCAGGTAGAGGTGGGAGGCATACTGTGTACTGTACTGTACTTGTGACACCAAAAATGAAATGTTAAGTTAAATTCTTTAACCATCTGCCTGCCTGCTTGCTCTTTCTTGCTTTGTTTGTGCTTTTCATAAACAATTATTTTGTCTCTGGCAGCATAATTTCCAGTTAGACAATGAGAAGCTTGTCTTTACTACCACAGTGAAAATGGACAGGGTCCTAGACAAAGTCTGAACAATACAAACTTGCGATTAGGAGGAGTTGGTCCATTTTACCGAGGGTACGACCAGAGTGGTGCATGAAATGGTAGGTTGCAGGCAGTGGAAATTTCTTTTCACAGATCATTTTTTTTTTAATACGTTGGCAGGGTAACATTTATAAAGAAATTTAGGGGAAACTAGTTTGCTAAACTTGTCTTGCAGTTGGGAAGTGCAGTGCCTGCACTCTGGAGTAGTGGTAGGGATGTTGGAGTTGGAGGGTAATCTGAAGTGTGATGTCAGCACACTTCTGGCAAGGTAGCAGTTGAATAAATGATGGTGAATGTGTTTTCTTTTTTGGGGTCACTCTGCTTTGGTTGGGGGATTGGTCTGAGGTAAAGAAAATTGTATTGTAGTTCATAAAACTTTTTAAGGTTTGACTAATCACATATATTTTAACATTGGTTTGAGTTTCTCCATGGTACATCAAGGAAATAATTCAGTATTATTTATGTTTTAGATTGGTAAGATTGATGAAATATTTGGAACGCCCTATGACAAATTTGTGTCTGTCAAGCTTAGCGAGAATGTCAAAGCTTCATCATTCAAGGAAAATACAAAGGTAAAAATTTTTTTACACAGTACGTAATTATAATTTTTGAAGGATTTCTGACAGTTTCCATTCAGTAATATAATTGTTATACATTATTTTTGTTGTAGCTACTTTATGTAAGAAATTATTATATGTGAGTTTTTTGTGAAACAGGGAAAAGAATAGCAGTTGTCTTTATGATTCAAATTGACCATGACCATAAGCATGTGATACATCAATAGAAAGACATGCTTAATTGAT
>NC_091299.1:27459391-27521891 GCF_038502225.1 Cherax quadricarinatus
ATAGATATGTGGTACCTAGATCCGACTTATGACCGGATTAGGTTCCTAGATAGCCGGTCGATAAGTAGAATAGATAGATCAATAGTACTAGAATAACGCTATCGATAGTATAGACTTTATTTATTGTTTATTTAGATAGAGATTAGATTTGCCACGATATAGGCTAGTTTATATTGCTAGATATCCGATCCTGTGATAGATGGCCTAGATAGCATGTGGATATAGAGGCCTAGAACTAGCCCTAGATAATAGGAATAGCATATAGATATATCTAGATATCTATAGTTCCATTATCTGTTATAAGCAAATTTAGGAAATTTGCTTAGTATATCTATATCTTATTTTCATTAATAAGATATCTTAGACATATCAGATAGGTTATTATAGATCTAGTCTCTGTATTCCTCAATAAGTGGATAATTAGCATATAGTGTTCAGAGTGAGATAATACCTGATCATTATATTTACATTTAGTTTGATCATCATACTATATATCTCCCAAAGATGCAGATACTTGCCAGCCTAGCCTGAGTACCACATCAGTCAGTCCTGTTCCAATGCCAAGTTGCTCCATAAACCCGGTAGCTTATCCGGATACGTTCATGTTATCATAGTTGGGAGTTATAGATTGTTTCAGGCTCTTTGCATTCCTTAGGTAACAATCATCTTCATACTTTACTTCCCTTCTGGCTTATGTGTTTCTAATGCTAGACTACAGTTATGGCAGTTCCTATTCGTTCTCCTTGTGGATCTACAATTACTTAAAGCTAACAGTAATCTTTATCATGAAGGTAATCCTTGTATGTGATGGGATCCAAATTTAGCAATTGTACACTTCAATTCTTTGTCCCTAATTTTTTAGTATACTATTACACAGCTACATGGGCAATTGTTGTTGGAGTCAATTATTGAAGTAAACCTTCATGGACATGAAAAGAATGAAAGTAATGATTGATGGAGTCAAGCTCAGTGTCAATGGTGACTCACTTTATCGCCATTAGGATTTACAAGATTCAGGTTTGCAGTGTAGGAGTTATTGTCTTCTTAATTTTGCCTAAAGGTTCGCAAATTTATTGCATTTTGATTTCTTACTATCGGTGGCAAGCTTGGAGCCAGATGTCAGCCCATGGTAGACTCCTGTTTAGAAAAATTCAAATTCAGGTGTATATAACTGTGGGATGAACTTGCATGCATCTAGCTAGAAAAATTTGGGTTGGGTTGAGCAGCTTGCATTCTAACTAGTGATAAGGGGTGGAGGATTATTGCAATGAGCATTCTTGGGAGGGACTGGTGGGGTGGGTGAGTGTTAAATGAACACATTCTTCCATGGAAGGTGGTATTTGCTCTTGGTTTGCCTACAAGTGATTACCTGGTTCATTTATAGTTTACTTAAAAGTTAATGCAGTGGCGTTTACTGATCCATTTAAAGATCTGGTTGTGTAATTTACCTCCTAGACATTGGTGATGAATGGTGAAAGTAGTTGTCTGGTTTGTTTCTCAAGATTCTAAAATCATGTTAAATGTTGAATTTCCATAATCCTATTCACCTGAATCTAGAAATTACCAGCTCCTTTTCCTCATGTTAATTTTAACTTTTTGTAGATTCTGGGACAGCAGTCTAGTCCTACTTCATTTCATTCTGGAAGGGTCGGAGGAACTTTCATCCTAGTGTGAATATCAGGCAATTGGGGCAGGCATTTAATCAATTATTTTTTGGAACCCTAGAAGGTTTACTTGGCCAAAATCTGGAAGTCTTCGCACCAGAAATCGTCCAGAAATTTTGAAAAAAAAAAAAAAAATTGTTTTTTCTTACAGGAATTATGGCCGCATATTTTTGTGAAGGTAATAAACGTAGAATCTGGATCAGTAGGGTTGTGAGATACGGTGCCAAGTTTGTAGAAGTGGAATGTGGTGGTGGTAAGGATCAGCGATTGGCAAACAATTACCGTGTTATGTTGTTTTAAAAAGTTGTTTTAGTTGGTTTTTGTTTGGTTTTCCAATTTTTTCTATTCCTAACTAAAAACAGTTTAGCCTGGGAGACCAATAGTGTTATATAAGTGTAATCTATAATTCTGGACTGTAAAAATTGGAACAACAAGTCTTAAGCAACTAAAGGTTAAAATTGTCATTTAATTATTGTTTACCACTTTTTTTTTTATTACCAATAAAATTAGTGCACAAATTTATTGTATTTAATTTACCTAATTGTTTCTTTATCATAAAAATTATTTAGTTGTTACAATCATGGTCATGGTTTTAGAATTGCTGGAGGCTGTGGAACTCCTTGAAACAAGGCACCAATTGCTATTAAGGCCCTGTAAATTAATTCCTTTCAGGACATTACTTTGGATTTGTCCTTTGGCGTTTCTTTGTTGCGTCGTTTTGTTTGAATGCATTAGACTGCAAATCTCTTCGAGGTTCAAATTTCTTTTTGAGTTATAAGGCTGTATTAATTGATGATACCTTCTCTCAAGCGGCAGGTATATTGTGAATGGGTCGAGACCATGATGTACTGGATGTTATTACCTGGTAATATTCGTTATAGAGTTGTACACTGTACCAATCCATTTACAAACCAAAAGTTCGTTCAGAAATTCCGGTCGTAAGTTGCAAGGTGGTTTAAGTCGGAATTTACATACTTGAATAATGCAATTCAAAGCATTTTTGTAAATGTCCTTTATTTTGATTGTTTTATTTGGAAGAAAGTTTCGATTTTGTACCGTACCTTGGCTAGCTTTCTTGTAGACACAGTCAATAAAACCAATCCTGTGGACGGTGTCAGCGAGCATGTATACAACAAAAGGCCTAGGAACTGGTTTTTGAATCGTTCCCCAAATTAGGGTCACTCGGATCAACTTTACCACTATCGGCATTTCATTATCGGTGATTGGTCTCAATAATGTTGATTTATCTGGTTGTCATACCACGTAATGCCATGGAAATTTGTCATTGGCAGTAAATACCTGCCTTGGCGTCTTATTTCATTAATAAGAATACCTGCGTTGAGCTGGGCATATGTTTACGATTACACTAGGTTATTATACTGATCTGTCTCTGTGAAATTCCTCTAATAATGGGCTTGGTGTACAAGTTAGCTCGGTATATAATGTAGCCCTTACCAAGAGAGTGCCATCCATGTCCTGATCTCGTACACAATAGTGGATACCCAATAACATCTTGTGTGTCTCCAACTGTTTTACCTACCCGTGTAAGTACAACAATTGTCCAATCCTTGCCACTGTCAAGCAATCACAGTACAAACAATTTTATACCAAAGCGGTTCCTCTTGCTCGGTATATACTGCTTGAATGACAGTCTACCTTTGAACAAAATCAAAGACTCGTCAATTACAAGATTCTTGAATGGATAAAAGTATATCCTGAACTTTTGTTTGAGATACATGAAAACATTTCTAATCTTGTATAACCTGTCACTTCTGTCAGGCCTGGTTTTGTCAGAGAAGTGCAACATACGTAACAGTAAGATAAACCTGTTCACTGGTATTATTTCACTGAAGGATGGGGTACAAATTAGCCGATCTGTGGACCAGTATGCTTTTATATTATGCTTATAGACATGAGGCATAAGCATTATTGTTGCAAAAAGCAAATACATTTCTGCAACAGTCGTCTCTTTCCACCTGTGTAGTCTTGACTGTGGTGATAAGATCGTATTTGCCATGGTGTACTGAAAATACTTATTACTTTCCTGACAATAATTTCCATCAATGGCTGGTCAAAGAATAATTCAAAGAATTCCAGTTCATTGGCCGTGGTTCCAAGGGGACAGGTAGGTAGAATTCCACTTTGCGAGTCATCAAAGTGGTGAGGGCTGGGAACAAAATTGGGATTTTGCTGCCAATCCCAGATACGGTTTGCTGGTGGATACTGGACATCATAGGCTGGTTGTACGGGTGGTTGTGGCGGGCTGGTGGGTGACGTAATCAATTAAGGACCTAACATAGGCTATGTACATCATTCTCACGATTCTCACATTAGCACAATAGTTGGGATTGTAGCCAGCAACAGCTTTGAGAGCATTTAGCCTAGCTTTACATTTCTTGTTTAGTTGTGGTATAGTGGATTTGTTAAAGGGTACATCTACACCAAGGTATCTGTAAGTTTCAACGTAGCTAATGATTTCACCCTGCAAATAGATGGGTGGGGGATGTCGTTTGCTTGTTAATATCTTTGTTTTAGAGGAAGATATTATGAGGCCTAGTCGATTACAAATTGCTTGAACTTCATTAAGAATGGTATTCATCTTCTTATGCCCTGTTGTATGGATCATGATATCATCAGCATAGCTTATAGCTATATGTTTAGGTGAGGCAGGTAGAGCATTTAGGAGAGCATTAATCAGAATATTAAATAGCATGGGACTAAGAACTCCTCCCTGCGGTGTACCTAAAGACATTTCTTTAGAATCACTTCTGAAGCCTTGGTAAAGGACAGAGGATACTCTATTTGACAGGTATCCTATTATCCAGCAGAGTAAGCTACCACCAATATTCATTTTGGCTAGTTCATGTAGTATAACGGTTCTGTTTGCAATATCAAATGCAGATTTTAGATCAAGAAAAGTGGTAAAACTAGTAGAGGTGTGTGCAGTGAGAAAGGTGGAAATACAGTTCTGCACACTTTTACCTTTCATGAACCCATAGAGGTAGGGGGAAAGTTGATGTCTGATTCTGTAGTACAATCTGTTAAGCATCATTCTTTCAAAAGTTTTGCAAAGACAACTAGTTAAGGAGATCGGCCTAAATGTATCAGGCTGTTGGGGCTTAGGGATAGGCACAATGAGACTATTGGTCCAGGAAGTAGGAAGAACGCCCTCAATGTAACTGAGATTATACAGTGCCAACAAAGGGTTATCAGGCACGTGCCTTAAAGTTCTGAGAATATCATAGGTTATACCATCCTCTCCAGGAGCAGTTGATCGACCTTTGGTTAATGCATTATCTAATTCTGTAAGGTTTAGGATAAACACTGTGTACAACACAAATAGTTGTTTATTTCCCAGAAATTTGGCATAAAAAACACGGTCGTAAGTCGAGTGGTTGTAAGTTGAGCAGGTCGTAAGTCGGATGGTAGGTGTAATCATATCTAATTCTGTGCTCAATCTTTCAATACAGTATATTTTTTTTTTTCAGATATATATAGATTCTAAAAAATTGCTGCCTCTCTTCATGTTCCTTCCTGGTTTTGTACCAAATAAAGGACGTGGTAGAGGTGGTAGAGGAGGACGAGGAGGAAGAGGAGGTGGTCGTGGAGGCAGAGGAGGAGGTGGAGGCCGAGGTACAAAACAATCTGGACATATATTTTTAAGAGTGGTGTATACATATAGTGAGTTAATGAATGACAGTGAATGTGTTCCCTCTCTCTTTTTGGATCACCCAATCTCAGTCTAAGAGTGCCAGTGTGTTAAAAAAAATCTATATTTGGTAGGGCTGGCTAAGTAATTTCTTAAATTCCATTTTCATTGTGGCAGCAGTCATGTATTCATTTGGATATAGGCACATCACTTTCTCAAAGCCCTTCATTAACTTCGGCACTATCTATCAGGGGATCCATTGTACCATATGGTGTAATGCACCATATGGTTCAAAATCATAGAATTCCTCTTCAGATACACTTCCATCAGTGTTAGAACTATCACTTGGGAAGAGGAGAGTCCCAATTCGCCAGGGAGTGAGAGCTTCCTTTCCGCAAGGCATGTTGAACAAAGCGTACTGAGATTGCGTTCCCACTTACTTTCTTAGGACCCATGATCAGAAAAAAGAAGTTTGGCAAAATAACTGTACAAAATGCAAGCAAAGCACGAGAGAAATACTTCCATGTCCAGGTAAACAGTGTGCTATGCCACCTAGTGGCAGCAAAGTTCATTATTATTATTAACCCTTTGAGGGTCGACAGGCCCTCTCCGAAACTCGTTCTCAGGGTCGGCCAAATTTAAAAAAAAAAAAAATTATTTTCTCTTATGAAAAGATAGAGAATCTTTTCCCGATCATAAAGACACCAAAAGTTTGAAATTTGATAGAAAACTTACGGAATTATGCTCTCGCAAAGTTAGCGGTCTCGGCGATGTTTACGCATCGGCGATTTTGCCCACTTTGAGCCCCATTTTCGGCCAATTTCACTGTACTAGTCGACAAAAAACATGAATATTTCGCTAGAACTCCATTTTTTCTATCGAATGGATGCAAGAAACCACTCATTTATGAAATTCAACTATCCAGTACAGTGGTCAGAATTTAGCAATTTTGCCAATTTCACACAAATTTCAAAAGATGCCAATTTCGGAATAGGGTCCAGAATAAACAAGAAAGACATTCCTGGCACTAAAATGACATTTCCTCTAGTCATTAGTCATGTCTCAAGTCCCCTCTTATATTCTTTTGCTTTCCACTTTGAATTTTTATTTTCACAAAAAATATAAGATTTACTGTTATGCAGACTACTGCATTAGTGTAAAAAATGGTATAAATATTATTGGTGCACGTGTGAAAGAATATTAGACTCACCAGTTGACGTGTATTGCACGCTTGGCACGATTTGTTTACTTTTGAAGTTTGGTAAAAATCGAACATTTCTGCTACTTTGAGCTCAATTTCAAGGCACCTTTCTTTGTAAAACCAGTCAAAATCATCTCAATTTCTGTAATATGTCTTCCATTCTATAAAATGAGACCAAGAAAACTAGAATACAACAATAAATACCATACGAAAATACACTGCAAAGTCGCTGATTTATTCCCAAAAAATGGTCAAAGTTTTTTTTTTCTCATTATGCACTGTGTGCTGCAGGATTTTTTTTAGACTGTGCACACTGACCACATAGACCCATTCTTTCATATGAAGGCCTACCAGCTTTCTCCCACTAGATTTGAGGCCGCTAGAATTTATGAGTACTAGTACGTCAAAAACCCCTACGCGTAAAACGTACTAGTACGACGAAAACCCTCAAAGGGTTAATAATAATAATTTAGGGAACTTGAGCACAGATCCAATTCCCTGATCAAGAGCCCCTCACCAGTATCAAGGAACCTTGATGCTGGTGAGGGGCTCTTGATATAGGGAATTGGATCTGTGCTCCAGTTCCCTAAATCAATAATTTTTCTTTTTTTCAACAAGTCAGCCATCTCCCACCGAGGCAGGGTGGCCCAAAAAAGAAAGAAAATACCCAAAAAGAAAATACTTTTATCATCATTCAACACTTTCACCACACTCACACATTATCACTGTTTTTGCAGAGGTGCTCAGAATACAACAGTTTAGAAGCATGTACAGTGGACCCCCGCATACCGTTGGCCTTACATAATGTTAAATCCGCATACCGATACATTTTATCGCTAAGATTTTGCCTCGCATACCGCTAAAAAACCCGCTCAACGCTGTTCGTCCGAGATGCGTCTAATGTGCGGCCTTAGCCAGCCTCACATGTTCCGCTGGTGGCATTGTTTACCAGCCAGCCTCCGCGGTAACATCCAAGCATACAATCGGAACATTTCGTATTATTACAGTGTTTTTGGTGATTTTATCTGCAAAATAAGTGACCATGGGCCCCAAGAAAGCTTCTAGTGCCAACCCTACAGGAATAAGGGTGAGAATTACTATAGAGATGAAGAAAGAGATCATTGATAAGTATGAAAGTGGAGTGCGTGTCTCCGAGCTGGCCAGGTTGTATAATAAACCCGTCAACCATCACTACTATTGTGGGCAACAAAAAGGCAATCAAGGAAGCTGTTCTTGCCAAAGGTTCAACTGTGTTTTCGAAACAGAGATCGCAAGTGATGGAAGATGTTGAGAGACTCTTATTGGTGTGGATAAATGAAAAACAGATAGCAGGAGATAGCATCTCTCAAGTGATCATAAGTGAAAAGGCTAGGAAGTTGCATCAGGATTTAATTAAAAAAATGCCTGCAACTAGTGATGATGTGAGTGAATTTAAGGCCAGCAAAGGTTGGTTTGAGAGATTTAAGAAGCGTAGTGGCATACATAGTGTGATAAGGCATGGTGAGGCTGCCAGTTCGGACCACAAAGCAGCTGAAAAATATGTGCAGGAATTCAAGGAGTACATAGACAGTGAAGGACTGAAACCTGAACAAGTGTTTAATTGTGATGAAACAGGCCTGTTTTGGAAGAAAATGCCAAGCAGGACCTACATTACTCAGGAGGAAAAGGCACTCCCAGGACATAAGCCTATGAAAGACAGGCTTACTCTGTTGATGTGTTCCAATGCTAGTGGTGATTGCAAAGTGAAGCCTTTATTAGTGTATCACTCAGAAACTCCCAGAATGTTCAGGCAAAAGAATATCCTCAAGGCTAATTTGTGTGTGCTGTGGAGGGCAAACAGTAAGGCATGGGTCACTAGGGACTTTTTCTATGACTGGTTACACCATGCATTTGCCCCCAATGTGAAAGATTACCTAACTGAAAAGAAATTAGACCTTAAGTGCCTCTTGGTGTTAGACAATGCCCCTGGTCATCCTACAGACGTGGCAGAGCGACTTTATGGGGACATGAGGTTCATTAAGGTGAAGTTTTTGCCTCCTAATACCACTCCTCTCCTGCAGCCCATGGACCAGCAGGTTATTGCAAACTTCAAAAAACTGTACACAAAAGCTCTGTTTGAAAGGTGCTTCGTAGTGACCTCAGAAACTCAACTGACTCTAAGAGAGTTTTGGAGAGATCACTTTAATATCCTCAGTTGTGTAAACCTTATTGGTAAGGCTTGGGAGGGAGTGACTAAGAGGACCTTGAACTATGCTTGGAAGAAACTGTGGCCAGAATGTGTAGACCAAAGGGATTTTGAAGGGTTTGAGGCTAACCCTAGGAATCCTATGCCAGTTGAGGAATCAACTGTGGCATTGGGGAAGTCCTTGGGGTTGGAGGTTAGTGGGGATGATGTGGAAGAGTTGGTGGAGGAGGACAATGAAGAATTAACTACTGATGAGCTGCTAGATCAACCTCAACAGCAAGAGGCCAGACCTGAGGAAACTGGTTCTGAGGAGGGGAGAGAGAAATTGAAGAAGTTGCCTGCTACAAAGATTAAGGAAATCTGTGCAATGTGGCTGAAAGTGCAAACCTTTATGGATGACAATCACCTTAACACAGCTATTGCAAGCCGTGCTGGTGACTGTTACACTGACAATGTTGTGAAACACTTTAGGGAAGTCATAAAGGAACGAGAGGTACAGGCCACTATGGACAGATATGTTGTGCGACAGAAGTCCAGTGACTCTGAAGCTAGTCCTAGTGGCATTAAAAGAAGAAGGGAAGTAACCCCAGAAAAGGACTTGACACCTCAAGTCTTAATGGAAGGGGATTTCCCTTCTAAACACTAAGACTCTCTCCTCCTCCCATCCCATCAATCATCACTAGATCTTCAATAAAGGTAAGTGTCATGTAATTGTGCATGCCTTTTTCAGTTTGTGTGTATTAAAATTAATATTTCATGTGGTAAAAATGTTTTTTTTTCATACTTTGGGGTGTCTTGCACGGATTAATTTGATTTCCATTATTTCTTATGGGGAAAATTCATTCGCATAACGATAATTTCGCATAACAATGAGCTCTCATGAACGGATTAATATCGTTATGCGGGGGTCCACTGTACGTATAAAGATACACGACATATCCCTCCAAACTGCCAATATCCCAAACCCCTCCTTTAAAGTGCAGTCATTGTACTTCCCATTTCCAGGACTCAAGTCCGACTATATGAAAATAACCGGTTTCCCTGAATCCCTTCACTAAATATTACCCTGCTCACACTCCAACAGATCGTCAGGTCCCAAGTATCATTCGTCTCCATTCACTCCAATCTAACACGCTCACACACGCTTGCTGGAAGTCCAAGCCCATCGCCCACAAAACCTCCTTTACCCCCTCTCTCCAACCTTTTCGAGGACGACCCCTACCATTCCTTCCTTCCCCTATAGATTTATATGCTTTCCATGTCATTCTACTTTGATCCATTCTCTCTAAATGACCAAACCACCTCAACAACCCCTCTTCTGCCCTCTGACTAATGCTTTTATTAACTCCACACCTTCTCCTAATTTCCACACTCTGAATTTTCTGCATAATATTTACACCACACATTGCCCTTAGACAGGACATCTCCACTGCCTCCAACCATCTCCTCGCTGCTGCATTTACCACCCAAGCTTCACTTCCATATAAGAGTGTTGGTACCACTATACTTTCATACATTCCCTTCTTTGCCTCCATAGATAACGTTTTTTGACTCCACATGTACCTCAACGCACCACTCACCTTTTCTCCCTCATCAATTCTATGATTAACCTCATCCTTCATAAATCCATCCGCCGACACGTCAACTCCCAAGTATCTGAAAACATTCATTTCTTCCATACTCCTCCTCCCCAGTTTGATATCCAATTTTTCTTTATCTAGATCATTTGATACCCTCATCACCTTACTTTTTTCTATGTTCACTTTCAACTTTCTACCTTTACACACATTCCCAAACTCATCCACTAACCTTTGCAATTTCTCCCATAAGCACAGTATCATCAGCAAAAAGTAACTGTGTCAAATCCCATTTTGAATTTGATTCCCCATAATTTAATCCCACCCCTCTCCCGAACACCCTAGCATTTACTTCTTTTACAACCCCATCTATAAATATATTAAGCAACCATGGTGACATTACACATCCCTGTCTAAGACCTACTTTTACCGAGAAGTATTCTCCCTCTCTTCTACACACCATAACCTGAGCCTCACTATCCTCATAAAAACTCTTAACAGCATTTAGTAACTTACCACCTATTCCATATACTTGCAACATCTGCCACATTGCTCCTCTATCCACTCTATCATATGCCTTTTCTAAGTCCATAAATGCAATAAAAACTTCCCTACCTTTATCTAAATACTGTTCACATATATGCTTCAATGTAAACACTTGATCTACACATCCTCTACCCACTCTGAAGCCTCCCTGCTCATCTGCAATCCTACATTAATAATACAGTGTAATAATAATAATGAGTGAGCTTCAGTTCCCTAAATTAAGAATAATAATAATAATTATTATTTTAATAATAATAACAAGGAGCTTCAGAACACCGCCACTAGTTGGCGCAGCGCTCTATTTACCTCACCGTGGAAGCATTTCTCTCGTGCTTTGCTTGCATTTTCTAGTTATTTTGCCAATTTTTTTTTTCTAACCATGAGTCCTAAGAAAGTAAGTGCAAAGGACAGTGCTGAGAAGAAAAAGAGAATGATTTCCATGGAATTAAAGCATGGAATCATAGATAAACAATGAGGTGGGCAGGTTGTGGGTTGAGGGGGTAGCTGGGGAAGCTCGCTCACAGTTAAGTTCACCGATAAAGTGTAGCAAGTGAGTTAAGCGATTAAGCAATAGAAAAAGGACGAAATGAAGCTAATTCCTCCAATGTTGTTGTTTGGGTTTATAGGGCCATTGACAGCATACGCTGCTGTGTATTGTTATTCTTCCACCCTCAACCTCTGCCACTATCTCTTCTCCAAGGTATGTAAATATGTATATACACTTTATAAAATCAGTTTATTTCTTTACATTCTCTTTTATGTTTTTATACAATATTTCTTATATATATATACAGTGGTCCCTCGTTTTTTGTAATTAATCCGTTCCTGGAGGAGCTACTATAAACGAAATTTACGATTTGCGAATCAATTTTCTCCATAAGAAATAATGTAAATACAATTAATCCGTTCCTGACACCCAGAAGTATTAAAACAAAAAATTTTTTTACATGAAATATACATGTATTACATAAACAATACAATGGGAAATGATGAATGAAACATTAACAGCATAACACTTACCTTTATTGGAGATTCTTCTTAGTGTATGGGAGATTGGAGGAGGAGAGAGAGTGGATTGTTTATTGTTTGGAAGGGGAATCCCCTTCTAGCAACACCTCAGGTACCAATTGCTTTTCTGGGGTTGTTTGTCTTCTCTGTTTCTTAATGCCACTAGGACCACCTTGAGAGTCACTGGAGTCCTGTCTCGCAAAATAACTGTGGAGAGAGCTCTGTTTCTGGCGTCTCTTTAACACTTCCCTAAAATGGCCCAAGACTGTCACTGTACATGTTGCCAAAATGGCTTGCAACAACCTTGTTAGGGTGATGTTTCTCCATAAAGCTTTCCATCTTACCCCACATAGTAAAAATCTCTTTAATTTCTGAAGAAGGCACCTTCTTCCATCTCTCTTCCTCCTCCTCTGCACCAAGATTCTGAGCTGCGATGTGTTGCTCTTCCTGCTGAAGCTCTTGCAGCTCCTCAGTGGTGAGCTCTTCATTGTGGTCTTCCACCAATTCTTCCACATCCTCCAAACTCACATCCAACCCCATGGAACTCCCCAGTGCCACAATTGATTTTACAACAGACATAGGCTCAGTCCCAAACCCTTCAAAATCCCTCTTGTCGACACACTCTGGCCACAATTTTCTCCAGGCAGAGTTCAAAGTCCTGGTAGTCACTCCCTCCCAAGCCATACCTATAAGGGTTATGCAATGGAGGATGCTGAAGTGTTCTCTCCAAAATTCCCTTAGGGTCAAGTGAGTGTCTGTGGTCACAGTCAAGCACCTGTGAAACATTGCTTTTGTGTAGAGTTTTTTACAGTTTGCAATGACCTGCTGGTCCATGGGCTGGAGGAGAGGAGTGGTATTTGGGGGCAAGAACTTTACTGTGATGAACCCAAACTCCTCGAAAATTAGGTCATCCAAGTTTGGAGGATGAGCAGGTGCATTGTCCATTACTAGCAGGCACTTGAGATCCAATTTCTTTTCCAGGAGATACTCCTTCACACTAGGGCCAAACGCTTCATTGAACCACTCGACGAAAATTTCCCTCGTGACTCATGCCTTACTATTAGATTTCCAAAACACACACAATTTACTCTTCATAACATTGTTTTTCCTGAACACTCTGGAATTTTCAGAATGGTACACTAGTAATGGCTTCACTTTGAAATCCCCACTAGCATTAGCACAGAACATTAGCATCAGCCTGTCTTTCATAGGCTTGTGTCCTGGCATTGCCTTTTCCTCTTGTGTAATGAATGTCCTCTTTGGCATTTTCTTCCAAAAGAGGCCTGTTTCATCACAATTGAACACTTGTTCAGGTTTCAGTCCTTCAGCCTCTATGTACTCCTGGAATTCATGCACATATTTTTCAGCCGCCTTGTGGTCCGAACTGGCAGCCTCACCATGCCTTACCACACTGTGTATGCCAGTACGGTTCTTAAATCTCTCAAACCAGCCTTTGCTGGCCTTAAATTCACTCACATCACCACTATTTGCAGGCAATTTCTTTACCAAATCGTCATGCAACTGCCTAGCCTTTTCACAAATAATCAAAGTCATAAGAATATCTCCTGCTAATTGTTTCTCATTTATCCACACCAATAATAACTTCTCAACCTCTTCGAGTACTGGTGATCTCATTTTTGTCAGCATAGTTACCCCCCCTTTGCAACAACAGCATCCTTGATTTCCTTTTTCTTGGCCACTATGGAATATAAGGTTGTGTAGGGTTTCTTATACATCCTGCCCAGTTTGGCTACACTTGTACCACTTTCATATTGTTCAGTGATGGTTTTCTTAAATTTAATCGTATTTCTCACCTTCTTTACCACAGGCTTGGCACTAGGAGCTTTCTTTGGAGCCATGGTAGCTTATTTAGTATTTGCAAGCACTAAAATAAATGGAATATTATGAAATATTTCGCTGGAGCATGCGAGGGGACCTTCGCTCACTGGTAAACAATGCCAGACTGGCTGCCGCCACGGCTCACGCCGTGGGTACGCGTCCCGGACGAATTATGACTCACGAGTCAACTTATGAAAACTGAGTCCATGTTTATACGAAAATACCCCTATGATTGGCGAAATTTACGATTGCCGGGAACTACGAAAAGCGAGGGACCACTGTACATTGTTTCAGTGTTTTCCTTATGAAACTAGTGATCTAGTGCAGTTAGCCTCACAAACACTCCATTTTCTCTTGTAATAAGAACGGGAAGCTTTGGTGGAAGCAGGAGTGGGAATGGCTACCACCACTAGTCACATAATGACATATTTTGTTCATTCTAGAGTATATATCATGTTTCTATATTATTTATATTGTTTATTATGTCAGATGAATTGTGATAGATAAATAAGCCGTAGAGTTGATATTAGTGTCATATTGAAGTATTTTGTCCTGCCTCCCGAGAGCAGGAATTCCGCAGGAACGGATGAATGGCATTTCAGTTAATTTAAATGAGGAAAATTGATTTGATATACGTATGAGCAAACTGAGTTACGAGCTAGGCCATGGAATGAATTAAACTCATAAGTTGAGCTTCCTATATATTTTGCCCTTGTGCTCGACCTCAGTGCACACACTTTTTCTTTCTCTGCTGTCTGCTATTCCCATGCTTTGCAGTGCTCTTTGACTCACGTGGGTTTAGCACTTTCCCTTTAATAATAATTTTAGGGGTTTATCTATTCTAATGTTTTTCCACATTGGCAATGAATTTTACAGGGTGTAAAATATTCTTTTTTCTTTTTTATCCAGGTGGTGGCTTTGGCCGTGGTGGTGGTGGAGGATTTGGCCGAGGTGGTGGACGAGGTGGTAGAGGAGGAGGAGGATTTGGTAGAGGTGGTGGTGGTGGTGGTTTTAAGAGATATTAAAAGTTTGTGATAAATTCGTTTTATCATGATCCTAAGTCTGCATTATGAGTGAATGATAATGAATGTTTCATTTTTGGGGTCACTCTGCCTTGGGGGGAGAGATGGCTGATTAAGAAAAAACTGTGCTGTGAATTTATATAGTTTTGTAATATACAATTGTTGTAAATTGTATATTTTAAGTTTATTGTCCATGCAAAAACACTCAGGTTTTTATGTCTCTTGCAATACTGTATGTAACGAGTCATTTTATAGTGTTTTTATATAAAATAAACAGTCTATCTTATTGCCTTTTCAAATATCATTTAGACATAAAAATGGATTTCAAGCAAAATATTATATGTGAAATACTACACAAGTTTTCATTATGGTTTAAAGCCATAATGGGAGTTTGGAGGAAGTAAATGTGTTCAGATATTTGGGAGTGGATGAATTGGTGGATGGTTCCATGAGATAGCAAGGGTTAGCTCACTACACAAAGGAGGAGACACAACCAACATAAATAACTACAGAATTATATCTGACCTGCCATTGTTATCCAAAATCTTTGAAAAATTAATCCATAACAGATTATACCCTTTTCTATTGTCACCCAAAAAAATCAAAGTGATTTATTTCCATTGGGGTCCTTTTAATACCTTATTATTATACTGGCCAGGGAGGTACATTTATTTTTTTATTTATTTATTTATTTATTTATTTACAATTTGAGCATACATTCAGAGGTACAAAAAAATACAGATAAGAGCAGCATGCCAAAGCCACTTATACTATGCATAGCATTTCGGGCTGGCTTAAAATTAACTAAGCAATGATGAAATCAGTGATAATACATTATTGTAAACAGATAACTATAAAGCACAAATGAGTATTACAAAGACAGGTCATATGGTTGCATGCATTGTTGTACATTCAGTCGTATGGAGTATTCTGTTAGGTAGTGTATTTAAAAAATAATAAAGTTTTAGGTTTTAGGTTTAACATTTATGTGATATAATTGTGAGAAACATTTAAGATATACAATTTATAAGGTTCAGTTATTCAGTATTTATTTGGTTTTGGGTGAGTAAGTGATCTTTGAGAAGAGACTTGAATTTATAAACAGGTAGTGTTTCTTTTATATTTACAGGTAATGAATTCCAGATTTTAGGGCCTTTTATGTGCATTGAGTTTTTGCATAGTGTGAGATGGACACGAGGAACATCAAAGAGTGATCTGTGCCTTGTGTTATGGTCATGTGTTCTGTTGAGGTTGGCAAGGAGATGTTTGAGGGGAGAGTTAAGTGTTCTATGTATGTAATAGGTGCAATAATAAGTATGGATGTTTTGTATGGTGAGTAGGTTTAGTGTATTGAATATTGGTGGAGTGTGCTGCCTGTAGTGAGAATTTGTTATCATTCTAACTGCAGCCTTTTGTTGGGTAATTAGTGGTCTGAGATGGTTAATTGTTGTTGAGCCCCATGCACAAATTCCATAGGTGAGATAGGGGTAAATAAGAGAGTGATATAGGGCCAGGAGGGCTGACTGTGGAACATAGTACCGTATCTTCGATAGTATGCCTACAGTCTTGGAAATTTTCTTAGAAATTTGTTGTATATGTGTATGAAATTTGAGTCTATTATCAAGGTGGATTCCTAAGAATTTTCCCTCTGTTAGCTTTGTGATAGGTGATCCGTTTATCATTATGTTAAGAGGGACATCTGTAGCTCTGTTACCAAACTGAATGAAGTAGGTTTTGTCACTGTTTAGTGTAAGTTTGTTAGTCCTCATCCAGGTACATGTAGATATTTTCTGTAATTCGGTGTTTACAGTATTGGCTAGCGTGACTGGGCTCGGGTGAGAGAAGACATATGTAGTGTCATCTGCAAATAGTGTGGGTTTGAGTAATTGCGAAGCATTTGGAAGGTCATTTATGTATAGGAGAAAGAGAAGAGGGCCAAGGACACTTCCCTGTGGGACACCAACTGTAATTGGTTGCGCAGAAGAGTTTGCCCCATTTGCGTACACATATTGGCTTCTGTTGCTGAGGTATGACTTGAGGTAGTTGAGGGAGTGCCCTCTTATACCATAGTGTGACAATTTTACGTGGAGCAAGTCATGGTCAACTGTATCAAAAGCTTTACGTAAGTCAATGAAGATCCCCAGTGGGACTTCTTTTTTCTCTATTGCAGTGTATACATGTATATGTTCTAGCATGTGTATAATAGCATCATTAGTATTTTTATTAGGCCTGAATCCAAATTGGCAGGGGTTGAGTATGTTTTGGGAGATAAGGTAGTAGATTCGTTTATGAATTAATTTTTCGAAGATTTTTGAGAGAGGGTGTAAGTTGGATATTGGCCTATAGTTATTCAACTCTGTTTGGTCTCCTTTGTGGATCGGGGTGACCCTTGCTATTTTGAGTACTGTAGGGAAGGTGGAGGATTCTATGGATTTGTTAAAGAGTGTTGCAATGATTGGTGATAGCACTTGTGACAGTTTTTTGTATATAAAGAGTGGTAAGGTATTTAAATCTCCTGCCTTGTTTTGTAGTGCGTTGATAATAAGGGAGACTTCGTATGGGTTAGTCGGAGCTAGAAACAGTGTGTTCGGGTAGTTGCCGGTGAGGTAGTCATTTGGTGGGGTATCTGAGCTTGGGATTTTATTGGCAAGGTTTTGTCCTATAGTGGAGAAGAAATAAATCATTGAGTCTGTTTGCTGTTTCTATTGGTGGGAGTTGGGGTTCATCTGATTTTGCTAATTTTATTTCGCTATGTCGTGATATCTTTTTTGTTCCCAGAATTTCTGATAGGGTTTTCCAGGTCTTTTTTATATCACCTCGTAAGTTGGATAATCTGTTCTCATAATACAATTTTTTTGCCCTTCTTATCAGGCTGGTTAGGATTGACGAGTAACGTTTTGTTTGGTCTCTGGTTATGTGACCCATTCTGTACTGTTTTTCATATTGGTGTTTTGTATTTATGGATTTGTGAATGCTGGGTGTTAGCCAGGGACTGTTCAGTCTCTTAGCTGTCATCTGTTTAGTTTTTTTAGGGCAGTGCTTGTTATAGAGGTATTGGGTCTTTTTTAGAAAATTATTAATACATTCGTCAATATCTGTATAGATTTCTAGCTCAGTGTGCCAATCAATGTTTGCTACTGCTGTTGTGAAGTTATTAATGGCTGCCTCATTGTGAAGTCTGAAGGTGACTTTAGTAGTGTCTTGGGGTAGTTTACCAAGAGTTGTTATGAGGAAAGTAGGGTAGTGGTCTGTGGTATTACCTGTAATTATGCCTGATTTTAAAGGGAATATGGTGTTGGTCCAGATGTGGTCAAGTAGGGAAACACTAGTCTCTGTAACTCTTGTAGGTTTTGTTACTGTTGGTAGTAACATACAGTTACTCATTGTGTTTGTGAATTCAGTAACGTGTGGGTCCTGGTCTTGCAGGAGATTTATATTGAAGTCACCTGAGAGTAGTAAGTGATCTTTGTTCATGCATGCATCAGTTATCATACTTCCTAGGTTTTGACTAAATTGGCTAATGTTTGACTGTGGAACTCTGTAGATGTTTATCAATGTGAGAGGTTTTTGTAGGTATTTGGATTTGAATTTAGTTATTATATATTCCCCATGTTCATCCCTTGTACAAGTATTAGTGATACATTCTAGTTGGTCTGAGTAGTATATGGCTGTGCCACCCCCTTGTTGGTCTGGCCTACAGTTGTGTATGGCTGTGTAACCAGGAATGGCATAGACATCTGTACTATCAGGCTTTAGCCAGGTTTCAGTTAGTGTAATGATGGACATATTGGCATGTAAGGAATTTAGTAATGCTAGGAGGTCATCGTAATGCTTGCTTAAAGATCTGATATTGTAGTTAAAGATAGTTATGTTGTTGTTGGCACTGAGAAGTGCCTTTGATTGTTCTGCAGTGTAGTAATTACAGTAACTGTTTGATTCATTTAAGTCATTAAATAAGAGGTTGGTATCAGGATCAATGCTTGTAATCATAAGATTTGTAGTGAATCTATAGTTAAAATTAAGTATAAAACAAAGTAAATAGTCTTAAGCTAAAAAATAGCACCTGAATTATTTAACAAATGTAAAATAATGAGCTAAGGTAGTTTTTTTAGTTTTTTTTTTAAAGCTAAAATAAAGGAGACAATATAAGAGGGACTAATACAAATAAAGTGATGATCAAATAATGGAGCTTGGGAATATGATAGTAGGTAGTACTATAAAGGTCATTTTTTTAAAGTTAGAATTATAGTATAAAATTATAATATAAAAGGGACTAATATAGGTTGTGGTGAACAATAAAGTGGTAATCAAATAAATGAGCTTTGGAATATAATGGCAAAATTGTGAACTTATTCTACTTTAGCACCTGAGAATAGCACCTTGATTATTTTAACAATTGTGAATATATAAACTAGGGTAGTTATATAAAGCTAAAATAAAGGAGAAAATATATAAGGGACTAAAATTAAGTAATGGTAAACAAAGTTAAATGGACAGATGGTAGGAATTATAATATAAACTTATAATATAAAAATACAATTTTGAAATGGTACTTGCAAGTGCACTAGAGTCTTGTATAGGTTGTTGACAAGATCAAGATTATAACTAGATTTAAATTGATAAAAAAAATTCACAATTAAAGTACATGTATAACATTTTTTAGGAGTGAACAAGAGCAGGATGTGAGTGTGGGAGAGGTGCATGAGGCATTACGTAGAATGAAAGGGGGTAAAGCAGCAGAAACTGACGGGATCATGACAGAAATGTTAAAAGCAGGGGGGGATATAGTGTTGGAATGGTTGGTATTTTTGTTTAATAAATGTATGGAAGAGGGGAAGGTATCTAGGGATTGGCAGAGAGCGTAATTCCTTTATGTAAAGGGAAGGGGACAAAAGAGATTGTAAATATTATAGGGAAATAAATTTACTGAGTATACCGGGAAAAGTGTACGGTAGCGTTGTTATTGAAAGAATTAGAGATAAGACAGAATGTAGGATTGTGGATTAGCAAGGAGGTTTTAGAGTGTGGGTAGGGGATGTGTAGATCAAGTGTTTACATTGAAGCATATATTATATATGAACAGTATTTAGATAAAGGTAGGGAAGTTTTCATTGTATTTGTGTTCCTTTGTTCATATGTTCTTATGTTAACACAAATGTAATGATCAATAAATCATGGATATCCATATAGTTCCTAAAAAGGATTTATCACCATATAAAAATAATTTTTTCTACCTAACAGCTATCAGTCAACAACTTTCATTTAATACAAATTTTATTAATTTTATGAATCATGATGCACAAATTCGGCCTTTAAGTAGAACCATTATTATTACACTCAAAAGTGTACACTAAACCCACAGTGGTCATACAGATAAGGTAAAACAGTTAATGGTAAGCGCTTATCACCGTACATGTGACCCTGAGCTGCTTTGGGGATTAGCGTGGACGGTTACAAAGCATGGCTTGCTTCTGCAGTGTTTTAAAAATTGAGGTTGGAGAGTTGAAGGAGGGGGTCTTGCTTCTCCAGGAGGAGATTAGGAGGCTGAAGGTCCACCTCATTGGGTCTGGGAGAGAGTGTGAGGTGGCTGGAGTTGTGGGGAACGAGGCTTCTAGCAGTGAGGTGCAGTCTCTCTCTCGCTGTGAGGAGGCTGTAGGTGGGGAGGTAGCAACGGCTACCAGCAGTGAGGTGCAGTCCAGCACCTGCTACAAGTGGCGAGTGGTAACCAGTAATGGGAGGAGAATCAGAATAAGGAAAGTTAAGAGTGAAGATCTGAAGGTAGGAAATCGCTTCTCTGTTCTTCAGGATGAATGTACTTCAGTGGCCAGTGAAGGTAAGGGTACTACTGCCCCTGCTAACAGAGGTAAGCGCATTCATGTGGTTGGTGACTCTCAGGTAAGATATATTGACCGTGCTTTTTGAAATAGGAATAAGAAGATGAGAGATAGAGTGTGCTTCCCTGAAGCTGGTGTTGGGGACATAGTTAACAGCGTTGGATAATATCATGTCAGGTAATGGGAACAAGCCCATTATTTGTCTCAGTGCTGGTGGAAATGATATTGGGAAGGGTAGGAGAAGAGCTGCTAGGTAAGTACAGGTCAGCTATAGATTTCATTAAGTCTAAGGGAGGGGTCTCAATCATATGTAGCATCTTGCCTAGAAGGGGAGTAGGAAATGAATGGTTGTCTAGGGCAATTGGTGTAAATTGCTGGCTAGACAGATACTGCAAGGAACTTGCAATCCCATTCATTGACAACTGAAACAACTTTCATGGCAAACATGATATGTATGCAAGGGATGGGGTACATCTCTCTGGGGCTGGGGTGGTAGCACTTGCAAACTCAATTGAGAAGGCCATTGGTGAAATGCCTATGATTTTAAACTGATAGAAGATAGAGGTATGGGTGTGTGTGGGAAACAAGCAGGTTGCAACACTAGGGTTGGAATCAGTAAATGTATAAAAGGCATTCAGCATGAAGTTATAAATAAAGACAATAGATCAGGTCAGCAAACAAAGGGGGACAGCAGAGGACAGCAAGGGACTAGCTCCCTTAAGGTTTACTATACTAATAGCAGGAGTGTAAGAAATAAGATAGATGAGCTAAGATTAATTGCAAGTGCAGGAAACAGATATTATTGCTATAACAGAGACCTGGCTCAATCTGAAAGATAGAGAGATGCCCTCTGAATGTCACCTACAAGGCTATAAATTATTCCACAATGACAGGGTCAACAGGAAGGGTGGTGGAGTAGTGATGTATGTCAGAGACAATTTAAATTGTTGTGTTAGACAAGATATAAAAGTAGAAGCGTCAGCCACTGAATCTGTTTGGTTACAGCTTCTCGAGGGCCAAGAAAAACTAATTTTGGGTGTGATTTACAGGGCCCCAAATCTTGAAAGGGAGTGCAGTAAACTTCTATGGGACGAAATTCGTAAGGCATCTACATACGAAAATGTTGTGCTAATGGGAGATTTCAACTATAGACAGATTGACTGGAGCAATTTGACAGGAAATTTAGAGTCAGGTGACTTTCTTGATACGATCCAGGATTGTTTTTTAAAACAGTTTGTGACAGAGCCAACTAGAGGAAATAACCTCCTTCACTTGGTTCTTGCCAGTAGGGGAACACTAATTAATAATCTTGAGGTTAATGATGAGCTTGGGGAAAGTGATCACAAATCACTCAGTTTTAATATATCATGGAATTCCCCTAATAATGGCAATCAAGTCTCCGTCCCTGACTTTCGTTTGGCTGATTTCATAGGACTGAAAAATTACTTAGGTGGGCTGAACTGGAATGACCTGACAAAGGGTCAGGTAGGTGGTGATGGTTGCCGATATGATGCTTTCCAGGGCATAGTTCTAGCTGCTCAGTCAAATTATGTTCCAAATAGGGAAATCAGATCAAACAAAAATGATCCTAAATGGATGAACAATAGATAAAATATTTGATTGGTCAAAAGAGAGGCATATATAGGCAAATCAAAAGAGGAGAGGGGCAATTAAGAAATCGATATATTCAGTTAAAGAGAGAAATAAAAAAGGGAATTAGAAACGCAAAAAGAGATTATGAGGTTAAAGTTGCAAGAGAATCGAAGACTAACCCAAAAGGATTCTTTCAGGTATACAGAAGTAAGATCAGGGACAAGATATGTCCACTCAAAAGTTCCTCGGGTCAGCTCACTGACAGTGATAAGGAAATGTGTAGAATTTTTAACACATACTTCCTCTCAGTGTTGCATAAGTGTCTCAATTCTTCAACACATACTTCCTCTCAGTTTTTACACAGGAGGATACCAGCGATATTCCAGTAATGATAAATTATGTAGAACAGGACGATAATAAACTGTGCACGATTAGGGTCACAAGTGACATGGTCCTTAGGCAAATAGATAAATTAAAACCTAACAAATCCCCAGGCCCTGATGAACTGTATGCAAGGGTTCTAAAGGAATGTAAAGAGGAGCTTAGCACACCTTTGGCTAATCTTTTCAACATATCACTACAAACTGGCATGGTGCCAGATAAGTGGAAAATGGCAAATGCGATACCTATTTTCAAAACAGGTGACAGGTCCTTAGCTTCGAACTATAGACCAATAAACCTAACCTCGATAAATTAGACACATGTGCAACTCTTGGGTGTCTTTGTTGGGGAGGCGTTTCGCCGCACGGTGGCTTCATCAGTCCATGCAGGGGGGGGTCTTGGGGGGCGGGGGGAGAGTGAGGTGATCGGTCCCTCAACCTTGGGTCGGTGTGGTCAGTCCATCAATCATCTATTCAAGATTGATGACTGACCACATCGGCTCGGGGTTGGGGGGCTGGTTGCCTCGTTCTCCTCCTGTTCTTCGGGATTCTCCTTTGTGTGGACTGGTGGGGCCGCTGTGTGGCGGGGCGTTTCCTCGGCGGGGATGCCCGGGAGTTGCACGTGTGTCTAATTTATCAACATGTCGGTTCTCTGAACCATTCATCTACAAACCTAACCTCCATAGTGGGAAAATTTATGTAATCAATAATTGCCGAGGCAGTTCGTAGCCACCTTGAAAAGCATAAATTAATCAACGAATCTCAGTATGGTTTTACAAAGGGGCGTTCCTGCCTTACGAATTTATTAACTTTTTTTCACTAAGGTATTTGTGGAGGTAGATCATGGTAATGAATATGATATTGTGTATATGGACTTCAGTAAGGCTTTTGACAGGGTCCCACATCAGAGACTATTGAGGAAAATTAAGGCACATGGAATAGGAGGAGAAATTTTTTCCTGGATAGAGGTATGGTTGACAAATAGGCAGCAGAGAGTTTGCATAAATGGGGAGAAATCAGAGTGGGGAAGCGTCACGAGCGGTGTTCCACAGGGGTCAGTGTTGGGCCCCCTGCTGTTCACAATCTACATAAACGACATAGATGAGGGCATAAAGAGCGACATCGGCAAGTTTGCCGATGACACCAAAATAGGCCGTCGAATTCATTCTGACGAGGACATTCGAGCACTCCAGGAAGATTTGAATAGACTGATGCAGTGGTCGGAGAAGTGGCAGATGCAGTTTAATATAGACAAATGCAAAGTTCTAAATGTTGGACAGGACAATAACCATGCCACATATAAACTAAATAATGTAGATCTTAATATTACGGATTGCGAAAAGGATTTAGGAGTTCTGGTTAGCAGTAATCTGAAACCAAGACAACAGTGCATAAGTGTTCGCAATAAAGCTAATAGAATCCTTGGCTTCATATCAAGAAGCACAAATAATAGGAGTCCTCAGGTTGTTCTTCAACTCTATACATCCTTGGTTAGGCCTCATTTAGATTATGCTGCACAGTTTTGGTCACCGTATTACAGAATGGATATAAATTCTCTGGAAAATGTACAAAGGAGGATGACAAAGTTGATCCCATGTATCAGAAACCTTCCCTATGAGGATAGACTAAGGGCCCTGAATCTGCACTCTCTAGAAAGACGTAGAATTAGGGAGGATATGATTGAGGTGTATAAATGGAAGACAGGAATAAATAAAGGGGATGTAAATAGTGTGCTGAAAATATCTAGCCTAGACAGGACTCGCAGCAATGGTTTTAAGTTGGAAAAATTCAGATTCAGGAAGGATATAGGAAAGTACTGGTTTGGTAATAGAGTTGTGGATGAGTGGAACAAACTCCCAAGTACCGTTATAGAGGCCAGAACGTTGTGTAGCTTTAAAAATAGGTTGGATAAATACATGAGTAGATGTGGGTGGGTGTGAGTTAGACCTGATAGCTTGTGCTACCAGGTCGGTTGCCGTGTTCCTCCCTTAAGTCAATGTGACCTGACCTGACTAGGTTGGGTGCATTGGCTTAAGCCGGTAGGAGACTTGGACCTGCCTCGCATGGGCCAGTAGGCCTTCTGCAGTGTTCCTTCGTTCTTATGTTCTTATGTTCTTATGGATTTAGAAAAGGCATATGATAGAGTGGATAGGGGAGCAGTGTGGCAGATGTTGCAAGTATATGGAATAGGTAGTAAGTTACTAAATGCTGTAAAGAGTTTTTATGATGATAGTGAGGCTCAGGCTAGGGTGTGTAGAAGAGAGGGAGACTACTTCCCGGTAAAGGTGGGTATTAGACAGGGATGTGTAATGTCACCATGGTTGTTTAACCCTTTGACTGTCGCGGCCGTATATATACGTTTGCGAGGTACCGTGTTTGACGTATATATACTCATAAATTCTAGCGGCTTCAAATCAGGCAGGAGAAAGCTAGTACGCCCACATGTGAGAGAATGGGTCTGTGTGGTCAGTGTGCACCACATAAAAAAAATCCTGGAGCACGCAGTGCATAATGAGAAAAAAAAAACTCCGACCGTTTTTTTTAATTAAAATGCCGACTTTGTGGTCTATTTTCGTATAGTATTTGTGGTTGTATTCTCGTTTTCTTGGTCTCATTTGATAGAATGGAAACTATATTATAGAAATGGAGGTGATTTTGATTAATTTTACTATAAAAAGAACCTGGAAATGGAGCACAAAGTACAGGAAATGTTTGATTTTTGCCGATGTTCAAAAGTGAACAAATGATGTCATTGTCCAATAAATGTCCAAATAGCCATTCTAATACGCAGTCATGAATGGGTTGATGTAATTTTTACAATTATTACAGTATTGCAGTAGTCTGCATAACAGTAAATCTTCTATTTTTTGTTTGAATAAAATTTCAAAATAAAAAGCAAGAGTAATATCACAGGGACCTGGAGACATGACTGATGAACAAAGAAAATGTTATTTTAGAGCCAGGAATGTCTGCATTGTTCATTCTGGACCTTATTTTGAAATTGTCATATTTTTTAATTTTCGTGAAATTGGCCAAATTGCAAATTTCTGACCATGTTATTCGGTAGTTGAAATCGGTAAATGGGCAGTTTCTTGTACTCAATCGATAGAAAAAATAGAGTTCTGAAGAAATAGTTATGAGTTTGGTTGACTGGAATAACGGAATTAGCCGAAAATAGGGCTCAAAGTGGGCGAAATTGCCGATTTTTAAATATCGCCGAAGTCGCTAACTTCGCGAGAGCGTAATTCCGTCAGTTTTCCATCAAATTTCGTTTTTTTGGTGTCTTTACAATCGGGAAAAGATTCTCTATCATTTCATAAGAAAAAATAATTTTTTTTTTTTTCGAATATTTTGCGACACCAGAAGCAACTTCAGGATTTGGCCCTTCGACAGTCAAAGGGTTAATATATTTATAGATGGGGTTGTAAAAGAAGTAAATGCTAGGGTGTTGGGGAGAGGGGCAGGATTAAATTATGGGGAATCAAATACAAAATGAGAGTTGACACAGTTACTTTTTGCTGATGATACTGTGCTTATGGGTGATTCTAAAGAAAAGTTGCAAAGGTTAGTGTATGAGTTTGGGAGGGTGTGTAAAGGTAGATAATTGAAAGTGAATATAGATAAGAGTAAGGTGATGAAGGTATCAAATGATTTAGATAAAGAAAAATTGGATATCACATTGTAGAGAGGGAGTATGGAAGAAGTTAATGTTTTCAGATATTTGGGAGCTGACTTGTCAGCAGATGGGTTTATGAATGATGAGATTAACCATAGAATTGATGAAGGAAAAAAGGCGAGTGGTGTGTTGAGGTATCTGTGGAGACGAAAAATGTTATCTATGGAGGCAAAGAAGGGAATGTATGAAAGTATAGTGGTACCAACACTCTTATATGGGTATGAAGCTTGGGTTGTAAATGCTGCAGCGAGGAGGTGGCTGGAGGTGGTGGAGATGTCCTGTCTAAGGGCAATGTGTGGTGTAAATATTATGCGGAGAATTCGAAGTGTGGAAATTAGGAGGAGGTGTGGAGTCATTAAAATTATTAGTCAGAGGCCTGAAGAGGGGTTGTTGAAGTGGTTTGGTCATTTAGAGAGAATGGATCAAAGTAGAATGACTTGGAGAGCGTATAAATCTGTAGGGAAAGGAAGGAGGGGTTGGAGTCATCCTCGAAAAGGTTGGAGGGAGGGGGTAAAGGAGGTTTTGTGGGCGAGGGGCTTGGACTTCCAGGAAGAATATGTGAGGGTGTTAGATAGGAGTGAATGGAGACGAATGGTTTTTGGGACCTGCCAGGCTGTTGGAGTAATATTTAGTGAAGGGATTTAGGAAAACTGGTTAGCCAGACTTTGAGTCCTGGAAGTGGGAAGTTCAGTGCCTGAAATTTAACCCATAAACTGTCCAAACAAAGATCTGCGTTCGCATGCGTAGCGCAGTGAACGTAGATCTGCGTTCAATTTTGCATTGTTTCTTATGTAAAAAAAAGTAGATCTACGTTCAGAGCGCTACGCGCGCAAATGTAGATCTACTTTTGGACAGTTTAAGGTTTTAAGGAAGGGTTTGCGATATTGGCAGTTTGGAGGGACTTCTGAACTGTCATATCTGAGCACCTCTGCATAGATAGTGATTATGTATGAGTGATGGTAAAAGTATTGAATGATAAAAGTACTTTTCTTTCTTTTTGGGTCACCCTGCCTCGGTAGGAAACGTCCGATGTGTTAAAAAAAATGTATATACAGTGGACCCCCGCATAACGATATTATTTCAATCCAGAAGTCTGTTTGGGTGCCGTTATAGACCGAATTTGTTCCCATAAGAAATATTGTGAATTAGATTAGTCCATTTCAGACCCCTAAAAATACACCTACAAAAGCACTTACAAAAATAAACTTACATAATTGGTCGAGTTGGGAGCTGATCGTTATCCGGGGGTCCACTGTATATATAATTATTATTACGACTGGTTGCAGTAACTTCCTGTTCTGTCCCATTTCGTAGATATCGCAATCGTCCCCCTTCCCTTACAGGTTTAGTGCTTCCTCTTGATTATAATAATAATAATGTCAACTTGCAGCCTCATCACTCCTGATACCAGTGATATTTACAGAGGTGATTGTGTTAGGCAGGCTTCACTAATTATCATTATTAGTATGATTATTATTAGTAGTGGTAGTAGTAGTAGTAGTCATACAGGTCCGCCATCACAAATCCAGCAGTTAGTTATTCATTTCCTTCAATTATCCTCCACTAATTTCAACTAGCATAATTTCAAATTTCCAGTGTCACTACACCAGCCTGCTGTTACTGTTTGGTGGTGCTACTTGCTGCATAAGTCATTCCAATTTCTTTTTCTCCATTTAATGTTATAACCTGCTTATTTTCAGCCCTAGCCATGGTTCCAACAAATAAAAGAAATACTTCTCATTGTGTAAAGCACATTCACAGTACATTGTCCATAAAATATAAGGTGGAATTGAAGCCACTGTCGATTGCCATGCGCTTTGTCTCGAGATGCAGGGGAATGTGCTTTATTATTACGCTAATATCAACACTACGGCTTATTTACTTATCACGTTTGATCTAATATAACATAATAAGCACTGTAAATAACCTAAAAACATGGTAAATAGTCCAGAATGAATAATATTTGCCATAATACTGAGCGGTTCAATAGAGGTATGAAGAGGATATGGGATACAAGTGCCATTCTCCTATCCCTGTCTTGGGGGCTTATATTAGAGAAAACAGAGTAGAGTATAGGGTTAACTGTAATATACACTCATAATGCACTATAAAACTGAAACAAAAAAAGCTATTTTCCCTACATAGGTTATCATACATAGTAGCATGTGTGTAGAGAACTTAGGATAACCCAAAAAAGCAATGTGGCTTATTTCTAGTAACTGGCTTGGGCTTGCCATATATGATTTTTGGTAAATATTTTTTTCTCAGTTGTTTGTTGAGCTATCTTATTGAAACTTGGATAATGTATGATGGAAAGATGCTTCTTAACATACATGTACACCAAAAATGAAAGAAATCAGACCATAAATAACGGAGTTCACTTCTCTGCCATTACCCGCCCCTGAGCAGTATATTTTCATATGGTTTTTATGGTTGTGTTCTCATTTTTTTGGTCTCATTTGATAGAAGATATATTACTGAAAATATATATGATTTTGATTAGTTTCGTGACGAAAAGTACCTTGAAATTGAGCTCAAAGTAGCGGAAATGTTCGATTCTTTGGTGATGTTCAAGAGCAAACAAATGACGTCACTGTCCAATACCTGTCCAACCGGCCAGTCCAATACTCAGTCACGAATGGGTTGACATTATTTATACAATTATTACAATACTGCAGTAGTCTGCATAACAGTAAATCTTCTATTTTTTGTGTGAAGAAAAATTCCAAATGTTTATAGACGTAACTGATGAACAGAGAAAATGTTATTTTAGTACCAGGAATGTCTGCATTGTTTATTCTGGACCCTATTTTGAAATTGGCATCTTTTGAAATGTGTGAAATTGGCAAAATTGCCAATTTCTGACCACTTTATTGGGCAATTGAAATAGGTGAATGGGCGGTTTCTTGTACTCAGTTGACAAAATAGAAGTAAGTTTATTCAGGTATACATAGATTATCACACATAGCAGCGTATGTATAGAGAGCCTAGGATAACCCAAACAAGTCAGACAAAGTGACTTATTTCCAGTACCTGGCTTGGGCTTGCCATATATGATTTTTGATAAACATTTTTTTTTCAGTTGTTTGTTGGGCTATCTTATTGAAACTTGGGCAATGTATGATTTAAAGAAGCTTCTTAGCATACACCAAAAATGAAAAAATCAGACGATAAATAACGGAGTTCACTTCTCGGCCATTAGCAGTATATTTTCGTATAGTTATTGTGGTTGTATTCTCGTTTTTATGGTCTCATTTGATAGAATGGAAGATACATTACAGAATAAATATGATTTTGATTGGTTTCATTACAAAAAGCACCTTCAAACTGAGCTCAAAGTAGAGGAAATGTTCAATTTTTGCCGACGTTCAATGACCTTTCTTAAGTCAAGTTGGTTAACTTTATTAAGTGTATTCTAACTTAACCACTTTGTAATCCGACAAACTCAATAATCCGGCACACTACAGGTCCCAGTGATGGCAGACCTGTAGTAGTAGTATTAGTATTATTATCAAATTAAGCTTTGAAACCTGTAAGAGTCATACAGCAAAGCTTCATTGTTGAAGATAATTGGAAAACAAAGTTATCCATACACGGGACCCCTCAAGGTTCCTTGATGCTGGTGAGGTGCTCTTGATCTAAGGAATTGGATCTGTGCTTCAGTTCCCTGAATACCTTCCACATCCCCCCATCGTCCACAGGTGCTGTATAATCCTACAGGTTTAGCGCTTCCCCCTTGATTATAATAACAGTGCATGGGAACCTTCAAGAAGGGTGCCTTGTTGCAGGAACCTTCAAGAAGGGTGCCTTGACGCAGGAACCTTCAAGAAGGGTGCCTTGACGCAGGAACCTTCAAGGAGGGTGCCTTGACGCAGGACCCTTCAAGGAGAGTGCTTTGATGCAGGGACCTTAAGGAAGGTGCCTTGATGCAGGAACCTTCAAGGAGGGTGCCTTGATGCAGGAACCTTCAAGAAGGGTGCCTTGATGCAGGAACCTTCAAGGTGCCTTGATGCAGGAACCTTCAAGGAAGATGCCTTGAGCAGGAACCTTCAAGGCAGGTGCCTTGATGCAGGAACCTTCAAGGCAGGAGCCTTGATGCAGGAACCTTAAGGAAGGTGCCTTGATGCAGGAACCTTCAAGGATGGTGCCTTGATGCAGGGACCTTCAAGGTGCCTTGATGCAGGAGCTTTCAAGGGAGGTGCCTTGATGCAGGAACCTTCAAGGAAGGTGCCTTGATGCAGGAACCTTCAAGGAAGGTGCCTTGATGTAGGAACCTTCAAGGATGGTGCCTTGATGCAGGGACCTTAAGGAAGGTTCCTTGATGCAGGAACCTTCAAGGCAGGTGCCTTGATGCAGGAACCTTAAGGAAGGTGCCTTGATGCAGGAACCTTCAAGGAGGGTGCCTTGATGCTGGTGAAGGACTTTACTAAAAGAAAAATGAATACTCACTTTCCTTGGATAAAACCGAGTACCTTACATTCTCCAGGCTGTGACCCCTACAGGTTTAGCTCTCCCTCCATTAATGCAATATGACTCCTATGGGTTTAGTGAGTACTATGGTCAATTTGATATGTTTATTATGTATCCCACACCCGTCCTGTTGGTAGTAGTGAAACAATTGAGGAATATTTATTTATTTATTTATTTATTTTTAATTTATTTTTTATTTATTTCCAATTTGAGCACACATACAGAGGTACAAAAAAATACAGATAAGAGCAGCATGCCAAAGCCACTTATACTATGCATAGCATTACGGGCTGGCTTAAAATTAACTTAAGATTAACTAAGCAATGATGAAATCAGTGATAAAACATTAATGTAAACAGATTACTATAAAGCACAAGTGAGTATTACAAAGACAGGTCATATGGTTGCATTCAGTCATATGAAGGATTCTGTTAGGTAGTGTATTTAAAAAATAATAAAGTTAGATTCGGTTTTAGGTTTAACATTTATGTGATATAATTGTGAGAAACATTTAAGATATACAATTTATAAGGTTCAGTTATTCAGTATTTATTTGGTTTTGGGTGAGTAAGTGATCTTTGAGAAGAGACTTGAATTTATAAACAGGTAGTGTTTCTTTTATATTTACAGGTAATGAATTCCAGATTTTAGGGCCTTTTATGTGCATTGAGTTTTTGCATAGTGTAAGATGGACACGAGGAACATCAAAGAGTGATCTGTGCCTTGTGTTATGGTCATGTGTTCTGTTGAGGTTGGCAAGGAGATGTTTGAGGGGAGGGTTAATATCAGAGTTAAGTTTGAGGGGAGGGTTAATATCAGAGTTAAGTGTTCTATGTATGTAATAGGTGCAGTAATAAGTATGGATGTTTTGTATGGTGAGTAGGTTTAGTGTATTGAATATTGGTGGAGTGTGCTGCCTGTAGTGAGAATTTGTTATCATTCTAACTGCAGCCTTTTGTTGAGTAATTAGTGGTCTGAGATGGTTAATTGTTGTTGAGCCCCATGCACAAATTCCATAGGTGAGATAGGGGTAAATAAGAGAGTGATATAGGGCCAGGAGGGCTGACTGTGGAACATAGTACCGTATCTTCGATAGTATGCCTACAGTCTTGGAAATTTTCTTAGAAATTTGTTGTATATGTGTATGAAATTTGAGTCTATTATCAAGGTGGATTCCTAAGAATTTTCCCTCTGTTAGTTTTGTGATAGGTGATCCGTTTATCATTATGTTAAGAGGGACATCTGTAGCTCTGTTACCAAACTGAATGAAGTAGGTTTTGTCAATGTTTATTGTAAGTTTGTTAGTCCTCATCCAGGTAGATATTTTCTGTAATTCGGTATTTACAGTATTGGCTAGCGTGACTGGGCTCGGGTGAGAGAAGACGTATGTAGTGTCATCTGCAAATAGTGTGGGTTTGAGTAATTGCGAAGCATTTGGAAGGTCATTTATGTATAGGAGAAAGAGAAGAGGGCCAAGGACACTTCCCTGTGGGACACCAACTGTAATTGGTTGCGCAGAAGAGTTTGCCCCATTTGCGTACACATATTGGCTTCTGTTGCTGAGGTATGACTTGAGGTAGTTGAGGGAGTGCCCTCTTGTACCATAGTGTGACAATTTTACGTGGAGCGAGTGCCCTCTTGTACCATAGTGTGACAATTTTACGTGGAGCAAGTCATGGTCAACTGTATCAAAAGCTTTACGTAAGTCAATGAAGATCCCCAGTGGGACTTCTTTTTTCTCTATTGCAGTGTATATATGTTCTAGCATGTGTATAATAGCATCATTAGTATTTTTATTAGGCCTGAATCCAAATTGGCAGGGGTTGCGTATGTTTTGGGAGATAAGGTAGGAGTAGATTCGTTTATGAATTAATTTTTCGAAGATTTTTGAGAGAGGGTGTAAGTTGGATATTGGCCTATAGTTATTCAACTCTGTTTGGTCTCCTCCTTTGTGGATCGGGGTGACCCTTGCTATTTTGAGTACTGTAGGGAAGGTGGAGGATTCAATGGATTTGTTAAAGAGTGTTGCAATGATTGGTGATAGCACTTGTGACACTTTTTTGTATATAAAGGGTGGTAAGGTATTTAAATCTCCTGCCTTGTTTTTTAGTGCGTTGATAATAAGGGAGACTTCGTATGGGTTAGTCGGAGCTAGGAACAGTGTGTTCGGGTAGTTGCCAGTGAGGTAGTCATTTGGTGGGGTATCTGAGCTTGGGATTTTATTGGCAAGGTTTTGTCCTATAGTGGAGAAGAAATCATTGAGTCTGTTTGCTGTTTCTGTTGGTGGGAGTTGGGGTTCATCTGATTTTGCTAATTTTATTTCGCTATTTCGTGATATCTTTTTTGTTCCCAGAATTTCTGATAGGGTTTTCCAGGTCTTTTTTATATCACCTCGTAAGTTGGATAATCTGTTCTCATAATACAATTTTTTTGCCCTTCTTATCAGGCTGGTTAGGATTGACGACTAACGTTTTGTTTGGTCTCTGGTTATGCGACCCATTCTGTACTGTTTTTCATATTGGTGTTTTGTATTTATGGATTTGAGAATGCTGGGTGTTAGCCAGGGACTGTTCAGTCTCTTTGCTGTCATCTGTTTAGTTTTTTTAGGGCAGTGCTTGTTATAGAGGTATTGGTTTTTTTTTAGAAAATTATTAATACATTCGTCAATATCTGTATAGGTTTCTAGCTCAGTGTGCCAATCAATGTTTGCTATTGCTGTTGTGAAGTTATTAATGGCTGCCTCATTGTGAAGTCTGAAGGTGACTTTAGTAGTGTCTTGGGGTAGTTTACCAAGAGTTGTTATGAGGAAAGTAGGGTAGTGGTCTGTGGTATTATCTGTAATTATGCCTGATTTTAAAGGGGATATGGTGTTGGTCCAGATGTGGTCAAGTAGGGAAACACTAGTCTCTGTAACTCTTGTAGGTTTTGTTACTGTTGGTAGTAACATACAGTTACTCATTGTGTTTGTGAATTCAGTAACGTGTGGGTCCTGGTCTTGCAGGAGATTTATATTGAAGTCACCTGAGAGTAGTAAGTGTAGTATATGGCTGTGCCACCCCCTTGTTGGTCTGGCCTACAGTTGTGTATGGCTGTGTAACCAGGAATGGCATAGACATCTGTACTATCAGGCTTTAGCCAGGTTTCAGTTAGTGTAATGATGGACATATTGGCATGTAAGGAATTTAGTAATGCTATGAGGTCATCGTAATGCTTGCTTAAAGATCTGATATTGTAGTTAAAGATAGTTATGTTGTTGTTGGCACTGAGAAGTGCCTTTGATTGTTCTGCAGTGTAATAATTACAGTAACTGTTTGATTCATTTAAGTCATTAAATAAGAGGTTGGTATCAGGATCAATGCTTGTAATCATAAGATTTGTAGTGAATCTATAGTTTGAATTAAGTATAAAACAAAGTAAATAGTCTTAAGCTAAAAAATAGCACCTGGATTATTTAACAAATGTAAAATAATGAGCTAAGGGACTAATACAAATAAAGTGATGATCAAATAGTGGAGCTTGGGAATATGATAGTAGGTAGTACTATAAAGGTAATTTTTTAAAGTTAGAATTATAGTATAAAATTATAATATAAAAGGGACTAATATAGGTTGTGGTGAACAATAAAGTGGTAATCAAATAAATGAGCTTTGGAATATAATGGCAAAATTGTGAACTTATTCTACTTTAGCACCTAAGAATAAGACAAAACATTTCGCTTGCAAAACAGGCTTCAGTCGAATGCTGGACCAGACTCTTGGAACTCAGTGTTCATCAGGAACTGCAAGAAGCCCCTAGTGTTTTTTTTTTAGTTTAATATGTTTATTATGCACCCCATACCCATCCTGTGGGCGGTAGTCAAAAGATTACAGAGGTACATAATTGGTCCAGGGACTGGACTCCAACGTTTTGATAGCTGAGCAAGTTACAGAGGTAATGAATTCACAATTTACAAAGGTAATGAACTCAATTTACAAAGGTAATGAACTCCAGGTAGGTCTAGCCACAATCATGACAAGTTACAAAGGTATTTACAGATTACAGAGGTACGTAATGGGTCCAGGGACTGGGCCCCCAAAGTTGTGATGGCTGAACTAGGTACAAGGTAATGAACTCACAAGTTACAAAGGTAATGAATCCTGTAAGAATGGTTACTTACGTTTATACATGGCTACAATCATGAACAAATTATAGTGTAATGAGCAATTCACACTTCCACACCCGGTCACAACTGTAGTGAGTTATTGGTGCAAATATTGATTGTTGAGAGACACACACACACAAATTCATACACACACACACACATAAACACACACACACACACACACACACACACACACACACACACACACACACACACACACACACACACACACACACACACACTCATACACACACTCATATACACTCATACACATACACACGTGCACACAAACACACACACACACACAGAGGAGCTTGGACTCGACCCCTGCAATCTCAACTAGGTGAGTGCACACACACACACACACACACACACACACACACACACACACACACACACACACACACACACACACACACACACACACACACACACACACACACACATGCACACATGTGGTAATGCTTTATTTACAGCTAGCAAAGTCAGGGTATTTCTCCAGAATGGTCTGCAATATACCACTGTGGATAAAGTACTTTGCCATTTGTTGAACATTTCTGAGCGAGTTGTTTCTAAATTCATTAATTTTATCGCACTCCAGTACATAATGACGCAGGGTGTGACAATAGTCCATCTGGCAGTTTACATTTCGTTTGGTCTACATCTGGTGGTGGTGATTTAACCTGCCAAAAATACTTGTAACCCAGCCGGAGCCGGGCGGTAGTGACATCCAAGAGTCTGCTTATTTTGTTGGATGCACCATAGACATGTGGCTCCTCCTGCATGATAGAATGATGATAGATGGACTCACTGGTGTCAATCTCCCTGAGCCTTAAGTCCATAAAATTCAGTTGAAGTTCTTTTCGTATTATTGTTCTCAAACTACTACCTGACAAGCCAAGATTGTAATCTACTCCCTCTTTGAAAGCATACAGCTTAGCCAATTTATCAGTTCTATCATGCATCTGAAGACCAATGTGAGATGGAATCCACAGCATGTGCACTCTGACTCCACTGTCCACAATCCTACCATACCTGTGTCTGGCTTCTGACACAAGCATGCCACAATTTATGCTTAATGAGTTGAGAGCATTTATGGATGACAGAGAATCAGTTACAATTAAACTGGCAATCTTTGATACATAGATGCATTTCAGTGCAAGGAGTATGGCAAACAGTTCTGTCTGAAGGGTAGAGGCCCAATTATTGATGCGTGCTCCAATTTCTTTAAGAGAGCCATCACTGTACGTCATCAGCAGCACTACCAGCTGCACCAGTGGATCCCCTCATGGAAGGTTCCTTGATGTTGGTGAGGGGCTCTTGATTTAGGGAATTGGATCTGTTCTCCAGTTCCCCGAATTAAGCCTGAATGCCTTCCACATCCCCCCCCCCTGGGCGCTGTATAATCCTATGGGTTTAGCGCTTCCCCCTTGATTATAATAATAATAATGCACCAGTGGATTGGTGAACAGAACCATCAGCGTAAATAATTTGCGAGAATGTGTGCTGTGTGACTAAGTTATCAATACAGCTTAAGGCCTCATGTTTGGCTTCAAGGCGAAGTTTTGGTTGTGATTTAAGAAGTAGTTTGGGGGGAAATGGAGGAATGGTAGTTTGGAATGGGGTAATATTCCATGGAGCGGAGAAGTGCCGATGTTGCCTTACTTGACATAGATCATGTATCTGATTCATGCGGAGGTCGGTTCCAGTTTTTTCGATCCATCTGGAGGAGTGTTCACCAGTGCTGAGGAAAGTTTGGAGGGCTTCTGTGCAGGGGTTTGAATAAGCTTGCCTGAGCATATTAACCCCAATTAGGATATTTCTTTCAGTAACACGATCTCTGATGCTTGGAATATCAAGTTCTTTTTGCATATTTAAAATTTTGGCAGTACGAGGGCATCCTAAAATGATCCTCATTGCTTCGTTCTGCAGTTTTTCCAGCCCTCCAAGCTTCCAGTCAGACACAAGAGCAAGTAGTGGCGCAGCATAATCAACCAATGATCTAATATAAGCAAGATACATCATTTTCACAATTTTAACATTAGCACCATACCTGGGGTGAAGCCCTGCCACAACTCTTAGTCGCTCTTTGTATTGGCGACAAAGTCTTGTTACAACAGGTCCAAGTAGTGGAACCTCAAAACCTAGATACCTGTATCTGCTTACATATTCTAGAAGAGACCCATCATGCAATTGGATCTGACGAACTGTGCCTCTCTGTCGAGGAGGACGCCTATTGAGTATCTGTTTTATCAGTAGAGATTGTCAACCCCAGGTCTGACACGAGGCTAGTACATGATTAAGAATGTTTTGGGTGTTGGAGAATCCGGTGGTGTGAATCATTATATCATCAGCAAAACTAATCACATAATGATGGGGCTGACTAGGCATAGCATTAAGTAATGCATTAATTAGAATATTGAACAGTGTGGGACTGAGCACACCTCCCTGTGGGGTTCCTAATTCAAAGTCTTTAGTTACACTTCTATGTCCCTGGAACAACACAGACGATTTTCTGTTTGACAGGTAGCCTTTAATCCAGCGGAGAAGCCATCCTCCAACATCCATTCTGGCAAGTTCACTAATGATTACATGTCGGTTGGCTACATCGAAAGCGGATTTAAGGTCAAGGAAGGTAGTGTATATGAGCTGTCAGTGTGCAGAGTGAGAAATGTGGCTATGCAATGATGCACGCTCCTTCCATGCATGAAACCATGTAACCGGGGAGACAAAAATTGTTTGATTCTGTACATGAGACGATTAAGAATCATTCTCTCAAATGTTTTGCACAAGCAGCTAGTAAGAGATATTGGGCGAAATGCATTTTGTTGATTGGGCTTAGGAATTGGAATGATGAGGCTGTTGGTCCAAGATTGAGGGAGCTCCCCAGTTACATAGCTCATGTTATATAATTCAAGTAATGGATTACCTGGTACTCGACACAGCAATCTGAGTATGTTGTAAGTAATACCATCCTCACCAGGCGACGTGGAGTTGCCCTTAGTTAGTGCTGCATCAAGTTCATAATTAGTGAAAGGAATGTTGCAATCATCTGCCTTGCTGAGCATAAAGCAAACAAGTCTCTCCCTTGCATCATATTTGTCATTTAATTTTGCCTGTGTGGTACTGGGAAGATTGTCATAGTACTGACTAACTCATTCGCCCTAACCGAGCTTTTACCATCCTATGGAGAGGGAGCATGTGTCATGTGGGTTAGATAACGTGGATGGGGTTAAAATACTCAGGTAGGCTGGTAGTACGTATAATATATAACGGAAAGTATGGGAAAGTGCCAACACCCGACCTGTCTCTCTCTGCTTCCTATCTCGGACTGACTCACAAGTGCCTACGGGTGAGCGGTCTTTGAAAACATGCTATGGTCAGCAGCAATGTGAATAACAGTCAGTGATTCATGCAGACGGTTGGTAGCGAGTCATCTACTGGTACACTGGTTACTGGTAACTGGTTACTAGGAACTGGTACTACTATTGAGACATGGACATGGGGTTCGTCCCACAGTTACTAAAAACAACAGACATAGCCCCACTCCACAAAGGGGGACAGTAAAGCAATAGCAAAGAACTACAGACAGATAGCACTAACATCCCATATAAAAATCTTTGAAAGGGTCCTAAGAAGCAAGATCGCCACCCATCTAGAAACCCATCAATTACACAACCCAGAGCAACATGGGTTTAGAGCAGGTCGCTCCTGTCTGTTTCAGCTACTGGATCACTACGATAAGGTCCTAGATGCACTAAAGACAAAAAGAATGCAGATGTAATATATACAGACTTTGCAAAAGCCTTCGACAAGTGTGACCATGGCGCAATAGCGCACAAAATGCGTGCTAAAGGAATAACAGGAAAAGTTGGTATATCTATAATTTCCTCACAAACAGAACACAAAGAGTAGTAAGCAGAGTAAAGTCTGAGGTGGCTATGGTGAAAAGCTGTGTTCCACAAGGCACAGTACTCGCTCCCATCTTGTTTCTCATCCTCATATCTGACATAGACAAGGATGTCAGCCACAGCACCGTGTCTTCCTTTGCAGATGACGCCCAAATCTGCATGACAGTGTCCTCCATTGCAGACACTGCAAGGCTCCAGGCAGACATCAACCAAATCTTTCAATGGGCTGCAGAAAACAATATGAAGTTTAACGATGAGAAATTTCAATTACTCCGATATGGTAAACATGAGGAAATTAAAACTTCATCAGAGTACAAAACAAATTCCGGCCACAAAATAGAGCGAAAAACCAACGTCAAAGACCTGGGAGTGATCATGTCGAAGGATCTCACCTTCAAGGACCATAATATTCTATCAATTACATCTGCTAGAAAAATGACAGGATGGATAATGAGAACCTTCAAAACTAGGGATGCCAAGCCCATGATGACACTCTTCAGGTCGCTTGTTCTATCTAGGCTGGAATATTGCTGCACATTAACAGCAACTTTCAAGGCAGGTGAAATTGCTGACCTAGAAAATGTACAGAGACCCTTCATGGCACGCATAACGGAGATAAAACACCTCAATTACTGGGAGCACTTGAAGTTCCTGAACCTGTACTCCCTGGAACACAGGCGGGAGAGATACATGATAATATACACCTGGAAAATCCTAGAGGGACTAGTACCGAACTTGCACACAAAAATCACTCACAACGAAAGCAAAAGACTCGGCAGACGATGCAACATCCCCCCATTGAAAAGCAGGGGTGCCACTAGCACGTTAAGAGACAATACAATAAGTGTCAGGGGCCCGAGACTGTTCAACTGCCTCCCAGCATACATAAGGGGGATTACCAATAGACCCCTGGCTGTCTTCAAGCAGGCACTGGATAAGCACCTAAAGTCGGTACCTGACCAGCCGGACTGTGGCTCATACGTTGGATTGCGTGCAGCTAGCAGTAACAGCCTGGTTGATCAGGCTCTGATCTACCATGAGGCCTGGTCACAGACCGGGCCGCGGGGGCGTTGACCCCTGGAACTCTCTCCAGGTAAATATAAAAGTGGAGACAGTAGAGTACTTTTGACATGATCAGTCTGTCAGCCTTGGTAAGAGGTGGTCAGTTCCTTTAGCCTTAAGCATAGGCATGTTTACCTGGAGAGAGTTCCGGGGGTCAACGCCCCCGCGGCCCGGTCTGTGACCAGGCCTCCTGGTGGATCAGAGCCTGATCAACCAGGCTGTTGCTGCTGGCTGCACGCAAACCAACGTACGAGCCACAGCCGGGCTGGTCAGGAACCGACTTTAGGTGCTTGTCCAGTGCCAGCCTGAAGACTGCCAGGGGTCTGTTGGTAATCCCCCTTATGTATGCTGGGAGGCAGTTGAACAGTCTCGGGCCCCTGACACTTATTGTATGGTCTCTCAACGTGCTAGTGACACCCCTGCTTTTCATTGGGGGGATGTTGCATCGTCTGCCAAGTCTTTTGCTTTCGTATTGAGTGATTTTCGTGTGCAAGTTCGGTACTAGTCCCTCTATTATTATTATAATAAAAAAGAAGCGCTAAGCCACAAGGGCTATACAGCGAGTAGTCCCTCTAGGATTTTCCAGGTGTATATAATCATGTATCTCTCCCGCCTGCGTTCCAGGGAATACAGGTTTAGGAACCTCAAGCGCTCCCAGTAATTGAGGTGTTTTATCTCTGTTATGCACGCCGTGAAGGTTCTCTGTACATTTTCTAGGTCAGCAATTTCACCTGCCTTGAAAGGTGCTGTTAGTGTGCAGCAATATTTCAGTCTAGATAGAACAAGTGACCTGAAGAGTGTCATCATGGGCTTGGCCTCCCTAGTTTTGAAGGTTCTCATTATCCATCCTGTCATTTTTCTAGCAGATGCGATTGATACATTTACTAAAGGAGAAGTAAGGTGAAGCAACTGGAGGTGACGTCACAGGTGAGCGTGGCCCACTAATGGAAGTAAGTCGTGTTGAACTGGTGTTCCGTAGCTCGATCGCTAGCGCACTCAGTTCACACTCTGAGGTGCGGAGATCGAATATCCTCCGGTATGGCTGGAAAACATTAAGGACGTGTTTCCGTAAGACACCTGCTGTCCCTGTCCCTGTTCACCATCAGTTTAAAATGGGTACCTGGGTGTTAGTCGACTAGCGTGAGCTGCATCCTGGGACAAAACTGACCTAATTTGCCCGAAATGCTTAGCATAACAAGGGGCTTTCTATATAGTAGTATGTCAATGATGTTAGCTAGGACAGTATACTGTGTACATGTACTTGTAGTAAAGAAAGATATTATTATTATTGTTATTAAAGTCATTTAGCAAAGGAATTTCAAAAGAATTCTACTTTGGTACAAGGGAAGTCTTCTGCAACTCCTTTGCTAACACAGACGTGGGAAAGAAATCTTTTATAAAAGTCACTCGAAGGAGTAGAGAGATGCAGCAGCAGCAGATGTAGTCACATGCGGGCAGAGCCCACTCGTTGAAACAGGTCAGGTTCATAAGGTGGGCCAGAGATATTCTCTAGTTTCTTATAAGGAAGCTAGTGGTCAGTCTATTAGTGGAGCCAGTGGCAGAAGTAAAGTTATGCAGCAGTAGTAGATTTGGTAACATGTGAGTGGGGCCCACATATGACCTCTGCATAACGATGGGCTTTCTGCATACACAAGGGAGGATCCTTGACGCTGGTGAGGGGCTCTTTATTTAGGGAATTGGATCTGTGCTCCAGTTCCTTGCATTTAGCCTGAATAGCTGTATGGCCCTTGTGGCTTAGCGCTTCTTTTTTATTATAATAATAATTAGCCTGAATACCTTCCATCCCCCTCCCACATGCGCTGCATAATCCTACGGGTTTAACGCTCCCCATGGTTATAATTTTATATATAATTACACTTTTGATCCTAAGATACTTTTCTCACACAGCAACAGCACTGAATCTTGGTAGAGAGAATACAAGCTTGAGAAACTCCGTTACTAACTCCCTGGCCCACCTAATAGGCCTGACTCCCGGTAGTGGTCCCTGACCATATGTGACCATGTCTTTAGCTGCTGCATCTCTCCACTCTTTCCACTCCTAATACTGGCTAATAAACCCTCCACCTGCTGGGTGAAACGTCTCTCAATGAAGATACCCATATATTAAGATGTGCCTTATTCATCAGCATAAAGCAGGTTTATTCTTAGTACAAGTGTGACTTATATCAATAGTAACAAAATGTGGAATCAAGACGTGTATTCAGCACTTAAGACATTTATTAGGCGATAATCGCTCACCGGAGACTTTCTCAATTCCAGTGAGCGAAACCATTCTCTCACTATAAATGTCAAGTGGAAATAAGTCAAGGTTTTTTAAGACCAGGAGGAAAAAAGACTGGCAAGAATTGACAGTGTTGTTCTGGAGTAGAGGCACGGACATTGGCCTCTGCTCCAGGACAACAGATATTAGAGCCAGCAAATAAAACCCCCCTAAATTCCACCAATACAACATTTGTCTTTGCAAACATACAGGGTCTAAAAGCCGTCAAAAAACAAAATTCCTTACATCAAGGGACTGCTCATGGAGTCAAATGCAACGTTTGCAGCATACACAGAGACCCACATAAAGGATCATTATGACAACGAGATATGGAGCCCAGGTTATAACCTATTCCGATGCGACAGACTAAACAGGCAACAAGGGGGAATTGGCCTGTATGTCACAGAGTTGCTCATTTCCACAGAACTACTAAACACCTCAAATGATGTAGTTGAAGTTTTGGCGGTAAAGATTGAAAACCAAAACCTTGTCATTGTGGTAGTATACAAGCCTCCAGATGCAACTTCCCAGCAATTCCAGGAGCAGCTTGAGAAAATTTATCACTTTTTGGAAAATCTCCCAACTCCTGCCCCAAACATCTTACTACTAGAAGATTTCAACTTGAGACACCTAAAATGGAGGATTATAGCAAACATTGTTTTAGCAGAGATCACCCCAGGAGGCAGCTCAGATGAAAATTCACACACACAAACTATTAAATCTCTGCACCAAATTCACCTTAAACCAGCAAATAGTAGAGCCTTTAAGACTAGAAAATACGCTGGACCTCATCTTCTCTAACAATGACGATCTGATACATAATATAACTGTATCAAAGACAATACACTCAGATCACAAAATAATAGAGGTACAGACATCTATGCACAGGGCTCCTGACCAGCAAAGTGTGAGCAGTCATGAAGGTCTCTTCGCGAAATTCAATTTCAATAACAAAAACATACAATGGGGTCAAGTAAACCATGTCCTAAATGAAACAAGCTGGGAAGATATCCTAAACAACATGGATCCGAACAATTGCCTTGAAAAAAAATGAATTCTGTGGTTCTTGAGATCTGCTCAAGACACATTCCATTAAGAAAAAGAAAGAGAAGATGTAAACGAGAGAGAGAGAGACGTTCCCTATACAGACGAAGGTGAAGAGTCACAGAGCTACTGAGTGGGGCCAATATATTTGAAATACGAAGGGAGGCACTAGTCAATGAAATTGCAAATATCGAACTTAAGCTGAAGAAATCTTACAGGAGTCAAGGATCACAGGAAGAACTAAAAGCCATAAAAGAAATTGAAAAAAATTCCAAAATACTTTTTCTCTTATGCCAAATCTAAGGGAAAAACAACATCCAGTATTGGGCCCCTGCTTAGGCGGGATGAGACATAAACAGATGACAGCCAAGAAATGAGTGAGATACTGAAGTCCCAGTATGACTCAGTGTTCAGCGAGCCACTGTCCACACTAAGGGTCGACAATCCAAATGAATTTTTGATGAACGAAACCGAGAATTTGGTCATCTCAAAAATCTCTGATATTATTCTAACTCCACAAGACTTTGAAGAGGCAATAAATGGCCTGCCCATGCACTCTGCCCCAGGCACAGGTTCATGGAACTCCGTGTTTATCAAGAACTGCAAGAAGCCCCTATCGTGTGTCTTCAGCATTTTATGGAGAGGGAGCATGGACACAGGGGTCATCTCACACACACTAAAAACAACAGACATAGCCCCACTCCACAAAGGTGGCAGTAAAGCAGTTGCAGTTGTGTTAGTCCGGTGGCCTAGGTGGTGGCCTGGTGGCTAAAGCTCTCGCTTTACACACGGACGGCCCGGGTTCGATTCCCGGTGGGGTGGAAACATTTTGACGTGTTTCCTTACACCTGTTGCCCTGTTCATCTAGCAGTAAATAGGCACCTGGGTGTTAGTTGATTGGTGTGGGTTTCATCCTGGGGGACAAGATTGAGGACCCCAATGGAAATAAGTTAGACAGTCCTCGATGACGCACTGACTTGCTTGGGTTATCCTGGGTGGCTAACCCTCTGGGGCTAAAAATCCGAACGAAATCTTATCTTCAAAGAACTACAGACCGATAGCACTAACATCCCATATTATAAAAATCTTTGAGAGGGTTCTAAGAAGCAAGATTGCCAACCACCTAGATACCCATCAATTACACAACCCAGGGCAGCACGGGTTTAGAGCAGGTCGCTCCTGCCTGTCCCAGCTACTGGATCACTATGACAAGGTCCTGGATGCTGTAGAGGATAAGCAAAATACAGATGTATTATACACACTTATTTATTTATTTATTTATTTATTTATTATAAATTTGTGCACACATACAGAGGTACAAAAAAAAAAAAATACAGATAAGAGCAGCATGCCAAAGCCACTTATACTATGCATAGCATTACGGGCTGGCTTAAAATTAACTTAAGATTAACTAAGCAATGATGAAGTCAGTGATAAAACATTAATGTAAACAGATTACTATAAAGCACAAGTGAGTATTACAAAGACAGGTCATATGAAGGATTCTGTTAGGTAGTGTATTTAAAAAATAATAAAGTTAGATTCGGTTTTAGGTTTAACATTTATGTGATATAATTGTGAGAAACATTTAAGATATACAATTTATAAGGTTCAGTTATTCAGTATTTATTTGGTTTTGGGTGAGTAAGTGATCTTTGAGTAGAGACTTGAATTTATAAACAGGTAGTGTTTCTTTTATATTTACAGGTAATGAATTCCAGATTTTAGGGCCTTTTATGTGCATTGAGTTTTTGCATAGTGTGAGATGAACACGAGGAACATCAAAGAGTGATCTGTGCCTTGTGTTATGGTCATGTGTTCTGTTGAGGTTGGCAAGGAGATGTTTGAGGGGAGGGTTAATATCAGAGTTAAGTGTTCTATGTATGTAATAGGTGCAGTAATAAGTATGGATGTTTTGTATGGTGAGTAGGTTTAGTGTATTGAATATTGGTGGAGTGTGCTGCCTGTAGTGAGAATTTGTTATCATTCTAACTGCAGCCTTTTGTTGGGTAATTAGTGGTCTGAGATGGTTAATTGTTGTTGAGCCCCATGCACAAATTCCATAGGTGAGATAGGGGTAAATAAGAGAGTGATATAGGGCCAGGAGGGCTGACTGTGGAACATAGTACCGTATCTTCGATAGTATGCCTACAGTCTTGGAAATTTTCTTAGAAATTTGTTGTATATGTGTATGAAATTTGAGTCTATTATCAAGGTGGATTCCTAAGAATTTTCCCTCTGTTAGCTTTGTGATAGGTGATCCGTTTATCATTATGTTAAGAGGGACATCTGTAGCTCTGTTACCAAACTGAATGAAGTAGGTTTTGTCAATGTTTAGTGTAAGTTTGTTAGTCCTCATCCAGGTAGATATTTTCTGTAATTCGGTATTTACAGTATTGGCTAGTGTGACTGGGCTCGGGTGAGAGAAGACATATGTAGTGTCATCTGCAAATAGTGTGGGTTTGAGTAATTGCGAAGCATTTGGAAGGTCATTTATGTATAGGAGAAAGAGAAGAGGGCCAAGGACACTTCCCTGTGGGACACCAACTGTAATTGGTTGCGCAGAAGAGTTTGCCCCATTTGCGTACACATATTGGCTTCTGTTGCTGAGGTATGACTTGAGGTAGTTGAGGGAGTGCCCTCTTATACCATAGTGTGACAATTTTACGTGGAGCAAGTCATGGTCAACTGTATCAAAAGCTTTACGTAAGTCAATGAAGATCCCCAGTGGGACTTCTTTTTTCTCTATTGCAGTGTATATATGTTCTAGCATGTGTATAATAGCATCATTAGTATTTTTATTAGGCCTGAATCCAAATTGGCAGGGGTTGAGTATGTTTTGGGAGATAAGGTAGGAGTAGATTCGTTTATGAATTAATTTTTCGAAGATTTTTGAGAGAGGGTGTAAGTTGGATATTGGCCTATAGTTATTCAACTCTGTTTGGTCTCCTCCTTTGTGGATCGGGGTGACCCTTGCTATTTTGAGTACTGTAGGGAAGGTGGAGGATTCAATGGATTTGTTAAAGAGTGTTGCAATGATTGGAGATAGCACTTGTGACACTTTTTTGTATATAAAGGGTGGTAAGGTACTTAAATCTCCTGCCTTGTTTTTTAGTGCATTGATAATAAGGGAGACTTCGTATGGGTTAGTCGGAGCTAGGAACAGTGTGTTCGGGTAGTTGCCGGTGAGGTAGTCATTTGGTGGGGTATCTGAGCTTGGGATTTTATTGGCAAGGTTTTGTCCTATAGTGGAGAAGAAATCATTGAGTCTGTTTGCTGTTTCTGTTGGTGGGAGTTGGGGTTCATCTGATTTTGCTAATTTTATTTCGCTATTTCGTGATATCTTTTTTGTTCCCAGAATTTCTGATAGGGTTTTCCAGGTCTTTTTTATATCACCTCGTAAGTTGGATAATCTGTTCTCATAATACAATTTTTTTGCCCTTCTTATCAGGCTGGTTAGGATTGACGAGTAACGTTTTGTTTGGTCTCTGGTTATGTGACCCATTCTGTACTGTTTTTCATATTGGTGTTTTGTATTTATGGATTTGAGAATGCTGGGTGTTAGCCAGGGACTGTTCAGTCTCTTTGCTGTCATCTGTTTAGTTTTTTTAGGGCAGTGCTTGTTATAGAGGTATTGGGTCTTTTTTAGAAAATTATTAATACATTCGTCAATATCTGTATAGATTTCTAGCTCAGTGTGCCAATCAATGTTTGCTAATGCTGTTGTGAAGTTATTAATGGCTGCCTCATTGTGAAGTCTGAAGGTGACTTTAGTAGTGTCTTGGGGTAGTTTACCAAGAGTTGTTATGAGGAAAGTAGGGTAGTGGTCTGTGGTATTATCTGTAATTATGCCTGATTTTAAAGGGGATATGGTGTTGGTCCAGATGTGGTCAAGTAGGGAAACACTAGTCTCTGTAACTCTTGTAGGTTTTGTTACTGTTGGTAGTAACATACAGTTACTCATTGTGTTTGTGAATTCAGTAACGTGTGGGTCCTGGTCTTGCAGGAGATTTATATTGAAGTCACCTGAGAGTAGTAAGTGATCTTTGTTCATGCGTGCATCAGTTATCATACTTCCTAGATTTTGACTAAATTGGCTAATGTTTGACTGTGGAACTCTGTAGATGTTTATCAATGTGAGAGGTTTTTGTAGGTATTTGGATTTGAATTTGGCTATTATATATTCCCCATGTTCATCCCTTGTGCAAGTATTAGTGATACATTCTAGTTGGTCTGAGTAGTATATGGCTGTGCCACCCCCTTGTTGGTCTGGCCTACAGTTGTGTATGGCTGTGTAACCAGGAATGGCATAGACATCTGTACTATCAGGCTTTAGCCAGGTTTCAGTTAGTGTAATGATGGACATATTGGCATGTAAGGAATTTAGTAATGCTATGAGGTCATCGTAATGCTTGCTTAAAGATCTGATATTGTAGTTAAAGATAGTTATGTTGTTGTTGGCACTGAGAAGTGCCTTTGATTGTTCTGCAGTGTAGTAATTACAGTAACTGTTTGATTCATTTAAGTCATTAAATAAGAGGTTGGTATCAGGATCAATGCTTGTAATCATAAGATTTGTAGTGAATCTATAGTTAGAATTAAGTATAAAACAAAGTAAATAGTCTTAAGCTAAAAAAGAGCACCTGAATTATTTAACAAATGTAAAATAATGAGCTAAGGGACTAATACAAATAAAGTGATGATCATATAATAGTACTTGGGAATATGATAGTAGGTAGTACTATAAAGGTAATTTTTTAAAGTTAGAATTATAGTTTAAAATTATAATAAAAAGGGACTAATATAGGTTGTGGTGAACAATAAAGTGGTAATCAAATAAATGAGCTTTGGAATATAATGGCAAAATTGTGAGCTTATTCTACTTTAGCACCTGAGAATAGCACCTTGATTATTTTAACAGTTGTGGATATATAAACTAGGATAGTTATATAAAGCTAAAATAAAGGAGAAAATATATAAGGGACTAAAATTAAGTAATGGTAAGCAAAGTTAAATGGACAGATGGTAGGAATTATAATATAAACTTATAATATAAAAATACAATTTGAAATGGTACTTGCAATTGCACTAGAGTTTGGTATAGGTTGTTGACAAGATCAAGATTATAACTATAGATTTAAATTGACAAAATAAAATTCACAATTAAAGTACCAAAAGAATAATAGTAAAAAATCACAATGGTAATGTCTTGGTTATAATATGATAGTAAGATGGTAGACAGGTACCCAGGTACACAGGTACAAAGGATAATTCAAAGGTTGGGGTTGAATATAAAAACTTGAAAATTTGGCAACAAAATGTTATGGGAAGTATAAAATAATGTTTAATGTACAAAAGTAAAATTGACTGGTAGTAAATATGGTGTTTAATAAAATTTTAGTAAGTAATAATGATTACAAAAAAGTGAAAAAGTAATGTTTATTTCATTCAATATTGCACTGGTAGTTATACTTGAGGTTATATGGCAGTACAAGGTAATTAAGAGTAATCTAGGATAGTAAATGTGGTATTAAAACAGGTAAAGGTAATTAGTCAAGTAATGGTTATTAAATGTCAAAAATGTTAAGAGTAAATTGAAATTTTAGTAAAAATGATATTTATTAATTTTAGTAAGTAATATCAATTGATAGTATTTAAAAAAATAAGAGGTAGTAATATGGACAGAGAAAGTATCAATTCAGCTAGTGTTCAAGCGAACAATAGTAAATAAGAAAATCACATAAGGTGACTTATGCTTACTAGTAAAATTACAAAATGAGGTAGTTGAATATTTAATTACTAAGAGATTGTACAATGAAATTTGAACAATAATGGAGCAAAACATACACTACACTACGTAGGCTTTTAAGTTGGACATTGTTTAGTTATTCTCTGTAAGATTAGTATCCCTGAGAAATCGTGATAGATCATTCTCGTTCGTGATTGTGTACAGTTGACCTACATTTGTTTTCCTAACTAGAATTTTCCCATCCCGTGTGAAGCATTGGTGTATTGTGTCATTATTCTCTCGCTTAAGTTTTCTGACTCTATACAGGAGGTTCTGACGTTTTTTGGTAAGACACTCGTTTATGTATACCTCTTTCTTTACTTTAATAGATGCAATAATTAAGTCTTTTTTCCTATCATGTGAGTGGAATCTAAGCATAACACTTTTTCTACCATGGGATCCTAGTAACCTGGCTTCTTTTATTTCAGACTCTGGTACAATAACACTAGTTTGGTCCTTTATGATCTGCAGAGTAATTTCTTTACTGTTTGTTTGGTTCATATCACTGGGAAAAAGTGGACTGTTAACTATTACTGCGTCCGATAGTTTATCTTGCTCAGTTTTATCTTCTTGGAGAGCAAAGTAGTCACTGAACTGGTTATCTAAGTTGTTCTTCCATTGTTTTACTGCTTCTTCAACCTTTGTATTAAGAGATATTATTTGTTGGGTATGGCTATCTATGACTGTTTGGATGGTCTCGTCACAGTCATTCCAGGTGTTGATAACTTTTGTTCAAGACTGAGGATTTTGTTTTCGAGTTGTGTCATCCTGGTGTCTTGTTTTGTTAGCGTCTCTCGAAGATTCATATTTTCAATAACTAATAACTAATAACTTTGCAAAAGCTTTCGACAAGTGTGGCCATGGTGTAATAGCACACAAAATGCTTGATAAAGGAATAACGGGAAAAGTTGGTAGATGGATCTACAACTTCCTGACAAACAGAACATGAAGAGTAATAGTAAACAGAGTAAAGTCCCAGGCAGCCACGGTGATTATTATTATTATTATAATCAAGGGGGAAGCGCTAAACCCGGAGGATTATACAGCGCCTGGGGGGGGGGGATGTGGAAGGCATTCAGGCTTAATTCGGGGAACTGGAGCACAGATCCAATTCCCTAAATCAAGAGCCCCTCACCAACATCAAGGAACCTTCCTTGAGGGGGCAGCCACGGTGAAAAGGTGTTCCACAAGGCACAGTACTCGCTCCCATTCTATTCCTCATCCTCATTTCTGACATAGAGATGTAAGCCATAGCTCTGTGTCTTCCTTTGCGGATGACACCCGGATTTTTTTATATATATTTTATTTAAAAACACTATAAAACAAAATTATGAAACTTTGTTACCAAGGGCCAACACATAACAACATAAACGTCACTCCATACTGGTATACAATGTTTTCTCATCTCAACTTCACTATATTGTATATACACATGGGATAAAATTACATTCACGATAAACATCGCATTTGAACAACTGCATTAACCCTAAAGGGCTAAAACCTGCACCATAAACACAGTACCATAAAAAATGCCCACTCCTGGAGTTTACCTGGAGAGAGTTCCGGGGGCTGGAATATTGCTGCACTCTAACAGCACCTTTCAAGGCAGGTGAAATTGCCGACCTAGAAAATGTACAGAGAACTTTCACGGCGCGCATAACGGAGATAAAACACCTCAATTACTGGGAGCGCTTGAGGTTTCTAAACCTGTATTCCCTGGAACGCAGGAGGGAGAGATACATGATTATATACACCTGGAAAATCCTAGAGGGACTAGTACCGAACTTGCACACGAAAATCACTCACTACGAAAGCAAAAGACTTGGCAGACGATGCACCATCCCCCCAATGAAAAGCAGGGGTGTCACTAGCACGTTAAGAGACCATACAATAAGTGTCAGGGGCCCGAGACTGTTCAACTGCCTCCCAGCACACATAAGGGGGATTACCAACAGACCCCTGGCAGTCTTCAAGCTGGCACTGGACAAGCACCTAAAGTCAGTTCCTGATCAGCCGGGCTGTGGCTCGTACGTTGGTTTGCGTGCAGCCAGCAGCAACAGCCTGGTTGATCAGGCGCTGATCCACCAGGAGGCCTGGTCACAGACCGGGCCGCGGGGGCGTTGACCCCCGAAACTCTCTCCAGGTAAACTCCAGGCACCACAGACTGGGCATTCGGCTATAGATCTGCAATATTTTGCTGGGTGGCCAAATCGCCAGCAATTCCCACCCAATTGCGGTGTAGGGATCACCTTCCGAACTTGTAACTGATGTCCTGCTACATAAACAAAGGATGGGAGTTCACGGCTGTCAAAATTTAAACGAGCCACATTGCAAGGGTATCGTCTTCCCCCGCGGGCAGGAAAAACGTAAGTGTCTACCGTGAGAACTGGGAGATCTTGGAGTCCAGCTGTTCAAGAATGTCATTGCCACATGTCTGGAAATTCTTTGTAGATGAATGGTTCAGAGAACCGACATGTTGATAAATTAGACACATGTGCAACTCTTGGGTATCTTTATTGAGGAAACGTTTCGCCACATAGTGGCTTCATCAGTCCATACGTAGGAGAAACTTGAAGAACAGGAGGAGAATGAGGTAATCAGTCCCTCAACCTTGAGTCGATGTGTTCAGTCCATCAATCTTGAATAGAATACGGCATATGAGCGGAGAAGCAGCTTATAAACCGTATGGCAGGAGAGGTGCAGCAGTCATAGGTGGTGTCACATTTGTTCAATGTGGAAGTAGGTCGTGCCCAAGAATTAGGCAAGCGAAGAATTCCTAAGGTTGAGGGACTGATTACCTCATTCTCCTCCTGTTCTTCAAGTTTCTCCTACTTATGGACTGATGAAGCCACTGTGTGGCGAAACGTTTCCTCAATAAAGATACCCAAGAGTTGCACATGTGTCTAATTTATCAACATGTCGGTTAAAGGACACAAGTGCAACTAATGTGACATTTTATTGTGGCAACGTTTCGCTCTCCAGGAGCTTTATCAAGCCATTACCATGGCTTGATAAAGCTCCTGGAGAGCGAAACGTTGCCACAATAAAATGTCACATTAGTTGCATTTGTGTCCTTTTACTTTATATATTGTCGGTAATTCTACCAACTTTATTACAACATGTCGGTTCTCTGAACCATTCATCTACAAACCTGTCAGACACTGCAACTTCTTGGGATCTTAATACTTAGGAATTCTTCGCTTGCCTAATTCTTGGGCACGACCTACTTCCACATTGAACAAATGTGACACCACCTATGACTGCTGCACCTCTCCTGCCTTACGGTTTATAAGCTGCTTCTCCGCTCATATGCCGTATTCTATTCAAGATTGACTCAAGGTTGAGGGACTGATTACCTCATTCTCCTCCTGTTCTTCAAGTTTCTCCTACGTATGGACTGATGAAGCCACTGTGTGGCGAAACGTTTCCTCAATAAAGATACCCAAGAGTTGCACATGTGTCTAATTTATCAATCTGGAAATTCTGTTGGACTATGGTATGGGGCAGAATAACAGTACCACTACAAGAATTGAGGGAATGATGTTTTTCGATAGTGATAGGAATAGTATCGATATGTGAAAGAGAAAGATCATGAGCTTGGGTAGAAGTCTGGACTGTGATGATGTGTGTACCACTCTTAAGAGCATGAAAGGAAATATCTCTACCAACGTGGCATAGGAGCGCTTTGCCAGTACTATGGTCGGAAAGATATTATTATTATTATTACAATCAAGGGGGAAGCGCTAAACCCGGAGGATTATACAGCGCCTGGGGGGGTATGTGGAAGGCATTCAGGCTTAATTTGGGGAACTGGAGCACAGATCCAATTCCCTAAATCAAGAGCCCCTCACCAACATCAAGGAACCTTCCTTGAGGGGTCGGAAAGATAGGCAGTAGAAGTCAGTCTTAAAGTTAAGAATTTAGTCCATTGTGTGGTCCGAAACTGAGTGTGGAGAGGGAGTGTGTGACGTGTCGGTCTTTTCCAAGTAGAATGGGAAGGTAACAAAGTAACATCATCAGGAGATTGTCGTTGGCGTTTAGAAGTGGGACCAGAGTCGGTACGACGTGGGACGGGCTGGCGATTCGAAAATTGCCGCACCATAGAGGAAGAGGCCGGAAGCATAGTCAAAGGAGAGCGGAGGTCAGACAAATCAAAGGAGTCAGTCGAAACCCCGGCACCTGAAGCGGGTGACGAAACAGCACCAGCAGGAGGTACAGGGGCCTTAGAAGTGTCCAAAAGACGAGGCGAGGTCAGAACAGGGTGCGGTAACAATAAGGGGCCCGGGGGTAGCGGGGTCATGGATTTGGGACTCCATGGTTAGGTTACTTCTTTCTTTTTGTTTTTAAGAAAAAAAAAAATAAAAAATAAAAATAAAAAAATAAAAAAGGGGGGACCGGGGAGAGTGTTCCTAGGAGGAATGAAAGGGCCAGAAATCTCCCTCCGCGCTTAAGAGGACCTCAGCACCGCAAGTAGCGCAGATGCAGCATGGAACCCGTGCCATACCCTACCCTTCATGCCAGTAAACCAGCAATCCAGGATAGCAACCTCACATCTGCCGAGCTACCTCGGTGGACAAGAGAGGGCGGCCGGATATCCGCCACAAAGCATGCCTCCTTCGGCCACCACCCCCGGAATCCGAAAGGTGGCTTCCAGAGATACACCCGTCGCCCGAAAGACACCCAAAGCCACCCTCCTGGATACCGGAGAGGGCTCAGGACATCCCCAGGCGATCCAGATCCCACGGCAAACTACACCACCGCCAAGAACCTCAATGGAATGGGATGGACCCCGGTACCCTTCCCCCTATGAACTAGTGTGCCTGTGGGAAAAATCCCAAAGGCCAAAAAGAGGAAGGGCAAAAGGGAGGGGTGGGGAGGAGGAGGAGGAAAGGAAAAAGGGGGGAGGATGGGGAGGTTGGGATAGGGAAGGGGGCATTGGGGGGTAATTAGGTTCGGTCTGAGGAAGGAGACCGACAGGTCTAATTCCTCAGACCAAGAGCCTCTTCACCATGCCAAGGAGCCCCCCTTGAAGAGGGGGTAATGGGAAGCAACCAAGTTTGATCCCAGGAAGGGGAGGGTAGCTCCCTTTCCCCGGAAAAAAACCCTTCACCAATATCAACCCCTCCCTTCCCCCGCCAACTTCAACCTTGAATTATGTCAAGTAAATTATTATAATCATAACTAAGTGCTAAACCCACAAGGGTCACACAGCACTATATCAAGCAAAGAGTGGTACGTCAGGTAAAGGTGGATTGGGTTATCAGCATACCTTATATTTGTCACAAATTTTATTTTGAATCTAATTTATAGTCTTGGACTTACGATCAAATTGTAATCAATTATCTGAACTATTTTCTATAAAGCTCAGTTCTATTACATTTTATTTAGGCGTCTGATTTGCTTGTAACAGCTTTGTCAATTTATAACTAATCAATGAGATGTTTAGAATCTCTAACATAAACAGAGCATATGACTTGCTCAGGTTTAATGTTATATTTCTCCTGATGCAATCTTAATTCAAGCTAAGGTTTTCGTTCTGATGGGCAACAAAGCGTGAAGCTTCTCGTGACGTCGTTGACACATTCATGTCTAGAATGCTCTATTACTTACGGGAGGAGAGAACAAGGAGCCCAAATTGGTCTGTGGATGCACTCCAAATTGGTCTGTGGATGCACTCCAAATTGGTCTGTGGATGCACTCCAAATTGGTCTGTGGATGCCAGAGCAAGAATTGGGGACAGCCAAGAGGAAATCCACTGCATATGATGAGAGACAACACTTTACCTTGCAACACAAACAGTATCCCCCAAATCTAACTGGAGGTGTTGCTTGATAACATTGGTGATTCTCTCTCTCTCTCTCTCTCTCTCTCTCTCTCTATCTCACACACACACACACACACACACACACACACACACACACACACACACACGGGTATACCAATAAGGGATATACCAACAAGTGTTGGATGACATACACACAACCGAGGTGAAAAAGCTGCTAAGTGACTTTGATATCTCAAAGGCGGTGGGACTGGACATCTCTCCGTGGGTCCTTAGAGAGGGAGCTGAGACACTGTGCATACCACTAACCACAATTTTCAACACTATTGAAACTGGGCAACTACCTGAGGTACAGAAGGTGGCAAATGTAGTTCCCATTTTTAAGAGACAAAAATGAGGCACTAAACCATAGACCAGTGTCACCGACGTGTAAAGTATGTAAAGTCAAGATTATCAGGAGGGGAGTGGTGGAGCACCTAGAACAGAACCAGCTTATAAACGACATTCAGCACGGATTCATGGAAGGCAAATCCTGTGTCAGGAGGAGTGGTTGAGCAAATAGAACAGAACCAGCTTATAAACAACAACCAGCACGGATTCATGAAAGGCAAATCCTGTGTCACAAACCTACTGGAGTTTTATGACAAAGCAACGGAAGACACGAGAGAGAGGGGTGGGTAGATTGAATTTTCTTGGACTGCAAAAAGGCCTTCGACACAGTTCCTCACATGAGATTAGTGCAAAAGCACTTATAACGGGAAGGGCACTGCAATGGATCAGAGAATACCTGACAGGGAGGCAACAACGAGCCATGGTACGTGATGAGGTATCACAGTGGGTGCCTGTGACGAGAGGGGCTCCACTGGGGTCAGCCCTAGGACCAGTGCTATTTTTGGTATATGTGAATGACATGATGGCAGGGTTAGACTCAGAAGTGTCCCTGTTCGCAGATGATGTGAAGTTAATGAGGAGAATTAAATCAGATGAGGATCAGGCAGGAAAGGTTGGACGCATGGTCCAGCAACTAGCTCCTCGAATTTAACTCCGCTAAATGCAAAGTCATGAAGATTGGGGAAGGGCAAAGACGACCATAGACAGAGCATAGGCTAGGTGGCCAAAGACTGCAAACCTCACTCAAGGAAAAAGATCTTGGGGCAAGTATAATACCGAGCACATTAACCAGATAACTGCTGCAGCATATGGGCGCCTAGCAAACCTGAGAATAGCATTCCGATACCTCAGCAAGGAATCGTTCAAGACACTGTACATCGTGTACGTTAGGCCCATACTGGAGTATGCAGCACCAGTTTGGAAACCACACCTGGTCAAGCACGTCAAGAAGTTAGAGAAAATGCAAAGGTTTGCAACAAGGCTAGTTCCAGAGCTAAGGGGAATGTCAGACGAAGAAAGGTTAAGGGAAATCGGCCTGACGAGACTGGAGGACAGGAGGGTTAGGGGAGACATGATAACGACATACAAAATACTGAGAGTAATAGATAAGGTGGCCTGAGACAGGATGTTCCAGAGATGGGACACAGAAACATGGGGTCACAATTTAAAGTTGAAGACTCAAATGAGTCAGAGAGATGTTAGGAAGTATTTCTTGAGTCACAGAGTTGTCAGGAAGTGGAACAGTCTGGCAAGTGATGTAGTGGAGGCAGGAACCATACATAGTTTTAAGACGAGGTATGATAAAGCTCATGGAGCAGGGACAGTGGACCTAGTAATGACAAGCGAAGAGGCGGGGCCAGGAACTATGAATCAACCCCTGCAACCACAAATAGGAGAGAACACACAGCATCAAAAGGCAAATCTGAGCCACAGTTTATGCATATTGCATAGCCACATCAGAAGTAACAACTGTGAAGGACCAGGTAATAAGGCTGACGAAGGAGGGAGAAAAGCTCACTAGGAATAACCAGGATGAAGTCTGTAAGGAGCTGAACAAAAAATTTTGGGTGGTATTCACAGTAGAATTAGGAACACTGTCAGAGTGCACCAACGAGTACTGGAGACAATACCTGCCTCCGCTAGGCAGATCCTTCTCTGAACCAACTCAATATAGCCTGATGTAGTAGAAAGAAGTGCGTGATTAATCAGTTATCAACTCGGTTGTCAAACATGTAACAGGGGAAATCAAACATCGGCCAAACTGAATATGGTGTACCGACATAATTTCAACGAAGATGGAAACTGCATATTTTAATTCGTAGCAGTTATAATTCACATCTTAATTGACAAAGCTCTAAAAGGAATAACAGCTAAACTTTATTGTCAGACATATAAATTATAGGTTTGATAATTTTGTCCCTTTTATAGATTTGATAACCGAGTGCATAGTTGGTTAATTACACACTTGGTCTTCTAATCCTACTACATACGGTTATATAGAATTGGGTCTGATAGACCTATCTTGGGTGGGCCTTTAGGCCTGCTGCAACTCTCCTTTACTCTGATTAAACGTAAAATCTGGGGAGTCATCTCACAGAATAATCTGTAAAATATGGGTCCCTTGATTCTTCTTTCAAACTCCACACAAGTGTGTGTGTGTGTGTGTGTGTGTGTGTGTGTGTGTGTGTGTGTGTGTGTGTGTGTGTGTGTGTGTGTGTGTGTGTGTGTGTGTGTGTGTAAGCACGTAAAATCCATGATGAATTTCTGCTCGTTGTCTTCCAGTCTGGTTGCTGTTCATGTTTGCGGTCACACACTTTTTTGTTTTCATGCTTCTAGTGATCTAGGCAAAACGGGCAGTGATCAGAGATGGTTTTTTGAAAACATCTGTGTCGGGGTTGATGGTGATGGCAGTTTGTGCTGTGGTGAGGATCATCTTGGACAGAGGTGCGTCATGGTGAAGCTCAGCCCAAGCCTCGCCAGCCTCCACTCTCTCACCCACAACCTGTAATATAATTCTTACTTATCAGCAACAATGATAAATTATTATTCGCTATTATATTGAAAAAAAAAACAAGCGCTAAACCCGTATAAGTCATACAGCTCTGCATTTTTTTACTGAATCTGGACCAAATATCATCCATTATGGTTAGTTTAGTTAGTTTAATATGTTTATTATGCACCCCATACCCATCCTGTGGGCGGTAGTCAAAAGATTACAGAGGTACATAATTGGTCCAGGGACTGGGCCTCAAAGTTTTGATAGCTGAGCAAGTTACAGAGGTAATGAATTCACAATTTACAAAGGTAATGAACTCACAATTTACAAAGGTAATGAACTCCAGGTAGGTCTAGTCACAATCATGACAAGTTACAAAGGTATTTACAGATTACAGAAGTACACAATGGGTCCAGGGACCGGGCTCCAAAGTTTTGATGGCTGAACTAGGTACAAGGTAATGAACTCACAAGGTACAAAGGTAATGAACTCACAAGTTACAAAGGTAATGAATACTGTAAGAACGGTTACTTACGTTTATACATGGCTGCAATCATGAACAAATTTTAGAGTAATGAGCAATTCACACTTCCACACCCGGTCACAACTGTAGTGAGTTATTGGTGCAAATGTTGATTGCTGAGTCTCTCTCTCTCTCACACACACACACACACACATACAAATTCATACACACACACATAAACACACACACACACACACACACACACAAACTCATACACACACACGCACACACACTCATACACGCACACACACTCATACACACACACACACTCATACACACACACACACTCATACACACACACCATCCCAACACACCCTACAATCCATACCCACAGCCTCCACCCAACACCAAGCTATAGAACCCCACAGTATGCCACCAGGTCTCCCACCCTCACAGGCCCCCCAAACCACAGTGTTGGAAAGGAAACTGAAGGTATGGTACACAAACGCTGATGGAATAACAAATAAGTGGGAGGAGTGGCAAGAAAGAGTCAAAGAAGCATCACCGGACATCATAGCTCTCACAGAAACCAAGCTTACAGGTATGATAACAGATGCCATCTTTCCAACGGGATACCAAATCCTGAGGAAAGACAGAGGGAACAGGGGGGGTGGAGGAGTGGCGTTGCTGATCAAAAATCGCTGGAATTTTGATGAGCTGGAGAGAGAAGATAGCGGTGAAGAAAGTGATTACATAGTGGGAACACTTCACTCTGGAGGTCCCAAGGTGGTAATAGCAGTGATGTATAACCCACCACAGAACAGCAGGAGGCCAAGGCAAGAGTACGACGAGAGCAATAGAGCGATGGTTGACACACTGGCTAGAGTGGCCAGAAGAGCTCATGCATGCAGGGCAAAGCTCCTGATCATGGGTGACTTTAACCACAAGGAGATAGATTGGGAGAACTTGGACCCACATGGGGGCCAAGATACTTGGAGGGCTAAGATGATGGAGGTGGTACTGGAGAACTTCATGTACCAACACGTAAGGGACACTACAAGAGAGAGAGGAGAGGATGAACCAGCAAGGCTGGACTTAGTATTCACCTTCAGTAGTGCAGATATCGAGGACATCACATATGAAAGACCCCTTGGGGCCAGTGACCATGTGGTTGTAAGCTTCGAATACACAGTAGAGCTACAAGTGGAGGGAGAAGCAGGAAGGCCAGGACGAATGAAGCCAAACTACAAGAAAGGGGACTACACAGGAATGAGGAACTACCTGAACGGGGTTCAGTGGGACAGAGAACTGGCAGGGAAACCAGTTAATGAGATGATGGAATATGTAGCAATAAAATGCAAGGAGGCTGAGGAGAGGTTTGTACCCAAGGGTAACAGGAGTAATGAAAAAGCCAGGATGAGCCCATGGTTTACCCAAAGGTGCAGGGAGGCAAAAACCAAGTGTGCTAGGGAATGGAAGAAATATAGAAGGCAAAGGACCCAGGAGAATAAGGAGAACAGTCGTAGAGCCAGAAATGAATATGCACAGATAAGAAGGGAGGCCCAAAGACAATATGAAAATGACATAGCAGCGAAAGCCAAATCTGACCCGAAACTGTTGTACAGCCACATCAGGAGGAAAACAACAGTCAAGGACCAGGTAATCAGGCTAAGGAAGGAAGGAGGAGAGACAACAGGAAATGACCGGGAAGTATGTGAAGAACTCAACAAGAGATTCAAAGAAGTGTTCACAGAGGAGACAGAAGGGACTCCAGAAAGACGGAGAGGTGGGGCACACCACCAAGTGCTGGACACAGTGCACACAACCGAGGAAGAAGTGAAGAGGCTTCTGAGTGAGCTAGATACCTCAAAGGCAATGGGGCCAGATAACATCTCCCCATGGGTATTGAGAGAGGGAGCAGAGGCGCTATGTGTACCCCTAACAACAATATTCAATACATCTATCGAAACAGGGAGATTGCCTGAGGCATGGAAGACAGCAAATGTAGTCCCAATCTTTAAAAAAGGAGACAGACATGAAGCATTAAACTACAGACCAGTGTCACTGACATGTATAGTATGCAAAATCATGGAGAAGATTATCAGGAGAAGAGTGGTGGAACACCTAGAAAGGAATGATCTCATCAACAGCAGCCAGCATGGTTTCAGGGACGGGAAATCCTGTGTCACAAACCTACTGGAGTTCTATGACATGGTGACAGCAGTAAGACAAGAGAGAGAGGGGTGGGTGGATTGCATTTTCTTGGACTGCAAGAAGGCGTTTGACACAGTTCCACACAAGAGATTGGTGCAAAAACTGGAGGACCAAGCAGGGATAACAGGGAAGGCACTACAATGGATCAGGGAATACTTGTCAGGAAGACAGCAGCGAGTCATGGTACGTGGCGAGGTGTCAGAGTGGGCACCTGTGACCAGCGGGGTCCCGCAGGGGTCAGTCCTAGGACCAGTGCTGTTTCTGGTATTTGTGAACGACATGACGGAAGGAATAGACTCTGAGGTGTCCCTGTTTGCAGATGACGTGAAGTTGATGAGAAGAATACACTCGATCGAAGACCAGGCAGAACTACAAAGGGATCTGGACAGGCTGCAGAACTGGTCCAGCAATTGGCTCCTGGAGTTCAATCCCACCAAGTGCAAAGTCATGAAGATTGGGGAAGGGCAAAGAAGGCCGCAGACGGAGTACAGTCTAGGGGGTCAGAGACTACAAACCTCACTCAAGGAAAAAGATCTTGGGGTGAGTATAACACCAGGCACATCTCCTGAAGCGCACATCAACCAAATAACTGCTGCAGCATATGGGCGCCTAGCAAACCTCAGAACAGCATTCCGACATCTTAATAAGGAATCGTTCAGGACCCTGTACACCGTATACGTTAGGCCCATATTGGAGTATGCGGCACCAGTTTGGAACCCACACCTAGCCAAGCACGTAAAGAAACTAGAGAAAGTGCAAAGGTTTGCAACAAGACTAGTCCCAGAGCTAAGAGGTATGTCCTACGAGGAGAGGTTAAGGGAAATCAACCTGACGACACTGGAGGACAGGAGAGATAGGGGGGACATGATAACGACATACAAAATACTGAGAGGAATTGACAAGGTGGACAAAACAGGATGTTCCAGAGATTGGACACAGTAACAAGGGGACACAGTTGGAAGCTAAAGACACAGATGAATCACAGGGATGTTAGGAAGTATTTCTTCAGCCACAGAGTAGTCAGTAAGTGGAATAGTTTGGGAAGCGATGTAGTGGAGGCAGGATCCATACATAGCTTTAAGCAGAGGTACGATAAAGCTCACGGCTCAGGGAGAGTGACCTAGTAGCGATCAGTGAAGAGGCGGGGCCAGGAGCTCGGACTCGACCCCCGCAACCTCAACTAGGTGAGTACAACTAGGTGAGTACACACTCATACTCACACACACACACACACACACACACACACACACACTCACACACACTCACACACTCACACACATACACACAAACACACACACACACACACACACACACACACACACACACACACACACACACACACACACACACACATGCACATGCACATATGTGGTAATGCTTTATTTACAGCTAGCAAAGTCAGGGAATTTCTCCAGAATGGTCTGTAATATACCACTGTGGATAAAATACTTAGCCATTTCTTGAACACTTCTGAGTGAGTTGTTTCTAAATTCATTAATTTTATCACACTCCAGTCCATAATGACGCAAGGTGTGACAATAATCTATCTGGCAAAGTTTACATTTCGTTTGGTCTACATCTGGTGGTGGTGATTTAACCTGCCAAAGATACTTGTAACCCAGCCGGAGCCGGGCGGTAGTGACATCCAAGAGTTTGCTTATTTTGTTGGATGCACCATAGACATGTGGCTCCTCCTGCATGATAGAATGATGATAGATGGACTCACTGGTGTCAATCTCCCTGAGCCTTAAGTCCATAAAATTCAGCTGAAGTTCTTTTGGTATTATTGTTCTCAAACTACTACCTGACAAGCCAAGATTGTAATCTACTCCCTCTTTGAAAGCATACAGCTTAGCCAATTTATCAGTTCTATCATGCATCTGAAGACCAATGTGAGATGGAATCCACAGCATGTGCACTCTGACTCCACTGTCCACAATCCTACCATACCTGTGTCTGGCTTCTGACACAAGGATGCCACAATTTATGCTTAATGAGTTGAGAGCATTTATGGATGACAGAGAATCAGTTACAATTAAACTGTCATTCTTTGATACATAGATGCATTTCAGTGCAAGGAGTATGGCAAACAGTTCTGTCTGAAGGGTAGAGGCCCAATTATTGATGCGTGCTCCAATTTCTTTAAGAGAGCCATCACTTTGTACGACAACAGCAGCACTACCAGCTGCACCAGTGGATTGGTGAACAGAACCATCAACGTAAATAATTTGCGAGAGTGTGTGCTGTGTGACTAAGTTATCAATACAGCTTAAGGCCTCATGT
>NC_091299.1:27526891-27594391 GCF_038502225.1 Cherax quadricarinatus
ATATATATTGCCTGGAGTTTACCTGGAGAGAGTTCCGGGGGTCAACGCCCCCGCGGCCCGGTCTGTGACCAGGCCTCCTGGTGGATCAGAGCCTGATCAACCAGGCTGTTACTGCTGGCTGCACGCAAACCAACGTACGAGCCACAGCCCGGCTGGTCAGGTACCGACTTTAGGTGCTTGTCCAGTGCCAGCTTGAAGACTGCCAGGGGTCTATTGGTAATCCCCCTTATTTATATATATATATATATATATATATATATATATATATATATATATATATATATATATATATATATATATATATATATATATATATATATATATATATATGTCGTGCCGAATATGTAAAACTGGTCAATTAGCAAGAACTCATTTAAAATTAAGTCCTTTCTGAAATTTTCTTTTATACGTTTAAAGGTATATTTTTTTCATTAATGCTAATGTAAATTTTTCTAATTTTGCACCAAAAGAATCTTAGAAAACTTACCTAACCTTATTATAACAAGAGTAATTTATTTTAGCATAACTCAACTAAATATATTTTAGATTTGTTTACAGTAATTTAATAATAGACAAACACAGTGAAATATATATTTTTTCGTTAAGTTCAGAATGATTTTGGCGAAATTATTGCATACACAAATTTTCACTTGTCCTATATGGCAAGATGAGCGTTGCTATTTAAGCCAAGATCGCAAGTTCTGCCTATTCGGCACGACATATATATATATATATATATATATATATATATATATATATATATATATATATATATATATATATATATATATATATATATATATATATATGCTTTGTCCCTTGGAAGGTTACCCTATGATTGCCAGAGACTTCTATATCACTCACATTATACTTGTGTGGATAAAGTTATTGATGTCAGAGCAGAATATGATCGAGTTTTTTTTATTACTGCCACGTTAATTTTGCTCAGGCTATTACAATATCAATGCTTGTCGGATTTTTGTAATGCTATAACATTCATCCTTCTGGCCGCGGGTACTGTTGTGCCTGGGGAACCTTCCTGTACCCTCCTCTCTCTCTCCCTCCCTCCCTCACTCACTCAAGTGAAGACGGCCCTCAGGGAACGTACTTGCTTGGACATTCTCCACTTTTCTGAAATTTTGCAAGCTCCTGATGTGTTGATTGCAACACGAAAGGCCTAGAGCTTTCATTCTACTCCCCCCGTGGTTATTTTGCATCCTGTATTGCTTGGTTTGCGATATTTGCATAATATATATATATATATATGTTGAGAATTTGGCCTTACCAGCTAAGATATAATTATATAATGAACACTTAGCTGATAAATGACAGCAAATCGTCTACACAGCCGTCCCTGCAGACGAGGTCTAGATGCTGTCGAAACCATCACAACAGTGGGCTGTCAAGAGATACAATTTGTAAGTATAAATTACCCCTAGGGGGTGTTATGTCAGCATATTTCATTCGATGATGGCTGACGAATACTTACTTGTTTGGACTCAAAAGTCCACACCTTACTGCCGATTATAGGTTGATTACAACCTCCTTGTGACTCAAGAATTGCGCAATCCCCCGATCTACAAGAAATTCGTAACATACCTTGCTCTTTGTAACGTGAGCTATGGTGTTCTCAACACCTTCGACAGATATCGGTGACTTGATAGAAGCTGAAGTGTCCTTGGATGTCCACGTCTTCCATTGTCTAGGAAACGCACACTGGTACACTATGTTCAACAAGATTCGTCTTTATTGTTCACAATGTATCACAAGAGAAGCTGATCACACTTCTCTTAAGTGTTTATTGTGTTGTGTGAGACACTTTATTCACACTAACGCACAGATCAGTGTCCTTTGCTGGTTATCCTGGCGTCAGTGTCTCGTAGTAGAGTCAAAGTTAGTCTGCCAGACGCTACAGGGCTCCATCCCGTCACTGGCCCCAGCACAAAAAAAAAAACGCTGACCTAGTACCTTGCATCCTTGTCACCTCCTCGATGAAGCAAAGCAGAATGTTTGTTTCTTGCTGTCTTAATCATAAACAACAATGTACACTATCTTTACTATGGTAATAAAGTGGGAGCAGGATTTTCCTTAATTGTCCTGCTAAGTAAGAGATGTACTGTCTCTTATAAAAATACACTTTGCAACACCTCTGCAAGGAGCAGAGGTCATTTGACCACGCATAGCATCTGTGATCAATTACTCACTCTAGCAGTAAACAAGACGCTCGCCCCTTCTAGTGGCCCCTCAGGGCTGAAAGGGCTGAAGGGGGCTGAAGGGGGCTGAAGGGGGCTGATACCCCCCTCCTGGAGAAAATTTCTCCACACTGGGGGGCGGCGGAGGTTCGCTGCAGGTGAACTATTCATCACTTAACATTAATTTAATTTTCTCACTCGCCACCACTGCTGCTTGTCTTTTCTGAACAGCTTTAGTCTGTGTGGTTTCTGGAGAATCACTAATTTTGTTTTCAACACTGTGTAATTCTAACGGCACTAGTTTATTTATTGTCCGCTTATTCACTACACCTTTGCTCAAAACATCAACTGTCCTGATGATTCCATTTGCATCAGGATATATGGTCACAATTTTTCCAAGTGGCCATTGGGACCTCGGACCATCATTGTCAATAATCACTATGTCACCAGGTCTTAAGGACTTATGATTTTCAGGAATACCAGCTCCATAGAAGTGTTCTCTCAATGAAGTGAGATAGTCTTCTCGCCAAATTTTCTCCCAACGTTCAATCACTTTATTAAGGTGTTTGAATTTACGTCTGAGTGTCTCAGGTTCGAAATAAGTAGGATCCTCTATGATTTCTTTATCATTCATGGGAGGAACAGGTTCGAGCCTTCTGCCATGGAGTAAATGAGATGGACTTAACAATTCTAAATTGTCCAGATCATCGGTAACATAAGTTAGAGGTCTGTTGTTGACTCTATTTTCTATTTCAGTCACAACTGTACAGAATTCTTCTAAGTCTATTCTCTGACGATGAAGAGTCTTCCTTAAACAACGCTTTACAATGCCGATCATTCTTTCATAAAATCCGCCGTGCCATGGAGATTTAGGAGGAATGTATCTCCAACGACATCTGCGTTGATTCAGCATCTGTTGTACTTCTGGTTGATCAAAGATCTTACTTATATAAGCAGCACCAGCAACAAAGTTCGTTGCATTATCTGAAATCATCAGTCTGGGACATGCCCTTCTGGCTGCAAACCTTCTGAATAATTTGATAAAAGTTTCAGCAGACATGTCAGTGGCTACTTCTAGATGTACTGCTCTAGTTGTAGCACAAGTGAACAAACAGATGTACACCTTGATGGGAACTTTGTCAACTGTTTTGGTTAAAATTATTGGTCCAGTATAATCTACACCTGTCACCTCAAATGGAGTGATATGACAAACTCTTTCAGAGGGATATGGAGGTGGACCTGGATACTGACATACTCGCATATCGTAGTGACGACAAGTAATACAGTCCTTTATTTGTTTTTTCACACTTTGTCGACCTTGAGGTATCCAGTAGGATTGTCGTATATGACAAAGTGTGTCAGCTACCCCACCATGTAACACGTTACTGTGGGCGTTTTGCACAATAAGTTTTGTTAGCCAATGATTCTTGGGGATCAATATTGGATGTATGGCTTCTTTAGGTAGTGAAGAATTATGAATTCTTCCTCGACATCTTATAATCTTTTCTGAGTCGAGATAAAGTCCTAAAGAATTAATCATGGCAGGTTTCTTTGGGGATTTATCTTGTGTTTCTAGAAATTTATATTCTGTAGAGAACACATCTTTCTGTATTAGTTTCACCCAGTATTTAATGGGTTCAAGACATTCATAATCAGGTTTTATTCCTTTAATGAATTTAAAGACAAGAGCTGTAACTCTTTAAGAGTTTACCCAAAGATGAGTATTTAGATCCATCAATGACTATTTCTGTTGTGTCTGCAGTATTTACACAACTTATTTCTGCTGTGTTCAAGCAGACTGTTTCTTCTGGCATAATGTGAGCTTTTTGCTGAGGCCAGTTATTTCCATTAGAGAGCCAGTTCGGTCCGTGGAGCCATAATTTATTATCCACAAATTTCTTGAGTGGGACACCACGTGACAACATGTCAGCTGGATTCTCTTGGGTAGAGACGTGAAGAAAGAGATAATCTCTCTGCATCTCTTTTATTTCTGCTACTCTGTTCTGTACATAGACCAACTTACTCTTATTATTTCGTAAACACTGGAGAACTGCTTCATTATCACTCCAGATCACGGTTTTCTCAATAGTGAGATGATCAAGTACTTTGTTGAGATAGACAGCTAATTTTGTACCTACATAGAGTGCTGTCAGTTCCAATTGTGGTACTGTTCTGACCTTCAAGGGTGCTACCCTGGCCTTTGAAGTAATTAGTGTACTTCCTTCAGCATTACTCATGTAAGCTACAGCACCATAACCTCTGGTTGACGCATCACAGAACACATGTAATGTGTAATTGTTTCCCTCTTGACCTATTTGTCTGGGAAATTTAATTTGATGAAGTTGTTTAAACTCCTTGGATATTTCATCCCATGCTTGACTCATTTCTAGAGGCAAGTTCTCATCCCATCCAATTTTGAGTTTCCATGCATCTTGCATAAGCATTTTACCCTTTATGGTAATTGGTGAGACGAGTCCTAGAGGATCAAAACATTGTGATACCTCTGACAGTAAACTACGTTTAGTGAGTGTACTGCATGATTTATCGTTTATCCTTTTGAGACTCAAAGTATCTTCCTGTGTGTTCCAATTAAGTCCCAGCATATTGTTGCAATCAGGAATTTCAGTTTCAGGGAAATCTTCTTTGATAAGTTCCCTTAATTGCTTTGAATTTGTATTCCACATCCTTAGAGGCATATTTGCTTCTTTCATCTCCTTGTTAGCTTCTCTGTATAAGGATTTCAAATCCTCCTCTTTATTCACAGTACCTTGAAGATTGTCCACATAGAAACTTTTCTTTAAGACTTTTTTGAAGGGACTTTCAGATTTCTTCAAATGTGTATTTAGAGTAGCTTCTAGTAAGAATGGAGAGGATGTTGCACCAAATAATACTGATTTGAAACGATAAGTTTTCACAGGACTTTGAGGATCATGTGGATTTTCAGGCCACAAGAATCGAGTATAATCTCTATCTGTTTCTTGTAGTCCTACTCTTAAGAAAGCCTTGGAAATATCAGCCGTGTAGGCATATGGGTTTGTGCGAAATTTCATAAGCACGTCTCCAAGCTTCTCAGTTAGTGAGGGTCCGGTCATCAGACAGTCATTAAGACTTACTACATCTTTATTTGCACGTGCGCTGCAATTATATACAACACGTGTGGAGTGGTTTCAGAATCTTTTCTGACTCCATGGTGCGGGAGATAATGAGCGTTTGTCTTCAACTTATCTTCGACTATTTCCTCAATGAATTTATTGTCCAACTGTTCTTGTATGATATTATCATAGACAGTCAGTAACTCTGGATTCTTCCTGAGCTCATGTATTTGTGCTTTCATCTGTCCGAAAGCCATGCGATAATTGCTAGGCAGATGTGGTGGATTTAATTTCCATGGTAACCTAACCCAATACTGTCCATCTTTATATTTGACAGTGTCCAAATATTGGTTATAAGTCTGAGACTCTTGTGGGCTTGGTTTATTTACATCAATACCTATCGCATCTAAATCCCACAACTTATCAACTGGTTCATTCATTTCTTCCAGTAATGATAATTTTTGCTGTGGTACATGATCAGCGGTTATTCTCGTAACTAGTACATTTTCCACTGAATCAATATCAGCTTCTTTCCCACTTTGAGAGGGAATGGGACCACATATCATGTGGCCTCCTGCTGTTTTCAGCAAGTGAACATCATGTTTACTTACTATATTTTGCACAAAACAGTGATAATAATCACTTCCAATGATTAAATCAATTGGACTAATTGTGTCCGTCTGTATGTCAGGACAGGCTAACTTGACCTTAGCTGCTTTCAGTGCTGCAACTGTTTCTTTTAATCCCTGGATCTGCACAGACTTAGGCAAATCATCTACTACCACAGCTTCTACTGTCTTTTTCCTGTTTCCTAGACCAACAGTGATTTTGGCTAGGTCATATGTCTGTTTACCAGAATTGTGGAAAAAACCAGCTATATCTAACTGTATTTTGGCATAGGGTTGTTTATTCAGTTTCTGCAACACTGATCTTCTTATGAAGGACCTTTGTGAGCCTTGATCAAATAGTGTTAGCACATTGGTTTTGTGTAATTTATTAGATAACTCAACTCGAGCTATCGGGAGAGCAGTTGCTTTAAACTTATCTCTCACATTTAATGCTGTTGCTTGTTGACTTCCTGATTCTGTGGAAGTCTGCTGCTGTTCAGCAAAAGTATTTGGGCATAATGCTGTATGATGCATACCCTTGCATTTAAAACACTTCTTCAGTGAGCATTTTCCTCCCTTGTGTTCACCTAAACACTTGATGCATCTTTTCAGCTGTTGAACACGTTGTTTACGTGCCTCCATTGATGTGTATTGAATACAATACTGTGCCCAATGTGTTCCATCACAAAGTACACATTTTGGAGTACGTTTATGTGTGACAGTTTGTTTACTGTCTGTTGTATTCACAGCTTGATAAATGCCTATATGGGATTTCCCATTATGTGGTTTAATGGGAGTAGGTATACTCTTTTTATACTGAGTTGAAGGTTTGTTATCCACTGGATTTGTGGATTTTTCATCTTGTCTCGTTGCTTGCATGCATGCAACTATTGTTTGTAAACCATTGCTAATTTCTTCACAAGTGAAATAGCGTTTATTGAACATAATATTTAATCGTTCAATAGTTTGTGGTGACAACTTATCTTGTACAATACCACTGATAAACCAATCACATTGATTTAGGTCATATTTAGCACCTAGAGATCTGAGACTATTGTCTAATGTAATTCTAAATGCCTGTAAGTCTGAAAAACAATGTTTGGGTGGCTTCAAGCTTGATATTAAGACTGCATGTCTAACTCTAGCCTTGTCAGCATCGAAGTAATTGTCTGCTAAGACACGTAAGGCTATTTGATAATTACCTTTAACCACCGGAAATGACTTAATCAGTTAAATAACAAAAAGGCACAATACCGTGACTGGAACGATACTCAAATAACCCGCACATAAAAGACAGAAGCTTACGACGACGTTTCGGTCCGACTTGGACCATTGACAAAGTCACACTAACAGAGGAGGAGCAGGACGGCTATATATAGGCAGGAAGAGGTGGAGGTAGTAGTAGTGGTAGTAGTAGTAGTAGTAGTAGTAGTACAAGAATTGTATATAATACCGACAGGATGAAATGACACACGCACAACACCCGGGCATCCCCACCGTAGACGTTTCGCCATCCAGCCAGCCACTGGATGGCGAAACGTCCACAACAAAGACAACCAGACGCCGCACATGTGTCTAATTTCATCAGTAGATGTAGTAGAAGAAGAAGAGGTAGTAGTAGTGGTAGTGGTAGAAGTGGGAAATAAGGAAGACGAGCCAGTCAAAAACAAAGGAAGGGGAGCACTGCAAGAGAGCTAGAAACCCACAGAGGGAGAGCAAGCGCACCGAGGTGCGTGAAAGGGGAAGTGGTGAAATAAAATAAAGAAGGAACAGAAACACGAGACAGGAGAGAGAAAGACAACCCAGAGGAGAAAAGGAGAGAGGAAAGGGGAAGAGGAAGAAGAAAAAGAAGAAGAAGAAGAAGAAAAAATGAGGATTCAGGTTAAGTCACGGGTGTTCTGAAGTTTGGAGCATTTTACAATGTAGTGGGAGAGGAAGGCATCTACAGAGACGAAGCCAGGGCTAAGGTTCATACAAGGAAAGTTGTGTATAAGAGAGGATTCAACTAAACGGCGACTGTTCGAGTTGGAAGTAGGGAAGACAGTTTTAGCAGAAGACCAGTCAATAGGATGGCTATGATCTCTGACGTGACAGAAAAGAGCATTGTTAGTGTCGGCAAGCCTAACACTATTTTTGTGCTCCCTAAGTCTGTCAGAAAGAGATCGACCAGTTTCTCCAAAGTATTGAAGAGGACAGGAGGAGCAAGAAATAGAGTAGACACCAGGAACATCTGTAGAGGGAGGAGAGGTATGAACGAGATTAGTGCGAAGAGTGTTAGTCTGGCGGAAGGTAAGCTTGATGTCTAAGGGACGGAGAGAATTGTTGAGATTAGAAAGACCGGAAATGTAGGGAAGGCAGAGGATAGAAGAGTTCCCATGAGTAGAGAGTTTGGGAGAGAAGAAATTGCGTTTAGCACGTGAGAGGGCAGAGTCTATGAAATGGGAAGGGTAGCCAAGACGGGAGAACGAATTATAAAGAGTGGAAATTTCTGCTGGAAGGAACTGAGGATCACAGATGCGGAGGGCACGGAGAAAGAGGGAGATAAGAGCACTTTTCTTGACAGGGGAAGCATGATAGGAAAAGTAGTGAATGTACATGCCACTGTGCATAGGTTTACGGTAAACGGAAAAGGAAAAACCTGTATCTGAGCGGTGGACATGGACATCAAGGAAAGGAAGTAAGGAATTAGATTCCCATTCAGCTTTAAACTTAATGGAAGGGGCAAGATTGTTAAGAGCTTCAAGAAAAGGTTGGAAGAGACTGGAGTCATGAGGCCACAGAGCAAAGATGTCATCCACATAGCGGAGCCAGAGTGAAGGTTGCACATCGAGGGTAGGAAGAAGAACAGTCTCGAAGTATTCCATGTAAAGATTAGCAAGGACAGGAGAGAGAGGAGAGCCCATAGCGACACCGAAGGTTTGGGAATAATATTTCCCTTGGAAGGAAAAGGAGTTAGAGTCCACACAGAGGCGGATCAGATCAAGAAAGACATCAGTGGGGATAGGGAGATGAAGAAACCCTTCATGGGCCTTCTCTCTAAGGAAATCAAGGACATCATCAAGAGGGACATTGGTGAAGAGGGACTCAACGTCAAGACTAAGCATCTTACAGGTTGGGAGAGAGCGAACCCGTTCAATGAAGTCTTGAGAGTGACGGAGGTGGGCAGGAGAAAAAGTACCAAGAAAGGGAGTGAGGGTTTTGGCCAGCCAAGAAGCAAGAGAATAAGAGACAGAACCTCTAGAGGATATGATAGGACGAAGAGGAATATCAGGTTTATGAGTTTTGGGAAGGCCATAGAAATAGGGAAGAGAGGGACAGATGACACGAAACCGTTGAACAAGGTCAAAGTCAGGAGGACAGAGGTCGGAGAGAGTCCTTAGTTTTTTGTTGAAAGTTCTCTTGATGCGATCAAGAGGGTTGGAAACGAGAGGAGTGTAGGTGCGTGAGTCAGAGAGCAAGACATCAGCTTTACGGAGGTAATCCTCGCGATCAAGGATAACTACCGAATTACCTTTGTCAGAAGATAGTATGACAATGTTAGTGTTAGATTTAAGAGAAGAAAGGGCAAGTTGGTAACGGCGTGGAAGGTGGTGATTCTTGGAAAACAGACTAACAAGAGCAGGAAGGAGAGCACCACGAAAAGTGGACAAGTCAGGAAGATTACGGAAGCGAGATTGACGAAAGGAATCAAAAGAGCTAATCAGGGAAATACCAGCGCGAGGAGTAGGCGAAGTGGCAAAGGAAAGACCAAAACCAAGAAGTTCAAGCTCATACTGAGAGAGTGAGACAGAAGACAGATTAGTAACACAGTCAGTGAGGGAGAATTTAGACCAAGGGCTAGCTGAGATGAGACGTTGAAGTTTATTTTGTAGTTTGGAAGAATGAATTTGCGCATTCAGGCGAGCAGTGTCAAAGGCAATGGTAGAGAGAAGGTTACAGAGATCCTGTGGTAGAGCCGCAAAGAGAGCACGTTGACGTTGACGGAGAGTAAAGAAGGCATCTTCAACCTGTGATTTAGTAGAAAGAATGAGCTGTTGAAGTAGGAGACGGGCATGATCAGGAAAGGGAGTGCCCAGTGGGTTGGTTTTCAGGAAGTGGGAGAAGGAAGGTGGCAGAACTTGTTCAGCAAGACAGTCACGTAGGAAGCGAAGCTGATTCTTACGACGCCGGGTAGCAATAAGAGCAGCCTCATAAGATCGAAAGAGGGGTTTAAAAGAGGGAAGAACATTAAAAAAGTTGGAGAGAATATGACGCTTAACTGCGGGGTCCATAAATAACAAAAAGGCACAATACCGTGACTGGAACGATACTCAAATAACCCGCACATAAAAGACAGAAGCTTACGACGACGTTTCGGTCCGACTTGGACCATTGACAAAGTCACACTAACAGAGGAGGAGCAGGACGGCTATATATAGGCAGGAAGAGGTGGAGGTAGTAGTAGTGGTAGTAGTAGTAGTAGTAGTAGTAGTAGTACAAGAATTGTATATAATACCGACAGGATGAAATGACACACGCACAACACCCGGGCATCCCCACCGTAGACGTTTCGCCATCCAGCCAGCCACTGGATGGCGAAACGTCCACAACAAAGACAACCAGACGCCGCACATGTGTCTAATTTCATCAGTAGATGTAGTAGAAGAAGAAGAGGTAGTAGTAGTGGTAGTGGTAGAAGTGGGAAATAAGGAAGACGAGCCAGTCAAAAACAAAGGAAGGGGAGCACTGCAAGAGAGCTAGAAACCCACAGAGGGAGAGCAAGCGCACCGAGGTGCGTGAAAGGGGAAGTGGTGAAATAAAATAAAGAAGGAACAGAAACACGAGACAGGAGAGAGAAAGACAACCCAGAGGAGAAAAGGAGAGAGGAAAGGGGAAGAGGAAGAAGAAAAAGAAGAAGAAGAAGAAGAAAAAATGAGGATTCAGGTTAAGTCACGGGTGTTCTGAAGTTTGGAGCATTTTACAATGTAGTGGGAGAGGAAGGCATCTACAGAGACGAAGCCAGGGCTAAGGTTCATACAAGGAAAGTTGTGTATAAGAGAGGATTCAACTAAACGGCGACTGTTCGAGTTGGAAGTAGGGAAGACAGTTTTAGCAGAAGACCAGTCAATAGGATGGCTATGATCTCTGACGTGACAGAAAAGAGCATTGTTAGTGTCGGCAAGCCTAACACTATTTTTGTGCTCCCTAAGTCTGTCAGAAAGAGATCGACCAGTTTCTCCAAAGTATTGAAGAGGACAGGAGGAGCAAGAAATAGAGTAGACACCAGGAACATCTGTAGAGGGAGGAGAGGTATGAACGAGATTAGTGCGAAGAGTGTTAGTCTGGCGGAAGGTAAGCTTGATGTCTAAGGGACGGAGAGAATTGTTGAGATTAGAAAGACCGGAAATGTAGGGAAGGCAGAGGATAGAAGAGTTCCCATGAGTAGAGAGTTTGGGAGAGAAGAAATTGCGTTTAGCACGTGAGAGGGCAGAGTCTATGAAATGGGAAGGGTAGCCAAGACGGGAGAACGAATTATAAAGAGTGGAAATTTCTGCTGGAAGGAACTGAGGATCACAGATGCGGAGGGCACGGAGAAAGAGGGAGAAAAGAACACTTTTCTTGACAGGGGAAGCATGATAGGAAAAGTAGTGAATGTACATGCCACTGTGCATAGGTTTACGGTAAACGGAAAAGGAAAAACCTGTATCTGAGCGGTGGACATGGACATCAAGGAAAGGAAGTAAGGAATTAGATTCCCATTCAGCTTTAAACTTAATGGAAGGGGCAAGATTGTTAAGAGCTTCAAGAAAAGGTTGGAAGAGACTGGAGTCATGAGGCCACAGAGCAAAGATGTCATCCACATAGCGGAGCCAGAGTGAAGGTTGCACATCTAGGGTAGGAAGAAGAACAGTCTCGAAGTATTCCATGTAAAGATTAGCAAGGACAGGAGATAGGGTTCTCCCTTCACAAGACATTTAAGATAATTGAACTTAGCAATCTCATCTATGTCAGTTCGTGAATTTACTATGGATTGAAAACCACTAATGAATTCTTCATAATTATGACCTTGGAAAATAGGTAATGACAATGTAGGTAAGCTTGGTAATGGGACACTTGTTGTTGTTACAGGTGTAACAGTTGTTTGACCACTAGTAGTAGGTCTCTGTGACAGAGTTTTACGGCAGATAGCCTGTACTCCTGTCCACCTTAATTGTTGATCACTAAAAGTATCCAAAACATTTTTAATTTCATCTTCAGATGGATCTGATTCAAGAAATTTATTTTCATAATGTGTATAGTCTGAATTAATTATTTCCAGACGTTGTGTAAATAATTCAAACTTGACCTCAAGATCATCAAAATCTATGTTTGTATCTTGAGTTAATCCTAGACAGACTGAAATTAGATTTTCTAATTGTGTAATCTTAGTCTGTAAAGCCTGAAACTGAGTTTTCAAACAAGCCATTTTTAATGGTATACTGAAAATTCCAGCACCACACTTAGAGTGTTTATAAAACACTGTACTGCTATAAACAGCTGAGTTTTTGTTATGCTTAAGTCAGCAATAATCTAGTCAGACACTACTGACCCACTAAGCTTAACCTCAGGGTTAATGACCATGAGGGTACAGAGTACATGTGGCTGATGTTTACGGCTTGTGTGCTGTGTCAGCCTGACCACGATGATTAATCGTAAATAACGATGTTATACACTTCATTCACTATACACTATAAATGTCACTGTATAACTGTAATCACACGTGAATATTACTTACACATATATAAATTTCACTGTTAATATATATTTGAAAGCTTACACTTTATATATAAGTTCCTTTAATATAACAGGTAGATCTATAAGAAACAAACTTTAACACAATCTTGTCTCTTAATTTCTGTCTATAAACATTATAAACACTGTGTATATACACTCACACAAACATCATCACTTGGGTTGTGTTGTTGTCTTTAGTCAGCAATTTCTCGAGATTGGAGCAGTGGGTGCAGGATGTGGGTGAGTCACCCAGCTCCCGTTTTCTTTGGGTGTCCGCTGGGTGAGCGCCCGTTTTCTTTTGGGTGAACGCTGGGTGAGCGCCCGTTTTCTTTTGGCTGCCCATTCTCTGTGATTGAGTCTGGAGGGACTCATTTATACTGATTTATATTGTAAAACACTAGTTTTACAGCTTTTTTCGAAGGACCTTGGCTCATAGGTTATTTGTACACTGTAGTACAACATATTTGGACCACAGTGTGGTCTTTATCCGGTTCGAGCACGACCAAAACTCTGTTGAGAATTTGGCCTTACCAGCTAAGATATAATTATATAATGAACACTTAGCTGATAAATGACAGCAAATCGTCTACACAGCCGTCCCTGCAGACGAGGTCTAGATGCTGTCGAAACCATCACAACAGTGGGCTGTCAAGAGATACAATTTGTAAGTATAAATTACCCCTAGGGGGTGTTATGTCAGCATATTTCATTCGATGATGGCTGACGAATACTTACTTGTTTGGACTCAAAAGTCCACACCTTACTGCCGATTATAGGTTGATTACAACCTCCTTGTGACTCAAGAATTGCGCAATCCCCCGATCTACAAGAAATTCGTAACATACCTTGCTCTTTGTAACGTGAGCTATGGTGTTCTCAACACCTTCGACAGATATCGGTGACTTGATAGAAGCTGAAGTGTCCTTGGATGTCCACGTCTTCCATTGTCTAGGAAACGCACACTGGTACACTATGTTCAACAAGATTCGTCTTTATTGTTCACAATGTATCACAAGAGAAGCTGATCACACTTCTCTTAAGTGTTTATTGTGTTGTGTGAGACACTTTATTCACACTAACGCACAGATCAGTGTCCTTTGCTGGTTATCCTGGCGTCAGTGTCTCGTAGTAGAGTCAAAGTTAGTCTGCCAGATGCTACAGGGCTCCATCCCGTCACTGGCCCCAGCACAAAAAAAAAAACGCTGACCTAGTACCTTGCATCCTTGTCACCTCCTCGATGAAGCAAAGCAGAATGTTTGTTTCTTGCTGTCTTAATCATAAACAACAATGTACACTATCTTTACTATGGTAATAAAGTGGGAGCAGGATTTTCCTTAATTGTCCTGCTAAGTAAGAGATGTACTGTCTCTTATAAAAATACACTTTGCAACACCTCTGCAAGGAGCAGAGGTCATTTGACCACGCATAGCATCTGTGATCAATTATTCACTCTAGCAGTAAACAAGACGCTCGCCCCTTCTAGTGGCCCCTCAGGGCTGAGAGGGCTGAAGGGGGCTGAAGGGGGCTGATACCCCCCTCCTGGAGAAAATTTCTCCACAATATATATATATATATATATATATATATATATATATATGTATATATATATGTATATATAATGTATATAATCAATAACACTGCGACTAGCCAAGGAGTCGAACCCATTTTGCTTTGGCTCGCCTCATGATGAGCAAAAACCCATGATGCTCTACTCCACTGAACCACACAATCCTCATGAATGACGCACCCAGCCAATCTATGTGTTGTACCCGTCATCCGAGGGCATACGGTGGTGTGGATGCTTCTGAGCTAATTTCATTCTACTATCTGTTTGGTGTACTAGCCCAACGAACAGTAATTAATATTGTACCCACGAACGGGTACAACACCTAGCTTGGCTAGGTGCATCATTCTTGAGGATTGTGTAGTTCTGCGGACTAGAGTTATCTTAATATCTTTATTATACATCCCATACCCATCCTGTGGGCGGTAGTTAAACAAGAGGTCCTACACAGATGACAGCAAGGAAATGAGTGAGCTACTCAAGTCCCAATATGACTCAGATTTTAGCAAGCAGCTAACCAGACAGAGTCGAAGATCAAAATAATTTTTTTATGAGAGAGCCACAAGCTTATCTGATATTATCCAGACACCAAATGACTTGGAACAGGCGATAAATGACATGCCCATGCACTCTGCCCCAGGGCCGGACTCATGGAACTCCGTGTTCATCAAGAACTGCAAGAAGTCCCTATCACGAGCCTTTACCATCCTATGGAGAGGGAGCATGGACACGGGGGTCGTCCCACAGTTACTAAAAACAACAGACATAGCCCCACTGCACAAAGGGAGCAGTAAAGCAATAGCAAAGAACTACAGACCGATAGCGCTAACATCACATATCATAAAAATCTTTGAAAGGGTCCTAAGAAGCAAGATCGCCACCCATCTAGATACCCATCAGTTATACAACCCAGGGCAGCATGGGTTTAGAGCAGGTCGCTCCTGTCTGTCCCAACTACTGGATCACTACGACAAGGTCCTGGATGCACTAGTAGACAAAAAGAATGCAGGTGTAATATACACAGACTTTGCAAAAGCCTTCGACAAGTGTGACCATGGTGTAATAGCACACAAAATGCGTGCCAAAGGAATAACAGGAAAAGTTGGTAGATGGATCCATAATTTCCTCACAAACAGAACATAAAGAGTAGTAGTCAACAGAGTAAAGTCTGAGGCGGCTACGGTGAAAAGCTCTGTTCCGCAAAGCACAGTACTCGCTCCCATCTTGTTCCTCATCCTCATATCTGACATAGACAAGGATGTCAGCCACAGTGAGGAGGCCTGGTCACAGACCGGGCCGCGGGGGCGTTGACCCCCGAAACTCTCTCCAGGTAAACTCCAGGTAAACAGCACCGTGTCTTCCTTTGCAGATGACAACCGAATCTGCATGACAGTATCTTCCATTGCAGACACTGCAAGGCTCCAGGCGGACATCAACCAAATCTTTCAATGGGCTGCAGAAAACAATATGAAGTTTAACGATGAGAAATTTCAATTACTCCGATATGGTAAATGTGAGGAAATTAAAACTTCAGAGTATAAAACAAATTCCAACCACACAATAGAGCGAAAAACTAACGTCAAAGACCTGGGAGTGATCATGTCGGAAGATCTCACCTTCAAGGATGGATAATGAGAACCTTCGAAACTAGGGATTCAAGCCCATGATGACACTCTTCAGGTCGCTTGTTCTATCTAGGCTGGAATATTGCTGCACACTAACAGCACCTTTTAAGGCAGGTGAAATGGTTGACCTAGAAAATGTACAGAGAACCTTCACGGCGAGCATAACTGAGATAAAACACCTCAATTACTGGGAACGCATGAAGTTCCTGAACCTGTACTCTATGGAACGCAGGCGGGAGAGATACATGATTATATACACCTGGAATATCCTAGAGGGACTAGTACACGAAAATCACTCCTTACGAAAGCGAAAGACTCTGCAGACGATGCAACATCCCCCCAATGAAAAGCAGGGGGTGCCACTAGCACGTTAAGAGACAACACACTAAATGTCAGGGGCCCAAGGCTGTTCAACTGCCTCCCAGCATACATAAGGGGGATTACCAATAGAGCCCTTGCTGTCTTCAAGCAGGCACTGGACAAGCACCTAAACTCGGATCACCTGTGCTCGTACGCCGGCAGCTGTGGCTCGTACGTTGGATTGCGTGCAGCCAGCAGTAACAGCCTGGTTGATCAGGCCCTGATCCACCATTAGGCCTGATCACAGACCGGGCCGCGGGGCGTTGACCCCCGGAACTCTCTCCAGGTAAACTCCACGTAAACCATGTATAAACGTAAGTAAATTTACTTACAAGATTCATTACCTATGTAACTCGTGACTTCATTACCTTTGTACTTTGTTCAGCTTTCAAAATTTGGGGCCCAGTCCCTGGACCCATTATGTACCTCTGTAATCTTTTGACTACCGCCTACAGGATGGGTATGATGGTGTGCATAATAAAGATGTTAAACTAAAATTAAACTGAATAATAAGCGAATTTTCCCTGTCCTCTTTCCACCTTGTTTCCCTCCATATCTCTGGGTCCGATTTAAGAATATCCTTTGTTGTTTCCCCTTATCGTCTCCCAGACGTCCCAGTGACCTGGTGCGTACGCACGCCTCTTTGCATATATATCTGTTGTACTAAATTATTTTGGTTGACAGTGTACGGGTGAATTGCAGCCTTTACGACCCCCATGCCGTCGAAAAAATACAAACAACTGATGATTTATAATGAAATAAAAAAAAAACTTATCAGAATATATGGAAGAGTGTACGTACCTGCCGTTGTTGCTAGCAGTGGAGTACAGTGAGTAGCAGCGGGCAGGTGGTGGTAGTCAGGCTCGTCTCCACACAGTGACTCTGCTACCTCCACACTCACTCCCTGAATCACACAACATACCAAAAAAAAAAAAAGAATTCATCACAATCATACTTAAATATTGTTACAAATCAGAGGAGGATCAATACGGCAGCATACCACCTGAAACACACGTTTCGTTCACTTGATGAGGAAAGAGTACAATGGAAACAAAAACAATCTTTAAAGCTTATATCTGGCATATTTGTAAAAGTGCAAAAGGAGAACTGAAAAATAGAGAATGATTAGGACGTTTAAGTTACGGAACCATAGTACAGACAGAGCTTTAAAGATTTCGAGAGGCGAGAAAAAGCAAAATAACAGATACAAGATGGAAATGAGCTACATGGATGTCAGGATTTTTTTTTTTTTTAACCTCAGGGTCGTTCAGAAGGGGAATGACCTGAATAAAGAAATGGAGGCAGCCTCCATACAGAGCTTTAAGAATGCATATCAATAGGGCAGAATTGTATGTTTAATAGCAGCAATTTCTCCCATTCGACCAGGATAAAAATGTTGGACGAAATAAGGACATACCTGCTTTTGGAGCATGGCGGAGAATGTAGCTCTGGCAGAGCCGTCTGAGAGGACTCTCACCACGGCTTCGTGACCCTCGTTCACCGAGGCAGTTACACCACTCATAGCTAGCAGCTCTCCCCCTGCCACAGGTAAGATTTAGGGACAGGTACACATAAGTACAGTTACACAAATTTTGGTGATTATAATTATCCTATATAGTAACATGTGTAAATTACCTAGGATAATCCAAAAGAGTCAGACGAAGCGACATTTCCATTGGGATCCTTGCAATATCTTATTATTTAAAGCCTAAAGACAGTAGAAAAGTCGTGATTATAACACTTGTCAAATTTACTGTTATACACACCCCAGCCACCATCTTTATCCACTCCAAACACAGAACTCACAGGCATAACACAAGACCTATGTAAAAGCTCAATGAGCATAAAGACCCTAAAATCTGGAATCTCTTGCGTGAAATCTCTAAAGGTCCTCTATCCGGCAATCGCTTCAGCGCTATTGTTAAAATGCATTACATCTCCTTAATGTAATCTCGACAGCAATAGTCTTGTCAAACAATACCTGTCCACATCTAACTATGTCCCTGTTCATCTTCCAGCCTTCTTTCAACCCCTATATAATGCCATTAGATTTGTATTGTAATTTAGGTAACTTATTATATTTTCACCATCTCTATTCCCTCACGACATCAAATTGAAGATCATCTAGCCAGTTTAAATAACAGAATTCTTTTTCAATTGACCATTATGGAGTTAGTCTCGTTTTTAAGTAGTGTGTAAAAGCCTTATGATTAGTTGCCCGAAATCCATTGCACCACCATCTTTACTCACCTCCCCAATATCTTTATTCACCCCAATCACTATCATTGCGTACCACAACAACCACCATCTTTACCCATTCCAGCCATTATGTTTACCTACCCTCACCCAGCCACACTACACACGAGACTAACAGAACAACTGAATTTATTAAAATGGGAGATAATAAGGGATATAGCAGCTGATTCTTTTAAACAAAATATTTGACATGAGACACTGAATACGAGACACCACAGAATAGCTCTGCTCTAAAAACCTTTAAAGAGAGGTAGGTAACCTAATTTTGGTGAAGGGTTCTTTATCCAATGAACCATAGCTACCCTCCCCTTAAAATTATCAAAACCGATGACCGCTCCTCTGATGCCAATTAATATTACCACCATCACCAAATAAAAAATTGTAGCAAAGTGAGACTTACCGAGGTGAGTGACCAGTTGGTGGAGGTCTGGAGGTCCCCGGCCTCGCAGACAGTCAAGTGCCTCGCGGACCTCAAGGGCATTACCTATGGTAGTGCCGATGGGCACGTCCATGGCGGTAAGGAGGGCACATACCTTCATGCCCAGACCCTTGGTCACATTGACAAGCGCCTGGGCCAGCTGCTCCCCCTCCTCCCTGGTCTTTGAAAAGGCTCCTCGCCCGTACTTCACGTCCATCACAAGTGCTTTCACAGACTCCGCCGCCTTCTTGCTCACGATGGATGCTGGTGTGGGAAGACAAGTTGTAAGTTATTGTATTTACGGGGAAACGATATACCTTGTGATAATGAATATTCTCGCCTTGCAAGGCAGAATTTATCTAAATAACCCTCTCTCTTTGATAAGTACAATACATCACCCAGAACAAATGCAGCGGTCGTGACAGTGAAAATGCATCATTGCTGGACAATGAAAGAAAAATAGCCACATAACTTACAGACGATGAGTGGCAGGGAGAAGACAGTGGAGGTAACGCCCCTAGTAGCGTACATACGACGGTCAGCCGGCACGATGTCTGTCGTCTGACCCATGATACAGCAGCCCACATCAGCCAGTGCTGCATGCACCTCTTCCTCGGTCAGGCTCACTCTGAATCCTGCATGAACACAGAGGAAGGAAAGCTAGGGTGTGTGTGGAAGACTATGAAACATCTCTACACAGTTTACATACTGACAGTAAGTGAACAAGCTGTATTTACGAAATTACGACTCGACACACTAGTACTGTTTCTAATACCATCATGATGATAATGGTCAGACCTGAGTTTATGTATCTAATGTCACTTTAGTTGTGACCGATTCTTTATAATCCATGAGTGGTCTTAATTCCTTGAGTATCAACTGTGGCACGCTTCTGTCAAGCCAGACAAAGGTATGGTAGGACTGTAGAGTTGAGTCATGGTAAACCTGTGGGTTCCATCACACATTGGTCTTCAGATGCATGACAGAAACGATGAACTGGCAAAGGCATATGCCTTCACGGAAGAATTCTGGGCTGAGAGGTAGCAGTCTGAGAATTAAAATATGTACAAAAAGAGCTTCAACTGAGCTTCAATGATTGATCTGAGACTGAGGGAGACTGAAACCGGTCAGTCCACTTATTCTATTCAAATTCAAAGTTTATTCTCTATAAAGATTACAATGTTAAATTTACAGAATTTGGTTGTTGTGTGGTTTACATGTAGTTAAATAATGATTACAGAGTGTACCACTAGAACGCCTAGCATGGCTAGGCATTTCGGGCAGACTTAGTTTAATTCTTTATTTTAAAATATTACAAATTATGAGGTAAGTTGGTATTATGGCTATCTTGCAGGAGAAGCCACATATCTACGGTGCATCCAACAAAATAAGCAGTCTTCGATATCACTACCGCCAGGCTCCGGCTGGATTACCAGTCTCTCAAGAAGGTTGCATCAGCATCACCAGTTAATATAACGATAAGTAAACTTTGCCAGATGAACTACTGTCACACCTTGCGTCATTATGTGGTGGAATGCGATGAAATTAATGAATTCACAGACAACTCACAAATGTCCAAGAAACGTCAAAGTTTTCTATCCACAGTGGCATATTACCAACCATTCCGGAAAAATATGTTGACTTTGCCTATTGTAAATAGCATACAATCACGTAAACGTGTTTAAATTCAGCCATAACTTGCTAAAATATAAGGTAATACAAATAATTCAAAATCACATATAAACTACAACGTAATAATTTTATGGTTTAATGTATTTTACTTTTTTAATATCTGTTATTGTTAAATGTTCTCATTTACAGTTCATAAATATGTGTTGTTTACCATCTTATAATCACAGCACTGCTAAAACTCATATACTCTTTAATTTAGAACTGTGCATATATTATTTTACTATCTATTGTAAACAACTTATGTTTGCTTTAGTGCAGTTACAAGTCATAGTCTGGTGCTACATTATGTTAAAGTTTTATCTTAATGGCTTATACTTAGTTAATACTCTAGTTAATTCTAGCTTAATTCATAGTCAACACTATGTTTATTATGTTTATTAGTGTTTACACTGTACCTGACCAACCTGCAGTAGCTCTACACCAGTCCAAACATCCCTTTATTACAGTTATTAGTACTGCAACTCAACACTCTATACATGATACAATAAATTACCATTTAACTTAAATGATGAATGATCACGTCGACCCAGATTAAATCTATATAATCTAACACCTAATCAAAATTTAATAGAAAGTAACTGCCTCTATTATACAGCATCACAAGCCAGCACTCTCCTAAATACTGCTAAAAATATTACAGTTCTTAATTACAATATCAGGTCCTTAAGCAAACACTATGATGACCTCCTGGCACTCCTTGATTCCCTAAATACAACCTTCTCCTGTATTATTCTCACTGAGACCTGGCTTAAGCAGGATACAATATCTACACACTACCAGGATACACAGCAATCCACAACTGCAGACAACACCAAGCTGGGGGTGGTATTGCAATCTACTATTCTAATGAAGTATCTTGTTATAACACCACTTGCTATAGTGATGAATACGGAGAATATATTTTTGCAAATTTTACTGTAAAAAACCTTAAGACTTCTATAACAATCGGTGCCATTTACCGGATGCCTCGTAAAAACATCCTAAATTTTAGTGATAAATTAAATCATGAGCTAGTCCTAAATCACCGACTGGATACGTCCAAAATAAGTGATCCACTAATCCGAATTCGCCCGGATTCATTCAAGAAAAAAGTGAACCAATGACCGGATTCAAACGGATTCGTTGAAAACAAGATATCCTTGATGGATTCTTAAGCTGACGAGGTTTAATGCACCCTTATCAAACAGCCAAACAGTAACTACAAGAAATAGATACAATCCAAACAGACATATCTACTTTAAGGTGGTTGTAAAAAAAATATTCTGTTTTTTTTTTATTCGCTGGTATTCTCCCGGCCCGGGTCTTCAGTGATCCACTAACTGGATTCGTCCAGATTCGTCCAAGAAATAAGTAAACAAAGGACCGGATTCAAACGGATTCCTTGGAATAAATAAAGTAGATGCAATACAAATAGACAGACCTCCACTTGAAGGAAGCTATTAGTAGAATATACAGTAAAACAACCAATAAAATCACATTATGAAATCCTGTGTAGTCTGCAACCAAACAAACAAATGGGCTTCTGCATGGATCACATGCAATTTCTGTGGTAAACGGAGCCATGCCCTTTGTGCAGGTATTCAGGTATAATCTACGAGTGTTTTTGGGTATGCCCAAATGAAACAACTGTGGAATAAAATCACACTGATAATAAAAGACAGTTAGGCCTGAGTGGTTGAGGGGAGAGGACATGTGTGTTGAGTGAAGTCCTAGGCCTTCTATATCAGAACTGCTTATCTCACCCTACTGATAACTCATCATGCAACAAATATCGTTGGAGCGCAGCTGAATTGCTGCTGGAACTCTTATGTGTGAACTGTGACTAGTGATATACCTAGTGAAACACAAACATCTTGATTTGAAGTGGCTGTAGGAGGCTACACCTTCACTCCACCTCGCCTCTCTCCCCTCCTTCCTCGATTTGGAACTCAGCCATTCGCCTCTATTTACTTATGGTCTAGAGGCGGTTTTTGCCAGACCACATAAATGCTTGAGTGCCCGTGTCAGTCCTCTGTGCCGCACTCCACTCATCTTACGAATGAAGTGTTTAGTGCTGCAGATTTGTTGTAAGTTTGTGCCAGAAGTGTTAAGTGCTGCAGATTTGTTGTAACTATTTGCACGAGTGGATTTCACTGACTTAGGACATTGTGCTACCAACAGTACCTACGTAGGCTTAAAATGAGTGAGAAATGTCTGGCCTGCTGGGTGACCTTGAAAATGGCACTATAAGACTCGCATGCCACTTACACCCATACTGCGTGTGTCCAGTGAGGTGAATGTCCCTTCCTCGACTTTCCTATTCACCGGTATCCCTTAGCTCGTCGCCATTATCTACATATGGGATAAGGGCGAGTTTAACCGATCCAGGCTAAACAGCACTCCAAGCCAGCTTGCCAAGGTCAAGTTACACTGCAGTTACATCTCTTCTGAATCCCAGAATGCCTTTGTGAACGTTCTACAGTGTTCCGGCCGTACCTTCGGTGTTGTTAGAACTCTTGTGTGTGAGTTGTGACATACCTAGTGAAACACTGGAATTAGTTTTCCGTTTTGAAAGGCTAGTACCTGGTAACTCCTTCGGAGACGGCTTTTTAACTGTAACAAGCCAGAGGTTCTTCTTTAAACATATTAAGTTTGTGCTGATTTATTTGTCCACAGAGTGAAAATTTGTCTGTCATTCCTAGACACGTGTGCTAGCTGTGTTAAGTGCTGTGGGTTTGGAGTAATTAACGAGTAGTGCAATATTGGTAACTCTCGAGACGACTGTGGCCCCGTGAATGACCTTGAAAATCGCACTGCGACCCGCAGGCCACTACACCCATATTGCCTGTGTCTAGCGAGGTGAATATCCCTTCCTTGTCCCTTCCATTCACCGGTATCCTTTAGCCCATCGCCAGTGTGAAACTCCTGTCAGTTATGAGTATAGCTGATGGTGTTGACGTAGATGATGGTGAAGGCAGATTTGAAACATATTTTAGTAAACAGGCTCGGAAAAAAGAACGAGGCTTCCAGAGAAAGCTTGCTGAAAGCAATACAGTGGGCGCACACCCTCCCAAAGCTGTCAGGTTAGATTTCCCTAACAACACTGATCAAGAGACCATTTTAACTGGTTTTTCGAAGCTAGTGTAAACAATCATGAGAAAACGATCAAGTTTGTCCGCGATGAGGATAACTACGTCTTTGTGCCTAATGATTCAGCATTTATAGACAAACTTCTCACTCACGAATATGCCAACATCAAACTCCGAGCTGCCCCACCAAGGGCACCTAAAGTGCTTATTGTCATCTACAACGTCAACAAGCACTTGAATCCTCAATATCTGGCATCAGAGAAAGTTGCAAGCCCTCGTCGACTTTCCAACGGTCTGATATTAGCTGAGTGGACTGGCCAGGGGACTCTGCCACGCTATATTCACTCTCGTGCAGCCCTCAACAGACGCTATTACATTGCATTGTACAGACCTCCTCAACGTCGATGTTATAAGTGTCAACGCTGGGGCCACATCGCCAGGAAATGCCCATCTAAGTCACACTGGTGTGCAGTGTGTGCCAATGCTCATCCTTCTGAACGGTGTAATGCTATGATCAAACAGCAACAGACTGTTGCTAAACAATGTATCAATTGTAAGACCTCAGGAGTCACAGCAGCTCATGCTGACTGCAGTGTGAGGGCTGATCGCATCGCAGCCAACCGCACTTCACCCTGTACCCCTCATAAAGGCCCCCCAGGACTACCAGGTACCTCGGGTCTGAATACTGGCTCATGCCTGCCCTCAGACAATGGGGTTGAGCACCTCACCTGGGGAGCACGTCAACAGACCTCCATCACCTCGGCTGTCAATACCAGCCTAGCTGAGTCAGCTGACAGTCAGCCAAATAGCTCAGCTGACCGGGACTTCACGTCTCCAGATGTTCCAAGTCTTGCTCCTGTGGTATACAACCTGATGTCGCGCATAAAAGTACTGGAAACACAACAATTTCTCCTGAAACAACAACTTGAACAACACAAGGAAAGATGTGTAGAGTGTACCAATAACAAGATTGTCCCAATTTGTGAAAGCAAGTGTAAGGCTGCTGAACAAGGTGGTGGTGGTGTTCTTAATTACAGTAATGACAAATATAATACTTGTGTTGATAACTGTAGTGAGCATCATAACGAAGGCTATGGTGTCAATGATGTTAGTAATAGTGATGACCGTAATATAAGTGGTGGTGAAGAGTGTGATGAGGGCAATGGTGTCTATAATGTTAGTAATAGTGATGAGCGTAATTTAAGATAAGATAAGATAAGATAAAATTTCGTTCGGATTTTTAACCCCGGAGGGTTAGCCACCCAGGATAACCCAAGAAAGTCAGTGCGTCATCGAGGACTGTCTAACTTATTTCCATTGGGGTCCTTAATCTTGTCCCCCAGGATGCGACCCACACCAGTCGACTAACACCCAGGTACCTATTTGCTGCTAGGTGAACAGGACAACAGGTGTAAGGAAACGTGTCGAAATGTTTCCACCCGCCGGGAATCGAACCCGGGCCCTCCGTGTGTGAAGCGGGAGCTTTAGCCACCAGGCCACCGGGCCACCTAATGTTAGTAATAGTGATGAGCGTAATTTAAGTGGTGGTGAAGAGTGTGATGAGAGCGGTGGTGTCTATAATGTTAGTAATAGTGATGAGCGTAATATAAGTGGTGGTGCAGAGTGTGATGAGGTTAACCACATAGACATTAATGTTGAATACAATACTGTTGATAAATGTAATGAACACAATGTTGGTAGTGGCGCTGGTGATGACAGTTGTAGTGTTGCGTGTAATGTTATTGGAGGAGGGAATGTGAGTGGTGGTGTCACCTATCATACATTCACACATAAACAGCGTCGTGCTCTGGGTTTACGAAGACTCCCACGAGGCCTTACAACTGGAGGTGCACTTAACAAACTCATGGACAAGGGTAGCACTGTTGACATTGATAAGGTCTGCTATTTATATGAAAATTTTTTTCATTATGCTGAGAAACTCAAGATGATCCCAGGACTACTATAATGGATCAAAACTCGTATAAACTTTCTATATTAAGCTGGAATATTGCATCACTTAGAAAAAGACTTCCTGACCTTCATCATAAAGTAACCACCGAACCCATTGATGTTGTGTGTCTACAAGAGTGCAGAGTCCCTGAAAAATCCCAACCCCCTAAATTACCATCATTTGTTGCATATAACCTCAAATCTACTAACTCTTGTGTTCTATATATTAAAAAATCACTTCCCCATCAACTTCTTGCACATAAGAAAACAGAGGGGCTACAATATCACGGTGTTAGGATTTATATTGGGAACTCTGCTCTCAACATATTTAACTTGTATGCTCCTGCTGATAAGTTTAATTACTTGGAGCTCCCAACTTGTGCTCATTCTGAGCCTACTCTTATTATTGGCGATTACAATGCGAGACACAAAAGCATTGGAAACTCACAGTTTGGTAATCGTAATGGCAATCAACTGTTGTCACTCTTAAACAGTCATGATAATGTCCAAATTGTAGGTGACCTTGAACCCACACATATCTATGGAGGCGTCCTTGATCTGTGCCTGGGCTTCAACATTACTTCTGCCAGTTGTGAGTCTTCCATTGTAACAGATATAGCGTCTGATCATTTCCCTAGGCTAACCTCTCTAGATATTGGTAATACTATCCTTCCTGGTGGGATATTCAAACGGAAACGTTTTAATGTTCCCACAGATCAGCATGATGACTTTGTTGCACATGTGACTGACTGGTATAATTCCTATGAGTGTTCCTCTGTAGAGACCTTCAACGATGACCTTGTGAGCAGTATTCAGAACTACTTAGAGCCGCCACTGCAACCTCTTGGTACTCTAAACCCAACAAACTTCCATAATAATCATACCTCCTTCAAAAACCATACTTATTACAATGATTCTAAACTTCATACACTGAAACGTACTGCTCGCAGACTAGGCCTAGCCTATAGAAAACATCGTACCCCTGGAATGCTGAGGCTCTTCCAAACTGCCCTTGCTGCTGCCAGAGAGCGTATGACAGAGCTGCGGCAAACCGACTGGGAAAAATTTGTCAACGGTCTTAATGCTCACACCCCACTTAGCCGGGCATGGAGGGACATAAATAGAATTAAGGGTAACCGAACTGGGCAGATCGCGCACCCTCATCCCTTGCATAGGGCGAATGAGTTAGTCAGTGCTTGGGCTGCTACATCTAGCTATAACAATCTTCCCAGTACCACACAGGCAAAATTAAATGACAAATATGATGCAAGGGAGAGACTTGTTTGCTTTATGCTCAGCAAGGCAGATGATTGCAACATTCCTTTCACTAATTATGAACTTGATGCAGCGCTAAGGGCAACTCCACGTCGCCTGGTGAGGATGGTATTACTTACAACATACTCAGATTGCTGTGTCGAGTACCAGGTAATCCATTACTTGAATTATATAACATGAGCTATGTAACTGGGGAGCTCCCTCAATCTTGGACCAACAGCCTCATCATTCCAATTCCTAAGCCCAATCAACAAAATGTATTTCGCCCAATATCTCTTACTAGCTGCTTGTGTAAAACATTTGAGAGAATGATTCTTAATCGTCTCATGTACAGAATCAAACAATTTTTGTCTCCCCGGTTACATGGTTTCATGCATGGAAGGAGCGTGCATCATTGCATAGCCACCTTTCTCACCCTGCACACTGACAGCTCCTACACTACCTTCCTTGACCTTAAATCCGCTTTCGATGTAGCCAACCGACATGTAATAATTAGTGAACTTGCCAGAATGGATGTTGGAGGATGGCTTCTCCGCTGGATTAAAGGCTACCTGTCCAACAGAAAATCGTCTGTGTTGTTCCAGGGACATAGAAGTGTAACTAAAGACTTTGAATTAGGAACCCCACAGGGAGGTGTGCTCAGTCCCACACTGTTCAATATTCTAATTAATGCATTACTTAATGCTATGCCTAGTCAGCCCCATAATTATGTGATTAGTTTTGCTGATGATATAATGATTCACACCACCGGATTCTCCAACACCCAAAACATTCTTAATCATGTACTAGCCTCGTGTCAGGACCTGGGGTTGATAATCTCTACTGATAAAACAAAGATACTCAATAGGCGTCCTCCTCGACAGAGAGGCACAGTTCGTCAGATCCAATTGCATGATGGGTCTCTTCTAGAATATGTAAGCAGATACAGGTATCTAGGCTTTGAGGTTCCACTACTTGGACCTGTTGTAACAAGACTTTGTCGCCAATACAAAGAACGACTAAGAGCACTTAGAGTTGTGGCAGGGCTTCACCCCAGGTATGGTGCTAATGTTAAAATTGTGAAAATGATGTATCTTGCTTATATTAGATCATTGGTTGATTATGCTGCGCCACTACTTGCTCTTGTGTCTGACTGGAAGCTTGGAGGGCTGGAAAAACTGCAGAACGAAGCAATGAGGATCATCCTAGGATGCCCTCGTACTGCCAAAATTTTAAATATGCAAAAAGAACTTGATATTCCAAGCATCAGAGATCGTGTTACTGAAAGAAATATCCTAATTGGGGTTAATATGCTCAGGCAAGCTCATTCAAACCCCTGCACAGAAGCCCTCCAAACTTTCCTCAGCACTGGTGAACACTACTCCAGATGGATCGAAAAGACTGGAACCGACCTCCGCATGAATCAGATACATGATCTATGTCAAGTAAGGCAACAGCGGCACTTCTCCGCTCCGTGGAATATTAGTAAGTAAGTAAGTAAGTAAATTTATTCAGGTATACACAATACAGTTACATAGAATTATCATACATAGCAGCATATGTGTAGAGAACCTAGGATAACCCAAAAAAGTCAGACAGAGTGACTTATTTCCATTGGGGTCCATTCCAAACTACCATTCCTCCATTTCCCCCCAAACTACTTCTTAAATCACAACCAAAACTTCGCCTTGAAGCCAAACATGAGGCCTTAAGCTGTATTGATAACTTAGTCACACAGCACACACTCTCGCAAATTATTTACGTTGATGGTTCTGTTCACCAATCCACTGGTGCAGCTGGTAGTGCTGCTGTTGTCGTACAGAGTGATGGCTCTCTTAAAGAAATTGGAGCACGCATCAATAATTGGGCCTCTACCCTTCAGACAGAACTGTTTGCCATACTCCTTGCACTGAAATGCATCTATGTATCAAAGATTGACAGTTTAATTGTAACTGATTCTCTGTCATCCATAAATGCTCTCAACTCATTAAGCATAAATTGTGGCATGCTTGTGTCAGAAGCCAGACACAGGTATGGTAGGATTGTGGACAGTGGAGTCAGAGTGCACATGCTGTGGATTCCATCTCACATTGGTCTTCAGATGCATGATAGAACTGATAAATTGGCTAAGCTGTATGCTTTCAAAGAGGGAGTAGATTACCATCTTGGCTTGTCAGGTAGTAGTTTGAGAACAATAATACCTGGAGTTTACCTGGAGAGAGTTTCGGGGGTCAACGCCCCCGCGGCCCGGTCTGTGACCAGGCCTCCTGGTGGATCAGCGCCTGATCAACCAGGCTGTTGCTGCTGGCTGCACGCAAACCAACGTACGAGCCACAGCCCGGCTGATCAGGAACTGACTTTAGGTGCTGAATTTTATGGACTTAAGGCTCAGGGAGATTGACACCAGTGAGTCCATCTATCATCATTCTATCATGCAGGAGGAGCCACATGTCTATGGTGCATCCAACAAAATAAGCAGACTCTTGGATGTCACTACCGCCCGGCTCCGGCTGGGTTACAAGTATCTTTGGCAGGTTAAATCACCACCACCAGATGTAGACCAAACGAAATGTAAACTTTGCCAGATGGATTATTGTCACACCCTGCGTCATTATGTACTGGAGTGCGATAAAATTAATGAATTTAGAAACAACTCACTCAGAAGTGTTCAAGAAATGGCTAAGTATTTTATCCACAGTGGTATATTACAGACCATTCTGGAGAAATACCCTGACTTTGCTAGCTGTAAATAAAGCATTACCACATATGTGCATGTGTGTGTGTGTGTGTGTGTGTGTGTGTGTGTGTGTGTGTGTGTGTGTGTGTGTGTGTGTGTGTTTGTGTGTATGTGTATGAGTGTGTGTGTGTTTGTGTGTGTGTGTGTGTGTGTGAGTATGAGTGTGTGTGTGAGTATGAGTGTGTGTGTGTGTATGAGTGTGTGTGTGTGTATGAGTGTGTGTGCGTGTGTGTGTATGAGTTTGTGTATGTGTGTGTGTGTGTGTGTGTGTGTGTGTGTGTGTGTGTGTGTGTGTGTGTGTGTGTGTGTGTGTGTGTGTGTGTGTGTGTGTGTGTGTATGAATTTGTATGTGTGTGTGTGTGTGTGTGAGAGAGAGAGAGAGACTCAGCAATCAACATTTGCACCAATAACTCACTACAGTTGTGACCGGGTGTGGAAGTGTGAATTGCTCATTACTCTAAAATTTGTTCATGATTGCAGCCATGTATACACGTAAGTAACCATTCTTACAGTATTCATTACCTTTGTAACTTGTGAGTTCATTACCTTTGTAACTTGTGAGTTCAAAACTTTGGAGCCCGGTCCCTGGACCCATTGTGTACCTCTGTAATCTGTAAATACCTTTGTAACTTGTCATGATTGTGACTAGACCTACCTGGAGTTCATTACCTTTGTAAATTGTGAGTTCATTACCTTTGTAAATTGTGAATTCATTACCTCTGTAACTTGCTCAGCTATCAAAACTTTGAGGCCCAGTCCCTGGACCAATTATGTACCTCTGTAATCTTTTGACTACCGCCCACAGGATGGGTATGTGGTGACTACCGCCCACAGGATGGGTATGTGGTGACTACCGCCCACAGGATGGGTATGGGGTGCATAATAAACATATTAAACTACTTAAACTAATAAAAGATGAAAACATCAAAACGGCATAATAAACCGAGCTCACACAAATTACAGAAATAAAAAAATGACATATCTCATTTCAGAACACCAGATAACAAAACGAACTGTGGCACCGCAGCTGTATTTATCACTACACATATCACATGTGGATTACTAGACATTTCCGCCAGTCACTACTGCACCTCATGAACCAGTTTCTGGCCTCAGCACCGTGCAGCCAGGGGACACACATGATAGTTTAAGACGATGAACCAGAGTTTCGTATTATTATTATTATGATAATTATGGGGGAGCACTAAATCCGTAGGATTATACAGTGCATGTAGGGGGATGGAAGGTATTCAGGCTCAATTCAGGGAACTGGAGCACAGATCCAATTCCCTAGATCAAGAGCCCCACACCACCGTCAAGGAACCTCCCTTGAGGGGTATAGTTTCGTAAGGAAGTATTTTTTGTAGTCTCACGATGGTAACTAAAGACGGATTTAAGTATTTATAACTAACTTATCAATAACTCGAGAAAACTACTTGTTATAAAAAAATCCGTGTTAACTGATGTTCACATGTAAACAAGACATCCGTGCAATAGTAAAATTGCTAAGTTCTTTACAGTTAATAAGAGTCTGTTTACATGATTACGAAATGTCAAAGTGCCTATCATTTAACAATTTAACTTCATGTTAGTTAAAAGGACACAAGTGCAACTAATGTGACATTATATTGTGGCACAATATAATGTCACATTAGTTGCACTTGTGTCCTTTTACCTGACAATGTCGGTAATTCTGCCAACATTAATACAATTTAACTTCACCTGGAATGCTTTCTAGCTTGTCAAGAGTGCCACCGGTGTGACTAAGTCCTCTACCACTGATCATAGGCACCTTGAGACCCAGGGTCGCCAAAGCTGGTGCCAGTGCCAGGGACACCTTGTCTCCCACACCACCAGTACTGTGCTTGTCTGCCACCAACCAGTCCTCAGGCCAACACATCACCGAACCTTCAACATGAACCAAAGCCGCTTATGTTAGTCTCAATGAAAAGATTTTAAGAAACTGACAAAAAATCTAAAAGGGGCAGCAGGCTACATTTTCATGCAGAAATATCTAAATGAAATATTTTTACCAGTTTCTAAGCAGGAATTAAATTAAGAAGGAAATTCCAAAAGGCATAATAACTTTTGACTTACAAAAATAATTTGGGAGGGTGCAAATCATGTGTATAGAACCTACCTGTTGACAGGTTCAAGACTCACCTGAATAAGAAACAAATTGTTACAATATACAGGCCCCTAAGCTTTGTTAATACCATAGTGAGCTCCATAAAAATTTTAAGCCCTTTCTCTGTTTGTTTTTCTATATAAATCTCATACACTCATTAGTGCTAAATGTAAATTCTTAGTGCATGTAGACGACACGACTCTCCCAGTAAAAGATGAATACAAACACACACACACACACACCAGTGAAGAGGCGGGGCCAGGAACTTGGACTCGACCCCTGCAGCCTCAACTAGGTGGGTACAACTAGGTGAGTACAGAGTTAACCTGTTATTTGAACTGGACTCGTGTAGATAATGAATAACAGACACCAGCCCTCAAGGGAGGTGAAACTGGCATCGGTGGGTGGCTCTTGATCCAAGGAGTCAGACTATCTTCCCTTGAATCCAATCTAATTGCCTCCCATCCCCCAAGGTGCTATACACACACATTCCTACTTCTAAGAGAATCTTTCCTCTCAATCTACCAATTGCAACTCTTGCAACATTGCAAAGCTCCTGACGAAGCACGGAAGTGAAAAAGGCCAAGAGCTAAACTCTCATCTGCCCGCCTCTGGCAAGACAGTGATAGTGTGAATGGTGAATGTTTCTTTTTCGAGTCACCTTGCCTTGGTGGGAGACGGCCAGTGTTAGTAAGTTTATTCAGGTATACACAAATACAGTTACATAGAATTATCATACATAGCAGCATATGTGTAGAGAACCTAGGATAACCCATTATATATTATATATAATATATTACAGGGTGTCCACAAAAACACTCCCTGATTTCACCGGACCTGTTTGTAACTTCTTTCTTTGGGGGTACGTGAAGAGCACAGTTTACGTACCACCACTACCTGCAACCCTGGAGGAGCTGAAAATTTCGATCACTGAAGCAGTTCGCATGACACCAGATATGCTGCAGAGCGTCTGGACCGAACTGGACCATCACATCGATGTTTGCCGAGCAACCAGAGGGACGCACATTGAGTTATTTAATACTACCCTATACCACATGAAACTGAATGAAATCCTGCATCTGAAGCTACTAACTGTGAAAGATTATTACAATAAAGTTACATATTTTTGTGGACACCCTGTGTGTGTGTGTGTGTGTGTGTGTGTGTGTGTGTGTGTGTGTGTGTGTGTGTGTGTGTGTGTGTGTGTGTGTGTGTGTGTGTGTGTGTATACTCACCTATTTGTACTCACCTATTTGTGGTTGCAGGGGTCGAGTCCTAGCTCCTGGCCCCGCCTCTTCACCGGTTGCTACTAGGCCCTCTCTCTCCCCGCTCCATGAGCTTTATCAAACCTCGTCTTAAAACTGTGTATGGTTCCTGCCTCCACTACGTCATTTTCTAGGCTATTCCACTGCCTTACAACTCTATGACTGCAGAAATACTTCCTACTATCTCTCTGACTCATTTGTGTCTTCAACTTCCAATTGTGGCCTCTTGTTTCTGTGTCCCCTCCCTGGAACATCCTGTCTTTGTCCACCTTGTCTATTCCACGCAGTATTTTATATGTCGTTATCATGTCTCCCCTGACCCTCCTGTCCTCCAGTGTCGTCAGGCCGATTTCCCCTAATCTTTCTTCATAGGACATTCCCCTTAGCTCTGGAACTAACCTTGTTGCAAACCTTTGTACTTTCTCTAGTTTCTTGACGTGCTTTATCAAGTGCGGGTTCCAAACAGGTGCTGCATACTCCAGTATGGGCCTGACATACACGGTGTACAGTGTCTTGAATGATTCCTTACTAAGGTATCGGAATGCTGTTCTCAGGTTTGCCAGGCGCCCATATGCTGCAGCAGTTATCTGATTGATGTGTGCTTCCGGAGACATGCTCGGTGTGTGTGTGTGTGTGTGTGTGTGTGTGTGTGTGTGTGTGTGTGTGTGTGTGTGTGTGTGTGTGTGTGTGTGTGTGTGTGTGTGTGGTGTGTATCCTCCACCATGGGTATCCTCCACCCAGCTGTTATACACAATAACAGTGTGTGAAGGTCATCTCTGCCTCACAGATACTAGTTCAAGGCAGAAAGCGTTAATTAACAGCAACAAGATCAATTACTAGAGTACAAGTACACACGGGATGAGGGTCGTCTAGTTACATTACTGTTGCTAAACGAACCTTATTATATATATAATATATAATCAAGAGGAGATTAAGGCAAGTAACAAGGCTGGTCGATTTTAACGAGATAACATTAATTACCGTTGTTCTAATGTCAAGGTCCCTCAACAAGTACAACTCCTAGAATTAAATTAGTTACTCTGCTCCAGTACGATATTCTCTGCGCCAGTACGATATTCTCTGTGCCAGTACGATATTCTCTGTGCCAGTACGATATTATCTTCGCCAGTACAATATTCTCTTCGCCAGTACGATATTCTCTTCGCCAGTACGATATTCTCTTCGCCAGTACGATATTCTCTTCGCCAGTACGATATTCTCTTCGCCAGTACGATATTCTCTGCGACAGAACGATATTCTCTGCGACAGAACGATATTCTCTGCGACAGAACGATATTCTCTGCGACAGAACGGGTTCAGCGCTTATTTTTTAATAAAATAATAAAAATCCTGCTTGATTCAGTTGTGCCGTCTCTAACTGCAGCATGAATACTGTCGGCGTTTATACTATTGTGCCTCTTTGTTCTCTAATGTGTTGTGGTGTGCAGAAGAGAAGCTGAATAAAGCTTGCGAATCACACGAGAATTTTCAAGGGCACCTGATTACAGGGAAAGATGGCGGTTTGGTGATGAGGTAGGACAGTGCGCAGAGGCCTTGAGGCGTCCTCGATCGTAGTTTCCCCACATAACAGCCCAAAACTCAAATTCAAAGTTTATTCTCTATAAGGATTACAATGCTGAGTTTACAGAAATTTGGTTATTGTGTGGTTTACATGTTGTAAAATAGTGATTACAGAGTGTACCACTAGAACGCTTAGCATGGCTAGGCATTTCGGGCAGACTTAGTTTTATTCTTAATTGTAAAATATTACAAATTATGAGGTAAGTTGGTATTATGGCTAAGTGACTAAATACTAGTTTGTGAGTTTAGCAATGTGAATGCTTTTGTTTTGGCACAGTACATAGTTTCAGTATTGGAGTATCACAGGATTCATTATTTTAAGATTGAGATTAATATTTCTGTTTATGGTCAAATGAGTGAGTGAAAGTGTGAACCACCAGGTGGTATTCGTGTAGTTAGTTGACGGGGTGTATCAGGGAGATAAGATGTTTTCTAATGGTAGTTTTGAAGATGATGAATGTGTCTGCAGTTCTAGAGTTCTCAGGTAGGGTATTCCAGATTTTAGGGCCTTTGACATACATTGAATTTTTGTAAAGGTTTAGTCGGACATGGGGAATGTCGTAGAGATGTTTGTGTCTGGTGTTATGCCTGTGGGTTCTGTCACAGCTATCAAGAAAGCGTTTTAGGTCAAGGTTGATATTAGAGTTTAGGGCCCTGTAGATGTAGACTGCACAGTAGTAAGTGTGGATGTACTGAACAGGGAGTAAGTTTAGGTCTATGAAGAGTGGGGGGGGTGTGTTGCCAGGGATGGGATTTAGTGATTATTCTTACTGCAGCTTTTTGTTGGGTTATTATTGGCTTTAGGTGTGTTGCTGCAGTTGATCCCCAAGCACAAATAGCATAGGTGAGGTATGGATAAATAAGTGAGTGGTATAGTGTGAGAAGGGCATTTTGCGGCATGTAGTATCGTATCTTGGAGAGGATCCCAACCGTTTTGGATACTTTTTTGGTTATATGCTGGATATGGGTGCTGAAATTCAGGTTGTTGTCAAGGTATAAGCCTAGGAATTTGCCCCCATTATTTCTGGTAATTAGCGTGTTGTCAATCTTAATGTTAATTTGTGCATCTCCTGCTCTGCTACCAAACATAATATAGTAGGTTTTGTCAGTGTTAAGCGTAAGTTTATTGGCTGTCATCCAAGTCGATATTTTGATCAGCTCCTCATTCACAATGGTGTTGAGGGTGGCAAGACTAGGGTGAGAGATGACATAAGTCGTGTCGTCAGCAAAGAGAATGGGTTTCAGGTGTTGGGATACGTTTGGAAGGTCATTGATGTATATGAGGAAGAGCAGGGGACCAAGGACACTTCCCTGCGGAACTCCAGTATCAATTGGCCGTGTTGCTGATGCTGTGTCTTTAATGGTGACATACTGATACCTATTAGTAATGTAAGATTTGAAATAAGCAAGCGCATGGCCTCTTATACCGTAATGATCAAGTTTGTGGAGTAGGATGTCGTGGTCTACTGTGTCAAAAGCTTTTCTTAGGTCAATAAAAATTCCTAGTGGATATTCCTTATTTTCCAATGCTGTGTACAGCAGATCTAGCATTTTTATGATTGCATCATTAGTGCTTTTATTTTTCCTGAATCCAAATTGGCAGGGGTTGAGTATGTTTTGAGCCGTTATAAATGAATACAGTCTCCTGTGCACGAGTTTCTCAAAGATTTTGGATAGCAATGGTAGGTTAGATATTGGCCTATAGTTGTTTAAATCTGTAGGGTCACCACCTTTATGTATTGGTGTAACCCTTGCCATCTTGAGTAGTTTCGGGAAGGTCATAGTCTCTAGTGACTTGTTAAAAAGTAATGAAATAGCATGCGAAAGGACATGGGCCGCTCGCTTGTACAGTAATGGTGGGACATGAGACAGATTCCCCGAGTTATTTTTAAGTGACTTTATAATCTCGGTGACTTCCGTGGGCTCAGTTGGTGCAAGATAGAAGGAATTAGGGAAATTCCCATCTAGGTAGTCCCCGGCATGGGCATTGGTATGTGGGATTTTACTGGCGAGATTAGATCCTATGGTTGAGAAGAAGTCGTTTATCTTGTTAGCTGTGTCAGTGGGATGTAGTGGTGTTTCATTAGGTTTAGTTAGGGTAGTTATAGCATCTCGGGAGTATTAACCCGCCACACACTACATTAACAGTGATACATATTCAAGATGCAGACATCACCGAATCTAACTCCATCTAACACAAGTGTCTTGCCTTACATTTTGTGTGATTTGCTGTTTTCGGTGTTGATTGAAAAAATCCCACACAGCGAAACGTCTCTTAATTAAGTGCCCTAAGCGTTGCATTTGCGTTTTCATTCCTCGGAAATATAAGAGACAAAAGCCGCGATGGCAGACGACTTCAAAAACGAGAGATACTACTCGGGTCTGATCTCCATTTGCGGTTAAACTTCCCGTGTTCACAATATATTAAGTCACGCATCCGTTGCAAGAGATGTGTAGGTAAGCTAATATAAAGCCAAATAAAGCAACGGGAAAATAAACGTGAGCAAATACTACTAGACCATATCATGGCCATATTATACTATTATTATTATAATCAAAAAGAAGCGCTAAGCCACAAGGGCTATACAGCCATATTATACTAGATCATAATATGTTGATAGTCTGACAGCAGTTTATCCTACCATGGCTTATTTGCAAGTCTGAGCCAATCTATGGTGCAGCATCTTCTGTAGGATGTCACCCACAGATAGTCAACACCCGAGGGTGTCAAGTAGCTCCATTGCTAGCTCACTCAGCTCACACACTAAAGTCCATGGGTCGATCCCTGGTACGGGTGGAAACACTAGAACGTGTTTCCCTAAGACACCTGCTGGTATTGTTCATTTATTAATAAAGTAGGTACCTGGGTGTTAGTCGGCTGGTGTGGGTCGTATCCTGAGAACAAAATTTACCTAATTTCCCTGAAATGTTCTGCATAACAAAGGGTTTTCTGTATAGTAGTATGTCATTGATGTCAGTTATGGTCTGTATACATTGTACATGTAGAAATAAAGATTATTGTGTTGCGGTAGACGATACACCACAGGTTGGTGGAGTAAGAACTTGGCTAAGTGTCTCACCTGAGTCTCTCATGGCACGGGTGAGGGCTACAGTCTCCTGGTCTGTCATGCCCTTCAACTTGATGCACATGAGCAGGGCTCCTGAAGTTACCATCACCACCCCACACCGAATATGTAAACAAATAATGAACATCAATGGACTTAAGAAATAAATTATAGGTAATCGCAGGCCTCACTCCCCCTACACTAATATGAACATGTATAATATTTAAGGATAGCATTATTACCGCTATGCATTAAAACAATAGCTTAAAACATTACGAATGACATATACATCAAGAAAAAGGAAATAGCTATGGAATTTATAAGCTAAACAATGTACATCTTAGTCAAAATGAATGATAAAAAGATCCAAGAGCTCTGGTTAGCAGACATTTAAAGCCAAGACAAAAGCGCATAAGTGTTTGCAATAAAGTCAGTAGAATTCTTGGCTTCATGTCATAAGGTTTAATTTAATATGTTTATTATGCACCCCATCATACCCATCCTGTGGGCGGTAGTCAAAAGATTACAGATAATGGGTCCAGGGACTGTACCTCAACATTACAGAGGTACATAATGGGTCCAGGGACTGTACCTCAACATTACAGAGGTACATAATGGGTCCAGGGACTCTACCTCAACATTACAGAGGTACATAATGGGTCCAGGGACTCTACCTCAACATTACAGAGGTACATAATGGGTCCAGGGACTGTACCACAAACTTATGATAGCTGAACAAGTTAGTTGTAATGAACTATTTACACGTTTATATCTGGTTACAATCGTAATGGGACTTCAGAATTATATCTTTGGTTAGACCTCGTGTAGCTTATGCTCCTCAGTTCTGGTCTCCATATTACAGAACGGACACATAAGTGCTGGAAAATGTACAGAGAAGGATGACGAAGTTGATTCCATGTTTTAGAAACCTTCCCTACGAAGACAGGCTGAAGGTATTTATATTGAAATTCAACCTTTTAAAGGCGAGAATTAGGGTAGATATGACTGCAATGTACCAGTGGAAAACAGGAATAAATAGTGCTTAAAATATCTAAGCAATGCATGACTCGCAGCAATGGCTCTTGGCTAGAAAAAAATATTTAGAAAGGATATATTGAAATATTGGTTTGCCAGCAGAGCTGTAGATAAGTGGAACTAACTCCCAAGTAGCGTTTTTGAGGCAAAAACTTCAGACACCTTCTAATATAGGTTGGATGGGATTGAACATCTCTTAATTTCAAGTTTCGACTTTTGCGTCAGTTTTTACTATTTTAATCAAAGTGAAATAATACAGACGGCCGCATCTTTATTAAATTTGGTCGTGTTAAGATTTTCCTTAGACACATAGTTGAGGGTGACCCTTCACGGGGAGACTTGTTACTGTCACCTGCGTCCTTGACCTTACAAGCAAATTCATTAGCCTTAAAGCTGGGCAATTCGATAGTGAAGGGCTCTTGATCCAGATAATCAGAGCTACCAGGAATCTTTGAGCGAATCCGACTGCCTCCCATTCTATAAGGTGCTGTTTGACCCCTAAGTGTTAGCGCTCTCCTCATGAAATACCTTTGTAAATATTTAGCAGTGGTATTGGCTCCTCGCCTGTAACAAATACACTGCCGGTAACCCAGCCAGCTTTATCGTGAATGATATCACGTGAAGCTGTTAGACCGAAGCTTGTAACCTTGAGTGTTCAGCCTAGTCACCTGTCCTTGAACAAACAGGTGATGATTACAGATCCCTTGTAAAGTTGAGCAATACGAGTCATGCTCCATTTGTTGCGTCAAATGTAAGAAATTCATTGACAAGACATTAAGTTACAGAAAAACACTTATTTATTTGTATAGTATACAAAGTGTAGTTTACATGTAATAAAATACTGTTAAAACACAAAGAAAGCCACTAGCATGCATTTGCATGCTAGTGGCTTTCTTTGGAAGGCCTCGCTCAGAAGACCAAAAGCTGCACCTCATCATGTAACTATGACCGGCATCAGGAAACACTCGTCCAGTTTCCTGACAAACTTTACCTAACCTAAGCACCAGGTACAAGCATGTATGAAAATAAAACATTAAAGTGTTTCATTGTACAGGATTTCTAAAGTCGCTAGAAAAAATAAGTTACATATGTACTCCCCAGAGCAAGGAAAGGAGCAAAGGGCGAGCGGGGAGATTATATTGTGATCTCCCTAAGGTAGCAGCACCTTTGTAATGAGGAGCTTGTTTGGGAAAATTTGCCTACAGAGGTTCTAAAATCGAGAATGTGGTAAATAATTTGAATATCGTTTATTTAAACACAGTGCTCGATTCAGGGGAGGGGGGAGAGCTGAACTTAATTGTATACATTAACACTAACACTTTATCAGGGAATTTAAGGTTTATTATCCATTCACGAAGGCCTAAATAATTATCTGAATAAGTGAAAATACTGTATCAGATCGTTGCCCTCAAAAGCGGCAATAACTTTTATTTAAAACTACAAAAGGGTAGTTTGAAGCTTTTCGGAATTCGGACTGAGATAGTCTCTCTCGTTACCAACAAACTCCGTCAACCTTTCCCAAGTAAATAACTATCTGGTGAGACTAGAAGTGTAGTGGCCACCCGGGAACTACTTGACCAACGATTAGTGACCAGTCAGCCAGGGAAGATATGATTACTGTTTTGTAGTGTCCACGCAGTATATTTAGTGCCACTAAGTAAAGATAAATTTGCAATACCATTATGCTTTAGGAAATTACTTTACATAATGTCAGTCAGCCAGATTTCGGATTTAACTTACATTTACAGGTTTGCTCCCAGACAGAGACAAGTCTTACTCAGGAAGACTTTAGCTAAGGACACACTCCACACCTCAAGTTCGTCCCATGTTTTACACGAGTAACGCAGGTTCTACTGGTGTTTCGTCCACTTCAATACAGAAAAAAAATGAGTGTACAGAGAATCTGCGAGGTTGAGAATATCACCTCAAGTGATCTGTGAAGGCAAGAACCACCTCGCATCAAAGAAGCCATCACAACTTTCCACAGCTTAGGCTGCTTTAATAAATAACGGGAGTAGATCTTTTGTGTGACCGCTGGTAACACAATAACCTATACACAAATAACCGGCACATAGAGAGGAGCTTACGACGTTTCGGTTCGACTTGGACCTTTACAAAGTCATGGTTCAAGTCGGACCCAAACGTCGTCGTAAGCTCCTCTCACCTATGTGCGGGTTATTTGTGTATCGTTCCAGTCACGGTATTGTGCCTTATAATTATTATAAGCATGGAGGAGCGCTAAACCCGTAGGATTATACAGCGCCTGTGGTATTCAGACTCAATTCAGGGAACTGGAGCACAGATCCAATTCCCTACATCAAGAGCCCCTCACAATGCCCTTCCCTTGAGGGGGCATTGTGCCTGTGTTCTTTACAGTTATCTATGGAAAATACAGTAAAAACTTGCATCATAAAAAAGGAAACACCCTTGATCTACTCTGTTAATAAAATTTAGTATAATTACTACAACCAATTATACATAGGACAAACAGGTTTAAATTTAGGTGTAGACAGGAGAGTTCGGTAATTTTTCAGGATGTTCATAAAATCATGATATTAAAGATTATTATTATAATCAAAAAGAAGCGCTAAGCCACAAGGGTTATGATATTAAAGAGTGGTTTCCATTACATCGCCCAGCATAAAATGCATATACAAGTACAAAATACCAGAGTGGACTATAAATGGATCATAACCCGGCGTGATAGTGGCTATCTTTGTACTTAGCAAATCAAAATTGTAATTACACATTGTAACCTTTACAAATAAATAAACTTTTATCATTTCCACCGCCTAACAAAGCCAGAGGAAACGAAGTCACTTGTGTTTGTGTCTGTGTCATGGTTCCTGCGCCTGACTCACTGTCTGGAGCCAACTCTTATATTACGTGCCATGTCAAGTTATCTTTTAATATATTATGTAGCCTTTGTACACCTGTTACTCCACTGACGAGAGCCTCAGTTAGTGGCAGAAACATACAGTAATTTAATCTTATTTTTTTTCTCTGTACCCAGAGCCGGATTAAAATTTTGTAGGTCCCTGGGCTACATGTATTGTGAGGCCCCCAGTGATACCTGGAGAGGGTTTCGGGGGTCGACGTCCCCGCCGCTAGGTCTGAGACCAGGCCTTGTGGTGGATCAAGGTCTGATCAACTAGGCTGTTACTGCTGGCCGCACGCAAACTGACGTACAAACCACAGTCCGGCTGGTCAGGTACTGACTTTAGGTGCCTGTCCAGTGCCTTCTTGAAGACAGCCAGGGGTCTATTGGTAATCCCCCTTATGTATGCTGGGAGGCAGTTGAACAGTGTTGGGCCCCGGACACTTATTGTGTTCTTTCTCAGTGTACTCGTGGCACCCCTGCTTTTTATTGTGGGAATGTTGCATCTCCTGCCGAGTCTTTTGCTTTCAAAGGGAGTGATTTTCGTGTGCAAGTTTGGTACTAACTCCTCTAGGATTTTTCAAGTGTATATTATCATGTATCTCTCCCGCCTGTCAAAAAGGAAAAAAATTCAATAATTATATTTATTTTTACAAGACCAATCACAATTAAAATTTATACATTTGTTTCGCGCAATTTCTTGTAAACAAATTCCTCCAAAACATCAGTAAATTGTTGACAACATCTCTGGAAGCCCTCCGGCTGCCAGAGGCCTCTGGGCTGCAGCCTCTAAAGCCCATGCCTTAATTAATCCGGCCCCGTCTATATGAGTTAGTTTATACCACTGACTAGTGTTTCTTAGTGTGTTTGTGTACACCTATAGCATTTCTAATATTTTTTTTCTGGTCTACATAAATAAAGTGTCGTGGAGAGGTACCCACCTAGCTGACAGTCGTCCATAGTCCTGTCAGTGATGGCTCTGGCAAGGAAATTTATTTGATTGTCTGTGAGCTCTCCTCCTTTGATCTTAAAAGCTAGCAAGTCCGACACTGTCAACTCCCCTTGCTCTGCCGACCCTGGTGCTGAAGACACTGTTTTCACCATCGCTGTGACCTCTGCTCCCGAGAGTGTGACCCGCCTTCCTGTCAGTTTGACCTCTGTTGAGGCAAGATTGCTTCCTTTCCAGCCGAAAATGAATTATTTTTGTCGTTCTTGTTGCTGAGATTCCAAATTCTGTGGCTGACTTGTGGCAAGACACGCCAGTCATCAACTGTGTGGAAGAAATTCCAATGTTACTGACTGTAAAATTTCAAGAAGAAACAAGAAAAGAAGAGGCCCCCCTTTCCCCAGAGGAATAATAGGAAAAGGGAAGAAAGCCAAGCAGTGATTTATTTACCAAAATGAAGGAGTAAATGTATGATAGAATTTAATGTGTAAAATAGGCAATCAGCTCATTAAAACCTTAAAATAAAAAGATTGAAGTTGAGTAAAAGAACTGATAAATGGATAATAATTGAAAAGTAGATAAACTGCGGTAATGGAAAATGGACGAAAATGATTCAGTCCCCATGACATACAGATTTTATGATAAAATATTAACATTAATGAAGTATCTTGAGCTACTTATAAATTATCTTATCAATAAAAATTCACACATTTCCAAGAGACATTATCTTTCGCACTTCTGAAAACTTTTAGATAATTAAAATTGCTTGTTACTGCGGTGTCAGATCAGGTAAGATATATCAGGAAACAGGACAACTGTTTCCTGACGGGGATCTTAGTCATATGATGAAGCGTAGCTGGAGCTTTTGGTCATCTGACCGAGGCCTTCCACTGGCTTACCCCTCCACCCCCCTCAAAAAATTACGGTTATGGTTATAACCATTTCATATAACTGGGTGGTGAAGTGCTTTATTCAGCACGATTTACCACACCAGTATTATTATGATAGGGGAGTGATAACCCAGAGGGATTATACAGCACCTGTGGGGGGGGGGATGGAAGGCATTCAAGATTAATTCAAGGAAGTGGAACACAGATCCAACTCCCTAGATCAAGGGGCCCTCACCAGCATCAAGGAACGTCCCTCGAGGGGTCCACGCACTTGCATACAAAAGTTCGATTAAATTTAGAAAGATTACTGAAAATTTTCGCTTTTGAATTAAGATCAGTTTTGTAACTGTCACAGTACAGAGGTCTATAATAAGCATTACTAAAACAACTGACAATGAAAACTTCTTCATATGTACTATCAAATGTCACAAGGACCCAAATAACAGTCACTGACTATTTTGGGGTTATCCTAAGTAACTTACACAATACATGATAATTGTACTTGTGTGTGCCTGTGCCTAAACAATCTTACTTACAAGACGCCATAACTACAAACTAAGGAAGAACTTCGACAATAAAATCAGCAACTACTTTTGTGTATAACAATAAAATCATCAGTCGCTGACGTTCCTGCTGCCTGGCTTCGGTTGGGTTACAAGTTCCTCTTATGTAGACATAACCAAATATAAACTTTGCCAGAGGAACTAGTGTCACACCCGGCCTAATTATGTGCTGAATAACGAAACAAATAATGAATGAACTCAACAGATAATTCACTCCTAAGTACTCAAGAAATGTCAAAGCATATTATCAACCATTCTAGAACAGTTTGGATTCAACTATTTGCAGCTTCACTGAGCATTAGTAGTAGTAATTGTATAGTAATTACTTATTTCACAGTACCTGGGACTGGAAGGGAACTAGATTTGATGGAAGGGACGGTAGCTTCAATTCCTTGAATTTTTTTTTTATATTTTATTGAAAAACGCAATACGCAATTATACATGTAGACAATGTAAGCAATTCAAATTCAAAGTTTATTCTCTATAAGGATTACAATGCTGAGTTTACAGAAATTTGGTTATTGTTTGGTTTACATGTAGTAAAATTGTGATTACAGAGTGTACCACTAGAACGCTTAGCATGGCTAGGCATTTCGGGCATACTTAGTTTTATTCTTAATTGTAAAATATTACAAATTATGAGGTAAGTTGGTATTATGGCTAAGTGACTAAATACTAGTTTGTGAGTTTAGCAATGTGAATGCTTTTGTTTTGGCACAGTATATAGTTTCAGTATTGGAGTATCACAGGATTCATTATTTTAAGACTGAGATTAATATTTCTGTTTATGGTCAAATGAGTGAGCGAGTGTAAGTGTGAACCACCAGGTGGTATTCGTGTAGTTAGTTGACGGGGTGTATCAGGGAGATAAGATGTTTTCTAATGGTAGTTTTGAAGGTGATGAAGGTGTCTGCAGTTCTAGAGTTCTCAGGTAGGGTATTCCAGATTTTAGGGCCTTTGACATACATTGAATTTTTGTAAAGGTTTAGTCGGACACGGGGAATGTCGTAGAGATGTTTGTTTCTGGTGTTATGCCTGTGGGTTCTGTCACAACTATCAAGAAACGTATCCATTATATATAACAAAATAAAACTCCACATTTCCTACCTTAGCACTAAACTTATACATAAGAACTAAACTAAAGACAGCCCACGGCTTCAAATACAGGTGGGTTTCTTACATCCAAAATTGCAGCCATAAACACAATATGCAATATAACCCAAAGAATGTCACAGGTATTTACATTTTACATAAAACTGAATGTACGGCGACATTCTCAATTATCCAAAAATTCTTTGCACACTTATTATTTTTGTATATTAAACTTTATATCAAATACATAATACATAACACCTCAGTATATTACGAAACAAATAATGGTTAGAAAATAACAATATCCACACCTCACCACAGAAAAACTAAACACAGTATAATGTAACACATGATTCGTCCCACCTCACTTCCATACACTACATTCATCCCACAAGCGAACAAACACTACATCATCCTACAAGCGAACAAACACTACATTCATCCCACAAGCGAACAAACACTACATCATCCCACAAGCGAACAAACACTACATCATCCCACAAGCGAACAAACACTACATCATCCTACAAGCGAACAAACACTACATCCTACAAGCGAACAAACACTACATCCTACAAGCAAACAAACATTACATCATCCCACAAGCGAACAAACACTACATCATCCCACAAGTGAACAAACACTACATCCTACAAGCAAACAAACATTACATCATCCCACATCATCTCTCTCCAGGTAAACAAGCGAACAAACACTACATCATCCCACAAGTGAACAAACACTACATCATCCCACAAGTGAACAAACACTACATCATCCCACAAGTGAACAAACACTACATCATCCTACAAGTGAACAAACACTACATCATCCCACAAGTGAACAAACACTACATCATCCCACAAGTGAACAAACACTACATCATCCCACAAGTGAACAAACACTACATCATCCCACAAGTGAACAAACACTACATCATCCTACAAGTGAACAAACACTACATCATCCTACAAGTGAACAAACACTACATCATCCTACAAGTGAACAAACACTACATCATCCCACAAGTGAACAAACACTACATCATCCCACAAGTGAACAAACACTACATCATCCCACAAGTGAACAAACACTACATCATCCTACAAGTGAACAAACACTACATCATCCTACAAGTGAACAAACACTACATCATCCTACAAGTGAACAAACACTACATCATCCTACAAGTGAACAAACACTACATCATCCTACAAGTGAACAAACACTACATCATCCCACAAGTGAACAAACACTACATCATCCTACAAGTGAACAAACACTACATCATCCTACAAGTGAACAAACACTACATCCTACAAGTGAACAAACACTACATCATCCTACAAGTGAACAAACACTACATCATCCTACAAGTGAACAAACACTACATCATCCTACAAGTGAACAAACACTACATCATCCTACAAGTGAACAAACACTACATCATCCTACAAGTGAACAAACACTACATCATCCTACAAATGAACAAACATTACATCATCCCACAAGTGAACAAACACTACATCATCCCACAAGTGAACAAACACTACATCATCCTACAAGTGAACAAACACTACATCATCCTACAAGTGAACAAACACTACATCATCCCACAAGTGAACAAACACTACATCATCCTACAAGTGAACAAACACTACATCATCCCACAAGTGAACAAACACTACATCATCCCACAAGTGAACAAACACTACATCATCCCACAAGTGAACAAACACTACATCATCCTACAAGTGAACAAACACTACATCATCCCACAAGTGAACAAACACTACATCATCCTACAAGTGAACAAACACTACATCATCCCACAAGTGAACAAACACTACATCATCCCACAAGTGAACAAACATTACATCATCCCACAAGTGAACAAACATTACATCATCCCACAAGTGAACAAACACTACATCATCCCACAAGTGAACAAACATTACATCATCCCACAAGTGAACAAACACTACATCATCCTACAAGTGAACAAACACTACATCATCCTACAAGTGAACAAACACTACATCATCCTACAAGCGAACTTACACAATCACGTATATTTAGTGATATTTTTCAAATATAATTTCCATTTTTAAAGTAACAAACTTCTTCTACCATATAATAAAATATACATAGGCATTACTATTAAACATTAACGTAAACAAGTACTATATTCTTATTCTACAGACAGCAGCATTTCTTGCCTCACCATCCTAACCCTACTTAACACATTGTACATGAACACGTCCTTATATACCCATCACGTCAATAATATTCATTGAACTTCACCGAATACTAATATACAACCCATACTGAGTACATGAAATTCTCTCTTACATACTGCTATATACACTTAATGTATGATAAAAATCACACACATTGCATTATCTCATTATGAGCAGTACATTTGGTACACAAAATATTTATCACGCCCGCATGTCCTTCGCTTTAATACAACCACCAATCTTGATAATACATTACAACATATTCCAAATTTAACTTATCCATAACATACATCAGTATACCATCCTGAGTATGACCGTATACTATTCACATCCACACAAATATTGCTCATTTCCATGTCCATATAAATCTTAACAACTTTTCCCTTACGAACCACCACAAACTTACTTAAAACACACTCCACAACTACGTTACCATTTCACACCATATCAAGGAACTCCTCATACATTCCCAAATTCTGAGACGAGCCCGGTGCAACCCCTGAAATTCCTAACACATCCCCCCCCCCCTCACTCCGCCAACAAACCTCTGACATTCATACTTCGATATCCTTCAGGAAAAGCCCTTTCCCATCTACTTCCATATATCCCCCTATTACGACTAAGTGTTTTGTACATTGTTGCAGCCAAAGCTACCTTCTTTGGAAACATTTCGACACGTTTCCTTACACCTGTTGTCCTGTTCACCTAGCAGCAAATAGGTACCTGGGTGTTAGTCGACTGGTGTGGGTCGCATCCTCGCACATCCAATCCCCATTACCCCTCATGGCCCATGATACGAAAACAAAATCAGTTATGATGTACACCAAAGCACGCTGCACAGACTCTTCCACACCTCCCACATCTAAACTCAATGCCCTTAATACCGATATCCCTCCCCCACCCACCCTCCTCAAAATCCCACCCATCCACTCCCGTATACACTCCAAATTTTTACAAAAATATACTACATGAAAAGCTGTCTCCCTATCCCCACACGCCCTACATACGTCCTCCACCATCAACCCTCTCTCCCGAAGCACCACACCAGACGGCAATATTCCATGAAGGAAACGAAACATTACCTCTCTCACTCTTGGTCTGATGCGCACCAACCGCAACCTTACCCAAATGTCTCCCCATGCATGCATACATTGGGTATATGCCCTCAACATGTGCAATCACCCTCACCCCTACAGCACGCTCCAGAACACCTAACCGTATCCTAGACGGATCTCGAACATACAATAAAGCTCGCAGCACATCCTCACACTCTTTCATCTCTGATCCTACCCACCACCTTCGTGCCTCCTCATATAATGCTTGCACACCCTTCCCCACACGACCGTCCACTCGGAGAAACCCCCTCTTCAAATATATACACTTAACCCTTAATCTTATATCTATTAAACCCAATCCACCTTTGTCAACCGGTAGCATAACAACACTTCTACCCAACCAGTCACACCCAGAACCCCATATATAACGAAAAACCTTTTTTAGCATTCTAGTTATGTCCGGTCCTGCCAACGGATATACTGCTGCCACATGCCAGACCATACTATATAACAGTACATTCACCACTATTACACGTTGATGTATCGTCAAATGCATGGGTCTCAAAACATTTAACCTACCCACCAACCTATCCACTACCCTCCCAGAATTAACCATCCGTGCCTCCCCAGCATTCCCCATATAAATTATCCCACACACCTTTAGTCTATCCACCACACACCAACGCACAGCTGTTTCCCATCGCGCCCTCCCTACCCAATTCCCTAAGACCAATAATTTCGATTTCTCCACATTCACTTTTAAACCTGTAACTCCTTCAAAACCACCAATTACATCCTCCACCTCATGTAAACTTTCCTCCCTGCTCATTAGAATTGTTGTATCATCCACATACCCTATTATTCCCATCCCTCCATTCTCCACACCACGATCCACCCCTAAACATTGCCCCACTGCCCTGTAAAAAGGGTCCTGTATACAAGCAAACAACAGTTGAGACAGAGGACAACCCTGCCTTATGCCTCTACCCATTGAAACCCACTCACTCAATTTCCCATTCACCTGCACACGTACACCTACCCTATTATACAAAGTCTCAATCCAACGTACTATCTCTTCCCCAAAACCCTGCCTCCTTAAGATATGCCACAGTGCCTTTCGTTCTACGCAATCATACGCAGCCTGCCAATCCAATGCTAAGACACCTCCCCCCCTTTATTCTCCCCCTCCATACTTTCCACAAAATCTTTTATTATTCCATGTCCCTCATACATCGTCTTCCCAGGCACCCCATGCTGACCTCTCGTAACAACCCTGTCTATCACGCACTTCAGCCTGTTCACCAAGATTTTTGCGAATATCTTATAATCAGCACATAACGACAACGCCCTGTAGTTCTGCACTGTCGTAGGGCCTTCCCCTTTCGGAATCAAAACTACTACTGCGGTACGCTGCAACTCACCCATCCTCCCCTCACTTTTCATCACATTCATCAGGTTCACTAAAAAATCCTTCAACACACTCCAATGCTTTACATAGAATTCACAAGGTAACCCATCTATACTTGGCGCTTTACCTCTCGCCATATTCTCCAAAGCTCTCCATACCTCCCCCTCTTCAATATCCCCTCCCAATGCCATACGATCACTTCCACTCAGCACACAAGATACATTCTCTCCCAATCTCTCTAAATCCTCACCGTTCACTCCTACACTCCGCAAATATTTTCCAAACCAACTATCCAGAAAACCACTCATACCCTCAGTAGTTCGCAACTCCTGACCCTTCGTATACCCACCTAAGTTCTCGTGTACTACCAGCTTATCAATTTCCATTGCCAACCTGCGTCTCCGCTGGCCCCGTAACACACAGGCTGACGGCCTGTCACCCCAAATCGCCTCCTCTAACCCACCTTGCACCCTCGCCTCATCAAATCTCTCATTGTGCATATCCCTTATCTGCCACTTTAACGCTTCAATTTCCTCCATTGGATATACACCTTTCACAGCACCCCTCTGATAACAATCCTGCAACCGCCCCTCTAAATACTGTTGAAGCCCATATGTCATCCATGCCTCATTCTTTCCCCTTCGCACATAATATTGCCTGATCGTACTCTTCGCAACCCCATCCCACCACCCCAATAAATCGCTTGGACTCTTACCCCCACCCCATAAGTCCTCCCACAAACTTTCAAAATCCCCTCCCTCCACCCCCTCACCCAGTAGTCGTAAATTCAGCTTCCAGTACCCCAAATACCTCTTAGGCAAACCGTCCCAATTTAAATCAGCGTAAACCGCCCTATGATCTGAATAAACGACATTCACCGTCTGCACCCGCGTCACCCTCACTCCCCTTGTCACATACAACCTATCTAATCGCGCAGCATATCCCTGTCTATGAAATGTGTGCTCTATCTCGCAATCCCCTCCAACTATATCCCTCAATCCCACACCTCTCAATAGATCCCCTAAACCTGCCAAAAAACACCATGCCCCTCTCGGTTCCACATCCTTCCTTCGCACCACACAGTTCCAGTCGCCACCAACTATTGTCACTGACGGTAATGACCGCAAATAATATACCAATACGTTATTCACAAATTCATTCTTTACCCTTACATCATTCTCAGCCGGCACATACACACAAACTACTGCCATCCTCTCACCTCTCCACCACCCATCTATTCTTAACACACGACCCCCCCCCTTCACTCCTAAGAACAACAAACGGGCTCGTCTCTCGGATCAGGATACCCACCCCTCCCTTCATTCGCTCCGAATACATCACAAACACACTGTACCCATCCACCTCCAATTCCCTTCCCAGCTTGAAATTATGTTCCTGCACAAAAACAATGTCTATAGCATAACGTCTTAAAGATCCCTTTACCCACATACGCTTCTCACTCGCACACAATCCATTAATATTCACTGTCATGCACCGGAAGCCTATTTATGTGATTTCACCCTCTGCCCCAGTTCACCTTTCACTGACACGCTTCCAGTGTGTGCTTCATCCACTTTTCTCTCCACTGCCCACTTGTGGCTTCCCCTGATCCAACACCGGACCAGGCGTACTTTTAGAGCTCCCACGCACCACATCAACCCACGGCTTTTTCCCCGGTCTCTGTGCCGGGGTCAAAACATCATCCGAGTCGGAATATGTCGCCGCCCTCTTACGGTTGACACTCTCTGCATCCATTTCTAACTCACTGGATGTCTCCCTGTGAATCTCAGCATTCACCTCAATCACTTCCACCACTCCTGGCGAGTCATCTGCCATGTTCGCCAATCTTCCAAGGTGCTCATCTTCAATCTGAACAGTACTCCTCACCATACTCAAGTTATCCTCAGAAACCTTTTTCTCAAAGGATTTGTCCTTCACGTTCACCAGTAGGCCTTCCTCTACCCGCAAGTCACCAATCTGCAGTCTTCCCGTTCTCCAAGGCAGATGCCTCACTTCCCACTAACTGTGACAGTGATGGGCTGGTACCCACCAGTGGCAGCTCACGCTCCACTTCCTCACTCCAGGAAGTTCCACTTCTATGTACAGGTGACTCATCAGCATGACCCACCTCCGGTTCTGGCTCTTTCACCATCGCACTACCTAGGTCCTGTCTCCTCTGCCATCTCCCACACTGGGCCGCCATATGGTCATATGCACCACATAACCTACACGTCTTCTGCTGCCCAGCGTAGTACACCATTACCTGCGTCCTAAATGCGTCCAGTATGACGTAAGACGGGATGGAATGCCTCAACGTCATCTTGATCGTGAACGTACCATCCGGCAAGCCGGCATACGCCCCATCCGTCCATTTACCAGCCATAGTCAGGTGTACAGGTCCATACTGTTCAAATACATTCCGCAGATCAGTCTCGTCCGCCTCAAATGGCACATTTCGGACTTTCACCTATGTGTAATGCCTAGACACGTCGATGAGTCGAACACGTATCGCTGAATTAACGTCCACGCTCCTGTCCTGGTACTTGTCAACCAGCCGTTCATACACTCCAGCTGATCTCAACTTGACGAAAATACGATAGGCACCATTTAGCGCCACACCATACAGTTCTTGATCCGCAACACCATAGGTGTCACGGATAATTTGCGGTAAAAGTACTTGTGCAGACTGAGGCGTTATTGCACCACGCACCAATTCAAGGCACACCGTGTGCATACGTCTTCTCACAGACTGCGCCATGTTGTGAAAATGTAAGTCTCCTCCAATGGCCAGCAGAGGGCAGTAGTCACACGTCCGCACTCTGCTCAGGTCAAGCGGCGAATGATTCCTTGAATTAGGACATCAGCATCAAGGCAACTTCATCAAGGGTCATTAGTCATAGCAAGCTGCTACAGTCTTTCCCTTAATCTTGATGAGGATGAAGTTACTTTAATTGTGTTACACTAAGGTCGTAAGGGTCATACAGCGAGAATAAGACGTAACCAGAGATCAAGCAGTATTATTTCCGTTGCGGTCTTACCAGTACTTCCCCAGGATGCGACACACAACCAACACTTATCTAAGTAGACTTCTAATATGTCGTTTCAAAGACACTTCTTGCACGGAAAACCTTTCTCGCCCCTTAGCCCCTCAAGGAAGGTTCCTTGATGTTGGTGAGGGGCTCTTGATTTAGGAAATTGGATCTGTGCTCCAGTTCCCCGAATTAAGCCTGAATGCCTTCCACATCCCCCCCCCCAGGCGCTGTATAATCCTCCGGGTTTAGCGCTTCCCCCTTACCTGGAGATTACCTGGAGAGAGTTTCGGGGGTCAACGCCCCCGCGGCCCGGTCTGTGACCAGGCCTCCTGGTGGATCAGCGCCTGATCAACCAGGCTGTTGCTGCTGGCTGCACGCAAACCAACGTACGAGCCACAGCCCGGCTGATCAGGAACTGACTTTAGGTGCTTGTCCAGTGCCAGCTTGAAGACTGCCAGGGGTCTGTTGGTAATCCCCCTTATGTGTGCTGGGAGGCAGTTGAACAGTCTCGGGCCCCTGACACTTATTGTATGGTCTCTTAACGTGCTAGTGACACCCCTGCTTTTCATTGGGGGGATGGTGCATCGTCTGCCAAGTTTTTTGCTTTCGTAGTGAGTGATTTTCGTGTGCAAGTTCGGTACTAGTCCCTCTAGGATTTTCCAGGTGTATATAATCATGTATCTCTCCCTCCTGCGTTCCAGGGAATACAGGTTTAGAAACCTCAAGCGCTCCCAGTAATTGAGGTGTTTTATCTCCGTTATGCGCGCCGTGAAAGTTCTCTGTACATTTTCTAGGTCGGCAATTTCACCTGCCTTGAAAGGTGCTGTTAGAGTGCAGCAATATTCCAGCCTAGATAGAACAAGTGACCTGAAGAGTGTCATCATGGGCTTGGCCTCATTTGGCGTCAGGATAACATCGGATAGGCTTGTGTTAATCAAATTTTGTGGCTCTCTCATAAAAAATTCATTTTGATCTTCGACTCTCAATCTGGTTAGCGGCTTGCTAAAAACTGAGTCATATTGGGACTTGAGTAGCTCACTCATTTCCTTGCTGTCATCTGTGTAGGACCCATCTTGTTTAAGTAGGGGCCCAATACTGGGCGTTGTTCTCGATTTTGATTTGGCATAGGAGAAGAAATACTTTGGGTTTCTTTCGATTTCATTTATAGCTTTTAGTTCTTCCCGCGATTCCTGACTCCTAAAGGATTCTTTTAGCTTAAGTTCGATGCTTGCTATTTCTCTGACCAGTGTCTCCCTGCGCATTTCAGATATATTGACCTCTTTTAGCCGCTCTGTTATTCTTTTCCGTCGCCTGTAAAGGGAGCGCCTGTCTCTTTCTATTTTACATCTTCTCCTCCTTTTTCTTAGAGGAATAAGCCTTGTGCATACATCGAGTGCCACCGAGTTAATCTGTTCTAGGCATAAGTTTGGGTCTGTGTTGCTTAGTATATCTTCCCAGCTTATATCGGTTAGAACTTGGTTTACTTGGTCCCACTTTATGTTTTTGTTATTGAAGTTGAATTTGGTGAATGCTCCCTCGTGACTAGTCTCATTTTGTCGGTCTGGGGCTCCTCGCATACATGTCTGAACCTCAATTATGTTGTGATCTGAGTATATTGTTTTTGATATGGTGACATTTCTTATCAGATCATCATTGTTAGTGAATATGAGGTCTAGTGTATTCTCCAGTCTAGTAGGCTCTATTATTTGCTGGTTTAAATTGAATTTTGTGCAGAGATTTAAAAGCTCGTGTGAGTGTGAGCTGCCTCCTGGTGTTATTACTGCAACAATATTATTTGCTATATTCCTCCATTTTAGGTGCCTTAAGTTGAAATCCCCCAGGAGCAAGATGTTGGGTGCAGGAGCTGGAAGATTTTCCAGACAGTGGTCAATTTTTAACAGCTGTTCCTGGAATTGCTGGGATGTTGCATCCGGAGGCTTGTAGACTACCACAATGACTAGGTTTTGGTTCTCGACCTTTACTGCTAAAACTTCCACTACGTCATTTGAGGCATTAAGCAGTTCTGTGCAAACAAGTGACTCTGCAATGTACAGGCCTTGATTATAATAATAATCTCGCCCCTTAGGGTCTCGCTCTATCTTTCCCGCCCTGTCCTGTGGCTCAGTTGGTAGTGCCTTCAGCTCAGGGTTCGATCGCAAGAAGCCTCTATCACGTGTTTTTGACATCCTATGGAGAGGGAGCATGGACACGGGGGTCGTCCCACAGTTACTAAAAACAACAGACATAGCTCCACTCCACAAAGGGGGCGGTAAAGAAATAGCAAAGAACTACAGACCAATAGCACTAACATTCCATAACATAAAAATCTTTGAAAGGGTCCTAAGAAGCAAGATCGCCACCCATCTAGATACCCATCAGTTACACAACCCAGGATAACATGGGTTTAGAGCAGGTCGCTCCTGTCTGTCAAAACTACTTGATCACTACGACAAAGTCCTAGATGCACTAAAAGACAAAAATAATGCAGATGTAATATTCATAGACTTTGCAAAAGCCTTCGACAAGTGAGACCATGGCGTAATAGCGCACATAATGAGTGTTAAAGGAATAACAGGAAAAGTTGGTAGATGGATCTATAATTTCCTCACAAACAGAACGCAAAGAGTAGTAGTCAACAGAGTAAAGTCTGAGGCGGCTACTGTGAAAAGCTCTGTTCCACAAGGCACAGTACTCGCTCCCATCTTGTTTCTCATCCTCATTCACATTTGACAGACAAGGATGTCAGCCACAGCACCGTGTCTTCCTTTGCAGATGACACCCGAATCTGCATGACAGTGTCTTCCATTGCAGACACTGAATGGCTCCATGCGGACATCAACCAAATCTTTCAATGGGCTGCAGAAAACAATATGAAGTTCAACGATGAGAAATTTCAATTATTCCGATATGATAAACATGAGGAAATTAAAACATCAGAGTATAAAACAAATTCCAGCCACAAAATAGAGCGAAAAACTAACGTCAAAGACCTGGGAGTGATCATGTCGGAGGATCTTACATTCAAGGACCATAACATTGTATCAATCGCATCTGCTAGAAAAATGACAGGATGGATAATGAGAACCTTCAAAACTAGGGATGCCAAGCCCATGATGACACTCTTCAGGTCATTTGTTCTATCTAGGCTGGCATATTGCTGCACAATAACAGAACCTTTCAAGGCATGTGAAATTGCTGACCTAGAAAATGTACAGAGAACCTTCACGGTACACACAACTACGATAAAACACCTCAATTACTGGGAACGCTTGAAGTTCCACAACCTGTACTCCCTAGAACGCAGGCGGGAGAGATACATGATTATATACACTTGGAAAAATCCTTGAGGGATTAGTACCAAACTTGTACACGAAAATCATTCCCTATGAAAGCAAAAGACTCGGCAAACGATGCAACATCCCCCCAATCAAAAGCAGGGGCGCCACTAGCACGATAAGAGACAACACATTAAGTGTCAGGGGCCACAAAACTGTTCAACTGTTCACACCCCACCGTCAGCTAACTACATGAAAACCGCCTATTCTCTTGTATCATACAAATATATAAAAACAACCTAGACCTCCCCTTGATATCTGTGATTCCCCACAATTCGCACTTTCACTCAATTGACTATAAACATAGAAATACGTAGTACAACTATTACCTAATAAATATTAACTAGTCATAAGTTTGCCTGTGATACTCCTGTATAGAAACTATGTATTGTACCAAAACAAAACCATTCACAATGCTAAATTTACGAACTGTAATGCAGTTACTTAGAATTAATACCAATATGCTCCATAATCTGTACCACTGTTGATTTTGAATTAATCTTAGTCTGCCCGAAATGCCTAGTCATGCTAGGTGTGATAATGGCCCTCTCTGTAATTAGTATTTTATAATATGTAAATCACACAGTATCCTAAAATATGTTAACCCAACATTGTAATCTTTATAGAGAATAAACTATTTGATTTGAAATGCCTCCCAGCATACATAAGGGGGATTACCAATAGACCTCTGGCTGTCTTCAAGCAGGCACTGGAAAGGCACCTAAAATCAGTACCTGACCAGCCGGGCTGTGGTTCGTACGTCAGCTTGGGTGCGGCCAGCAGTAACAGCCTGGTTGATCAGGCTGATCCACCACGAGGCCTGGTCAGAGACCGGGCCGTGGGGGTGTTGACCCCCGGAACTCTCTCCAGGTATACTCCAGGAAGGTTAGCCACCCAGGATAACCCAAGAAAGTCAGTGCATCAAGGAGACTTATTTCCATTGTGGTCCTTATATCGTCCCCCTAGAATGCAACCAACACCCAGGTACCTACTTGCTTGCTAGGTGAACAGGGACTACAGGCGTAAAGAAACACGTCCAGGGTTTCACCCTTGCCGGGGATCAAACCACGGACACTCAGTGTGTGAAGCAAGAGCGTTATTATAATAATCATGGGGGAGAACTAAACCCGTAGGATTATACAGCGCATGTGGGGGGGAGGGTATTCAGGCTCAATTCAGGGAACCAGAGCACAGATCTAATTCCCTAGATCAAGAGCCCCTCACCAGCATCAAGGACCCTCCCTTGAGGGGGGAGAAACAGCGTTGCCTGCTAGGCCACGGGACACCATTGTAACCTATATTCCCACCTCATGGAATGGGAAAAAAGCACATCTGATACATATGGAACAGGGCAAAACGACGATGCTCAAATCCAGAATCCCCGCCCTCGCTGACCTCTCTACTGCCTGATCTGACCTCAGGTTACTTGCATGCTTATTACTGTGTACTCAATAACCCCCCCACACTACGGGTGAAACGTGGTATAATATTCCCACTCCCCTACTTAAAATATCTTTGAAAATTACCACTTGTCGACTAAAGCCTAGACCTCTGATACTCTTTATTTTATACATCCATTATTATTACGATCAAAATTAAGCGACAAAACCACAAGCGTCATACAAAGCTGCAACTATAGACCCATAAACCTGCACACACAACCAGTGTGTGGAGCCTAGCTGCAGAGCTAGTGTACAACATTGTAAATAAACCTTGTTGTTGTAGGTTCCGCCGGTCTTGTCTCGGCCCGGGTCTTTTCCAGAGATAAACCGACGAGCCGTTTATTAAAAATATATACATGTATACGTGTGCTAGCTGTTTTTAAAGTCCTATTATTGTACACGTGTTTTTTAAACTAGTGCAGAGCCTAGCAGGAACACCTCACAGAGGTGCAAAGCCTAGCAGGAACACCTCACAGAGGTGCAAAGCCTAGCAGGAACACCTCACAGAGGTGCAAAGCCTAGCAGGAACACCTCACAGAGGTGCAAAGCCTAGCAGGAACACCTCACAGAGGTACAAAGCCTAGTAGGAACATCTCACAGAGGCGCAGAGCCTAGCAGGGACAACTCACAGAGGTGCAGAGCATAGCAGGAACACCTCACAGAAGTGCAGAGCCTAACAGGAACACCTCACAGAGGTGCAGAGCCTAACAGGAACACCTCACAGAGGTGCAGAGCCTAACAGGAACACCTCACAGAGGTGCAGAGCCTAACAGGAACACCTCACAGAGGTGCATAGCCTATCAGGAACACCTCACAGAGGTGCAGAGCCTAGCAGGAACACCTCACAGAGGTGCAGAGCCTAACAGGAACACCTCACAGAGGTGCAGAGCCTAGCAGGAACACCTCACAGAGGTGCAGAGCCTAGCAGGAACACCTCACAGAGGTGCAGAGCCTAGCAGGAACACCTCACAGAGGTGCAGAGCCTAGCAGGAACACCTCACAGAGGTGCAGAGCCTAGCATGAACACCTCACAGAGGTGCAGAGCCTAGCAGGAACACCTCACAGATGTGCAGAGCCTAGCAGGAGTACCTCACAGGTGTAGAGCCAAGCAGGTATACCTCAGAGGGGTAGAGCCTAGCAGGAGTACCTCACAGGTGTAGAGCCAAGCAGGACCACTGGAGTACTACATCAGTCAGCACACCAAAGTACACTGCCTGACTTTTGTTGTAACAGCTGATACAGTTGTTGCACGGGAGGTTGACAACTGAGATTTTAATCACATACTTTACCTTGGCCTTACGCTATTCTTATAACAGATATTATGTATACATACGTACATACATACATACATACATACATACATACATACATACATACATATATATATATATATATATATATATATATATATATATATATATATATATATATATATATATATATATATATATATATATATATATATATATATATATATATATATATATATATATATATATATAGTATATATATACATATATATTATTATTACTTTCATCGTTTTCTATTAACACATCGGCCTTTCCCACCAAGGTAGGATAACTCGAAAAAGAAGAAACGCCTTCATCATCATCACTCCATCACTGTCTTGCCAGAAGCATGCCTACACCACAGCTAAAAAAACTGCAACATATCAGCACCCCTCCTTCACAGCGTAGACACGACTCATGTCCGGATAACCAATTTCTCTGAATCCCTTCATAAATATTAAGATATGAGATAAGATATTATTTGGATTTTTAACTCCCAGAGAGTTAGCCCGGTACCAAGAAAGGTAATGACTCAAGAAAGGCAATGCGTTATCGAGGGACTGTCTGTCTTATTTCCATTGGGGTCCTCAATATTGTCTCCCCAGGATGCGACCCACACCAGTCGACTAACACCCAGATAACTACTTGCTTTCTAGATGAATGGGACAACAGGTGTAGTGAAACACACCCATTGCTTCCACCCTTGCCAGGAATCGAACCATGGACACTCGGCATGTGAAGCGAAAGCTTTGCCTAATAGACCACAGGCCATGTTATTTTGTTCACACTCCAACAGCACGTCAAGTCATAAAAACCATTTGTCGCCACTCGCTCCTATCTAACATCCTCACGTATGTATGTTGGAAGTCCAAGCCCTTTGCACACAAAACCTCCATTACCTTCTCCCTCCAACCTTTCCTAGGATGATCCCTACCCCGCCTTCCTTCTACTACAGATTTATATGCCCTCCAAGTCATTCTGTTTTGTTCCATCCTCTTTAAATGTCCAAATCACCTTAACAACCCTTCCTCTGCCATCTGGATAATACTTTTAGAAATCCCGCACATCCTTCTAACCTCCAAGATACGGATTCTCTGCTTTATATTCACACTGCACATTGTCCTCAGACATGACACCTCCATTGCCTCCAGCCTTTTCCTTGTTGCAACATTCACCACCCATGCTGCACACCCTTATAAAAGTATTGCTACTACTTGTCATTGTGGTGGTATACAAGCCTCCGGATGCAATTTCCCAACAATTCCAGGAACAGCTTTTGAAAATTGACGACTGTCTGGAAAATCTTCCAGTTCCTGCCCCAAACATCTTGCTGCTGGGGGATTTCAACTTTAGACACCTAAACTGGAGGAATGTAGCAAATAATGTTTTAGCAGAGATAGCCCCAGGGGGAAGCCCGGATGAAAATTCACACATATGACTGGAGAATGCACTGGACCTCATCCTCACTAGCAATGGTGAACTGATACGAAATATAACCGTATCAAAGACAATACACTCAGATCACAACATGTAGAAGCACAAACATGTATGTGCAGGGATCCTGACCAGCAAAATGTGATCGGTTATGAGGGTGACTTCAAATTCAACTTCAAATAGCAAAAACATACAGTGTGATCAAGTCAACCATGTCCTCAATGAAACAAGCTGGAAAGATATCCTAAACAACATGGATCCGAACCTCTGCCTAGAAAGAAATAACTCTGTGGTACTTTAGGTATGCTGAAGGTATATTTCGCCTTCGCCTGTATAGGGCGAAGGCGAAAAATCACAGAGCTACTGAGAGGGGCCAATATATCTGAAATACAAAGGGAGGCACTGGGCAGAGAAATAGCAAATGTTGAACTTAAACTTAAGGAATCAAACAGGAGACAAGAAACTCAGGAAGAACTAAAAGCCATAAATGAAACTGAAACCCAAAATATTTCTTTTCTTATACCAAATCTAAGGCAAAAACAACATCCAGTATTGGAGCCCTGCTTAGACGAGATGCAACTTACACAGATGACAGAAAGGAAAACAGCGAGATACATTATTATAATTATAATCAAGGATGAGCGCTAAACCCATAGGATTATACAGCGCATGTAGGGGGGGGATGGAAGATAATAGGCTTAATGTAGGGAACCGGAGCACAGATCCAATTCCTTAGATCAAGAGCCTCTCACCAGCGTCAAGGAACCTCCCTTGAGGGGAGCGAGATACAAAAGTCCCAATATGACTCAGTGTTTAGCGAGCCGTTAACTAGACTTAGGGTGGACAATCCCATACCATAAAACTCTTTGAAAGGGTTTTAAGAAGCAAGATTACCACCCATCTAGATACCCATCAATTGCACAACCCAGAGCAACATGGGTTTAGAGCAGGTCACTCCTGCCTGTCCCAACTACTGGACCACTATGACAAGGTCTTGGTTGCACTAGAGGTCTCTTACTCAGTTAGTTTAATATGTTTATTATGCACCCCATACCCATCCTGTGGGCGGTAGTCAAAAGATTACAGAGGTACATAATTGGTCCAGGGACTGGACTCCAAAGTTTTGATAGCTGAGCAAGTTACAGAGGTAATGAATTCACAATTTACAAAGGTAATGAACTCACAAATTACAAAGGTAATGAACTCCAGGTAGGTCTAGTCACAATCATGACAAGTTACAAAGGTATTTACAGATTACAGAGGTACGTAATGGGTCCAGGGACTGGGCCCCAAAGTTTTGATGGCTGAACTAGATAAGATAAGATTTCGTTCGGATTTTTAACCCCGGAGGGTAATGAACTCACAAGTTACAAAGGTAATGAATACTGTAAGAACGGTTACTTACGTTTATACATGGCTACAATCATGAATAAATTATAGTGTAATGAGCAATTCACACTTCCACACCCGGTCACAACTGTAATGAGTTATTGGTGCAAATATTGATTGTTGAGTCACACACACACACACACACACACACACACACACACACACACACACACACACACACACACACACACATACAAATTCATACACACACACACACACACATAAACACACACACACACACACACACATACACAAACTCATACACACACACGCACACACACACTCATACACACACACACACACACACCCACTCATACACACACACACACACACTCATACACATACACACGCACACACAAACACACACACAAACACACCAGACCGGACAACATCTCCCCATGGGTCCTTAGAGAAGGAGCAGAGATGCTGTGTGTGCCTCTAACCACAATCTTCAACACATCCCTTGAAACTGGGCAACTACCTGAGAAATGGAAGACAGCTAATGTAGTCCCCATATTTAAGAAAGGAAACAGAAACGAGGCACTAAACTACAGACCTGTGTCTCTGACATGTATTGTGTGCAAAGTCATGGAGAAGATTATCAGGAGGAGAGTGGTCGAACACCTGGAAAGGAACAAGATTATAAATGAAAACCAGCATGGGTTCATGGAAGGCAAATCTTGTATCACAAACCTCCTGGAGTTTTATGACAAGGTAACAGAAGTAAGACACGAGAGAGAGGGTTGGGTAGATTGCGTTTTCCTAGACTGCAGGAAGGCCTTTGACACAGTTCCCCACAAGAGATTAGTGCAGAAGCTGGAGGATCAGGCACACATAAAAGGAAGGGCACTGCAATGGATAAGGGAATACCTGACAGGGAGGCAGCAACGAGTCATGGTACGTGAAGAGGTATCACAGTGGGCGCCTGTTACGAGCGGGGTCCCACAGGGGTCAGTTCTAGAACATAAGAACATAAGAAAAGAGGAACACTGCAGGAGGCCTGCTGGCCCATACTAGGCAGGTCCTTTACAATTCATCCCACTAACAAAACATTTGCCCAACCCAATTTTCAATGCCACCCAAGAAATAAGCTCTGATGTGAAAGTCCCACTCAAATCCAACCCCTCCCACTCATGTACTTATCCAACCTAGATTTGAAACTACCCAAAGTCCCAGCCTCAATAACCCAACTAGGTAGACTGTTCCACTCATCAACTACCCTATTTCCAAACCAATACTTTCCTATGTCCTTTCTAAATCTAAACTTATCTAATTTAAATCCATTACTGCGGGTTCTCTCTTGGAGAGACATCCTGAAGACCTTATTAATATCCCCTTTATTAATACCTATCTTCCACTTATACACTTCGATCAGGTCTCCCCTCATTCTTCGTCTAACAAGTGAATGTAACTTAAGAGTCTTCAATCTTTCTTCATAAGGAAGATTTCTAATAAGAACATAAGAACATAAGAAAGGAGGAACACTGCAGCAGGCCTGTTGGCCCATACTAGGCAGGTCCTTTACAATTCATCCCACTAACAAACATTTGACCAACCCAATTTTCAATGCTATCCAAGAAATAAGCTCTGATATGCAAGTCCCACTCAAATCCAACCCCTCCCACTCATGTACTTATCCACCCTAAATTTGAAACTACCCAAAGTCCTAGCCTCAATAACCCAACTAGGTAGACTGTTCCACTCATCAACTACCCTATTTCCAAACCAATACTTTCCTATGTCCTTTCTAAATCTAAACTTATCTAATTTAAATCCATTACTGCGGGTTCTCTCTTGGAGAGATATCCTCAAGACCTTGTTAATATCCCCTTTATTAATACCTATCTTCCACTTATACACTTCGATCAGGTCTCCCCTCATTCTTCGTCTAACAAGTGAATGTAACTTAAGAGTCTTCAATCTTTCTTCATAAGGAAGATTTCTAATGCTATGTATTAATTTAGTCATCCTACGCTGAATGTTTTCTAACGAATTTATGTCCATTCTGTAATATGGAGACCAGAATTGAGCTGCATAATCTAGGTGAGGCCTTACTAATGATGTATAAAGCTGCAGTATGACCTCTGGACTTCTGTTGCTTACACTTCTTGATATGAACATTAAAATGGTATAAAATACCGACAGATTGTTAGGTAAGACACATATGCAACAGTTAGGTATCTTTATTTTGAAACGTTTCGCCTACACAGTAGGCTTCTTCAGTCGAGTACAGAAAAGTTGATAGAAGCAGAAGATACTTGAAGACGATGTAATCAGTCCATCACCCTTAAAGTTTTGAGGTGGTCAGTCCCTCAGTCTGGAGAAGAGCATTGTTCCGTTGTATGAAACAATATTGTATGAAACATATTGTTTCATACAACGGAACAATGCTCTTCTCCAGACTGAGGGACTGACCACCTCAAAACTTTAAGGGTGATGGACTGATTACATCGTCTTCAAGTATCTTCTGCTTCTATCAACTTTTCTGTACTCGACTGAAGAAGCCTACTGTGTAGGCGAAACGTTTCAAAATAAAGATACCTAACTGTTGCATATGTGTCTTACCTAACACTTCTTGATATAAATCCCAGTAATCTATTTGCCTTATTACGTACGCTTAGGCATTGCTGTCTTGGTTTAAGGTTGCTGCTTACCATAACCCCCAAGTCCTTTTCGCAATCTGTATGGCTAAGTTCTACATCATTTAACTTATAGGTACTAGGGTTATGGGCACTCCCAAGCTTCAGAACCTTGCATTTATCTATATTGAACTGCATCTGCCACTTTTCTGACCAAGAATAGAGTTTGTTTAAATCCTCCTGAAGTTCCATAACTTCTACGTTTGGATCAATTATCCTACCTATCTTTGTGTCATCGGCGAATTTGCTCATATCACTAGTAATTCCCTCATCAAGATCATTGATATATATTATAAACAACAATGAGCCCAAGACTGATCCCTGTGGAACGCCACTTGTTACAGATCCCCACTCGGATTTAACCCCATTTATGGACACTCTCTGCTTCCTGTCAGTGAGCCATGACTCGATCCACGAGAGCACTTTTCCCCCAATGCCATGAGCTGCCACTTTCTTTAACAGTCTATGGTGCGGAACTCTATCAAAAGCCTTACTAAAATCTAAGTAAATAATATCAAATTCTTTATTGTGGTCAACAGCCTCAAAAGCTTTACTGAAGAAAGTTAATAAATTAGTTAGACAAGAGCGGCCTCTTGTGAATCCATGACGAGTATCATTAATCAAGCTATGCTTATCGAGATGGCTTCTTATAATCTGAGCTATAATTGACTCTAGTAATTTGCCTACAATTGAGGTCAGGCTTATTGGGCGGTAATTTGACGGTAACGACTTGTCCCCTGTTTTAAAAATAGGAGTTACATTAGCCATCTTCCACATATCAGACACTACACCTGTTTGAAGAGATAAATTAAAAATATTAGTTAATGGTTCACAGACTTCCATTTTGCATTCCTTAAGAACCCTTGAAAAAACCTCATCAGGACCCGGCGACTTATTTTGCTTCAGTCTGTCTATCTGCTTGACAACCATCTCACTAGTGACTGTGATGTTACATAATTTATCTTCTTCTAGCCCACTGTAAAAATTAATTACTGGAATATTGTTAGTGTCTTCCTGTGTAAAAACTGAGAGAAAATAATTATTTAAAATCAAGCACATTTCATTCTCTTTGTCAGTAAGGTGCCCATAGTTATTTTTAAGGGGACCTAACTTATCTCTAACTTTTGTTCTATAGACCTGGAAAAAACTTTTTGGGTTAGTTTTAGAATCCCTAGCAACTTTAATTTCATAGTCCCTTTTAGCTTTTCTTGTCCCCTTTTTAATGTCCCTCTTAATGTCAATATACTGATTCATAAGATGACCCTCACCTCTTTTGATACGCCTATAAATTCCTTTCTTATGCCCTAGTAGATATTTGAGCCTATTATTCATCCATTTTGGGTCATTTCTATTTCTAGGACCAGTGCTATTTTTGATATATGTGAACGACATGATGGAAGGAATAGACTCTGAAGTGTCCCTGTTCGCAGATGACGTGAAGTTGATGAGAAGAATTAAATCGGACGAGGATGAGGCAGGACTGCAAAGAGACCTGGAGAGGCTGGACATGTGGTCCAGTAACTGGCTTCTCGAATTCAATCCAGCCAAATGCAAAGTCATGAAGATTGGGGAGGGGCAAAGAAGACCGCAGACAGAGTATAGGCTAGGTGGACAAAGACTACAGACCTCACTCAGGGAGAAAGACCTTGGGGTGACCATAACACCGAGCACATCACCGGAGGCACACATCAACCAAATAACCGCTGCAGCATACGGGCGCCTGGCAAACCTGAGAATAGCGTTCCGATACCTTAATAAGGAATCGTTCAAGACACTGTACACTGTGTATGTTAGGCCCATACTGGAGTATGCAGCACCAGTCTGGAACCCACACCTGGTCAAGCACGTCAAGAAGTTAGAGAAAGTACAAAGGTTTGCAACAAGGCTAGTCCCAGAGCTCAAGGGAATGTCGTACGAGGAAAGGTTAAGGGAAATCGGACTGACGACACTGGAGGACAGAAGGGTCAGGGGAGACATGATAACGACATACAAGATACTGCGGGGAATAGACAAGGTGGACAGAGATAGGATGTTCCAGAGAGGGGACACAGGGACAAGGGGTCACAACTGGAAGCTGAAGACTCAGACGAGTCACAGGGACGTTAGGAAGTATTTCTTCAGTCATAGAGTTGTCAGCAAGTGGAATAGCCTAGCAAGTGAAGTAGTGGAGGCAGGAACCATACATAGTTTTAAGAAGAGGTATGACAAAGCTCAGGAAGCAGAGAGAGAGAGGATCCAGTAGCGATCAGTGAAGAGGCGGGGCCAGGAGCTGAGTCTCGACCCTTGCAACCACAATTAGGTGAGTACAATTAGGTGAGTACACACTCATACACATACACACGCACACACAAACACACACACAAACACACACACACACACACACACACACACACACACACACACACACACACACACATGGAGGGCTAAGATGATGGAGGTGGTACTGGAAAACTTCATGTACCAACACGTAAGGGACACTACAAGAGAGAGAGGAGAGGATGAACCAGCAAGACTGGACTTAGTATTCACCTTGAGTAGTGCAGATATTGAGGACATCACATATGAAAGACCCCTTGGGGCCAGCGATCATGTGGTTTTGAGCTTCGAATACACAGTAGAGCTACAAGTGGAGGGAGAAGCAGGAAGGCCAGGACGAATGAAGCCAAACTACAAGAAAGGGGACTACACAGGAATGAGGAACTACCTGAACGGGGTTCAGTGGGACAGAGAAATGGCAGGGAAGCCAGTTAATGAGATGATGGAATATGTAGCAACAAAATGCAAGGAGGCTGAGGAGAGGTTTGTACCCAAGGGTAACAGGAGTAATGAAAAAGCCAGGATGAGCCCATGGTTTACCCAAAGGTGCAGGGAGGCAAAAACCAAGTGTGCTAGGGAATGGAAGAAATATAGAAGGCAAAGGACCCAGGAGAATAAGGAGAACAGTCGTAGAGCCAGAAACGAATATGCACAGATAAGAAGGGAGGCCCAAAGACAATATGAAAATGACATAGCAGCGAAAGCCAAATCTGACCCGAAACTGTTGTACAGCCACATCAGGAGGAAAACAACAGTCAAAGACCAGGTAATCAGGCTAAGGAAGGAAGGAGGAGAGACAACAGGAAATGACCGTGAAGTATGTGAAGAACTCAACAAGAGATTCAAAGAAGTGTTCACAGAGGAGACAGAAGGGACTCCAGAAAGACGGAGAGGTGGGGTACACCACCA